>NC_079328.1:38160245-38460245 GCF_029931775.1 Euleptes europaea
GCCTTTCACATGCTGTTGGTCACCAAAATAACAGCGTGGACGGTAATGACTTTTGGTCAGTGCTGAAGCAAGCACAATCCAAGCCGATGACCTAGATGTGAAAGGCTTTCCCATCTTCCTTTGGTATCAGCATAACATCCAGTCTCTGTCAAATGCAGGTTTCTCAAATCAGCCTACAGGTCCTCCTTTTCTCGTATTTGTAAAGCAAGAAAATTTCCCAGGAGCTAATTGCCTTCATATGTAAATTTTCCTTTTAGTATCAGTGGCAAAGACAGTGCAGAATATGATTATGTGTGGTCTGTCTCTTTGTTAATCCCACGGACCGCTTTCAAGAAGCGAGCAAGCCGTTTGATTCAGTGGATTCTATATCGACAGTGACAGTGGTCACATTTGTGTCAGCGTTTCAAGCAAAAGGGGTGTTTTTAGGTCAACTTGTTGACTTCGCATTGGGTAGTTAAGGGTGACATCCCCACTGAGGAGTGATTCCCTGTGTTCCCACCCAAACACACTCATATGCTCGTATCTACAGACACATACCCCAATCCTCCATTTTTTGTTGCAAAGGATAGTGAAAGTCTTTCATTTAAACCTCTAGCTGCAAACAACTGCACATATATTTGCTGCTTTTATATGCCACCTTCTGACCAAGGTTCTTAACAATTTAAAACATTTAAATGCATGTATCTAGTTTTTTTTTTTAAATCCTGCCTTTCCTCTCCCAAATCTTTGTTTCAGGTTTGGTTCTCCACTGTGCATATCAAAACATTTTTCTTTATGTTGATGGCACTGTAGTAAATGCAGTTCTTCCTTCCCTAGTTGGTCCCGTCATCACATCCTGTCTTCCAGCATGGTGTAATGGTTAAGAGCGGTGGTTTGGAGCGGTGTTTCCCCTCCCCACAACAGACACCTTGTGAGGTAGGTGGGGCTAGGATAGCTCTAAGAAAGCTGTGGCTAGCCCAAGGTCACCCAGCTGGCTACACGTGTAGAAGTGGGGAAACCAACCCGGTTCACCAGATTAGAGTCCGCCACTCATGTGGAGGAGTGGGGAATCAAACCTGTTTCTCCAGATTAGAGTCCACCACTCTTAACCACCACACCACTCTGTGTGAGACCTCAGAGAGCTGCTGCTGGTCAGAGCAGACAATGCTGACCTTGATAAGCCAGTAGTCTGACTCAAGAGAAGGCAGCTTCATGTGTTCATGTGAGTCTTAAAGTGGGCTTACCTACTAGGTATCAATTGAGAAATGTGATGCCATTAATGCTGCTGTACCAGAAAAGAGATCCTTTTAAGGATTCTCATCGCAATGAAAATGTTACGGTAGAGCATTAAGGAGTTTGCTTCTGAAATGTGTTTAATGTAAATATGCTGTCAGATACCCTTCAAGTAATTGACAAGAGCAGATGATTAGCAGTGTTCTCAATAGTGTTTTTGCATAATCTTACATTTTGACAGAACTCTTCAGCAGCTCTTTATTGTCAGTACTCTGCAATCAGGAATACTTTTTTTTCTTTTTTGCCTTGACAACATTTACTTTGTCATTATAAATCTTGTAAGTGGTCATTTAACTTGTTCAGTGTGCATGTAGAACTTTCAATAGGAATGCGGGGTTTTTTATCATGGGAAGAAACTGTCAGCAGAGTAAACTCCTAAAATCTCTATACGTTACACCACTTTCAAAAAGAAGGAAGATCATTTTACTTGTATCCATGACTGGCACCTTTCAGTCTGACCTGGAAAAGACTGGTTAAGACATGCATGCATTCCCTGAACTCCTCTTCTCTTGAAGTGGAGGTAGGGTAGCCAACCTCCAGGTACTAGCTGGAGATCTCCCACTATTACAACTGATCTCCAGCTGACAGAGATCAGTTCCCCTTGAGAAAATGGCTGCTTTGGCAATTGGACTCTATGGCATTGAAGTCCCTCCCCTCCCCAAACCCCGCCCTCCTCAGGCTCTGCCCTAAAAATCTGCAGGTATATCCCAACCCAGAGCTAGCAACCCTAAGTGGACTTACTCTCACCCTGACCTATCGCACATGGTTGTTGTGAGAAAATGGAGGAGGGGAGAAAGACGTACTAATCCATTTGGGTCCCAACTGGGGAGAAAGGCAGGATATAAATAGATAAATACAATGCAAATGCAGTCTTCCAGAGTAAAAGATTCTTTCCTCTGAAGCAAGATTCTGGAGCCAAACTCCTCCCGGAGAGTCACAGGATGCAATGACTGGCTAATTAGTAGAGCAAGGCTCTGAAACATCAGCTGGGATATGTTGGTAATCAGTTGCCAGTTTGAAAGATGAGTTGCAGCAGCATCTTAAGCATGCAAAAGTAGAATTTGTTTAGTTGGAGTGTTAGTCATAACCCTGGTTGAGAATTCCCACTTGTGGTTAAGCCGCAAGCCTGACATTCATACTTTTTGGATAACTAGAGTTAGCCTTAAACCAGACAAGAAAAGGGGGGAAAGAAACCCAACCTAAAAAACCAAGAGCTGGGTAATTATACAATTGGCTCAAATTGAACTGAAACTAATTTACCGCTGCCATCTTTATTCTTTTCAGACATCCTATACACATGCCTGGGCTGGTATAAAGTTATCTATCTGTATATGGTATACATTTGTTTAAATACTTGTGTGTGCATTATATGAACTTTCATTTGACCACTGATGAAGGCTGTAGGCCAAAATGCGTATGGTCTATATGATTTAGGTCTATTGACCTTGTGAGTTGCCATTGTGCCTTGTTTTATAATTTTTAATGTTTTTAATCACGATATAAGCACCTTAAAATAAAAATATTTTTCTGTTATATAATTCTACCTTTTCCACCCAACCTTGGGTACCCAGCTGTTAGCCTTAATGCACCATTCCTGTACCACACTCTAAATGAGAAGGGAAAGGAGGACAGATGAACCCAGCCCGACCCTGGTACAATCTGAGCTTATCCATGCCTTTATGTAACCATGGTTAAGCTGTTTGTTTGAATGCAGCCCTTATGAGCATGGCTTAGGGTTGCCAACCTTCAGGTACTAGCTGGAGATCTCCTGCTGTTAGAACTGATCTCCAGGGAACAGAGATCAGTTCACCTGGAGAAAATGGCCACTTTGCCAATTGGACTCTATGGCAATGAAGTCTCTCCCCTCCCCAAACCTCGCCCTCCTCAGGCTCTGCCCCAAAAATCTCCCGCCGGTGGTGAAGAGGGACCTGGCAACTCTAGCATGGCTGGTCCCCCTCCCAGTTATTAAAGACAGTGATTGGACTCTATAGCATTTCTTTTCCTTCTAATCCCCTATAAACGCAAGTTTCCAGGAGAGGCGGCATAATTCCCCCCCCCAATAAACATGCGCACAAAGACCCTAAAAGCTAGCTACCGCAATTCATAACAGTATCCCGTACCTTACGTTTATAGTCGATATAATAAACTTTCCCCTTTATTTGAAGCATCACTCTTGTTCCCGCAGTCCCTCTTTAATCTATCTCAATGGATTTCCGGTGTACGGCTCATATAGATTCGGTCAGTCACAAGGGTTAGGGTAGTCTTGTAGAACATTCACTTGTAGCTGTGAAAAGCCTGCATTCATCAGGGGATTAAGTCGATCAGATTGGACCAGGGATCAATGGGAGGCTAGTGTGATCCTTCTTAGCTTGTAATGTATTCACCTTCCTTGGGTGAGAATTCACACACGCACACATTTCTCCGTCTTAAAGCCATTTATCTCCGAATGTCAAATTGCAATAATTAACCATTATTGATCTTAAATTCAATTAACTTCATTAACACAGGTCACGAGGAGGGTTCTTGTAAGGGAAAGACATTTGACAATTGCCTTTTTCTTATGTGACACCAAGACTTGCAGTGGTGACAATAAACTATTCATAATGCTATATTGGGAATAATTTTTTTTGATAATTTGGTGCTGTACAAGAGACGTCTTAATCTGGTTGCCATCTGTTAGCTTGAGGTAGCTTCTGAATATGGAGGAAATATCATAAGAGGCTGCCCCTGAGGACATTTTTGCCAGGAACTAAAGAGATGGCATCAGAAGGATTTATTTTATATCACAAAAGTTGGCTGGGAAGGGTCTCGCTTTTAGGATTGGTCTATGCCTTCCTCTGTGATAGCTTGGAGGACTGGAGTGGATTTATTTTAAGTACATACACCTGTACATATTGGTGATGGTTCTCACAAGGCAGACAAAAATGCAACTGTGTTTCTAGATTAATTATTTAATTTCTAATTAGGTTTTTTGTTGTTCCAAAGAAACATACTAAAAACATATACTATAACAGCCTGCTCCTTGTTTTTATAGGTTTCAGTGATGTATACATGACAATTTTCAGTCAGCAGATACAAAGATTTACTTATTTATTTACCAGATTTTGCTCCTGCCTTTCTGCCCTCAAAAGGGCCAACAAGCCAGCTAACAGACATAATAGAATCACCATTAAAACTTCAGTAAAGACATTAAAAAGACATTAAAACAACAATTTTAAGATTTGATGAGGAAGAGGGGTATCGCTGAGGGGACACCAAATGGAACAAAACAAACAAGATGCTGGGATAAATGCACCTTTGGTCTGATCCAGCAGGGCTATTTTGACATTTTTCTAAGACTTTGGATGCTGTTGCTGACAGATGGCCATCTAACCTCTTCTTAAAAACCTCCAGGGAAGGAGAGCTTACCACCTCCCAAGGAAGCCTGTTCCACTGAGGAACCGCTCTAACTGTTAGAAAATTCTTCCTATTGTCTAGACGGAAACTCTTTTGATTTAATTTCAACCCGTTGGTTCTGGTCCGACCTTCTTGAGCAACAGAAAACAACTTGGCACCCTCTTCTATATGACAGCCCTATTGCCAGAAGTATGCATTTGCGTACTTATGGCAATAGTTCTTAGGCCAGATTTTGAGAAAACTTTCACTGCAAAGTTTCTGTTAACTCTTCCCCCACCCCACCAGCGAATGCTGATGACAGATTTGGGTTAAAATAATAGAACTTCTTAATAGCGGGATAATAGATGTGCCCCAGGCTTTGAATGCTCATATGTCGCTGTGCGGAAAGATCAGATTCTCATGTGAACAAAAGAGACACAGGAGTTATTTTAATACAAAATGACTGAAATAAATAATTGATCCCAGCCTTTTGTAAATCCAAAGGGGGATTTGTGTGTTGTAGCACCTTATACTGGGTTAAGGTTGCCAGCATTTCCTCAACAAATGCAAGTATATTTTAAGGATGGTACCTGGGAAGGGCTGAGTTCGGGGAAGATGTAACATCACTTCCAGGTGACGCTCTAGGAATTCCCCATAATTGATATGGTAAAGACCATAGAGCCTTGGGGAAATCCCTAGAGCATAGCTATGGAAACCATTTCCCAGCCATTTTTCCCCCCACATTCCTTAGTTTCTCAAAGGCTGGAGTTTGCCTGCTGTGGGCAAATGACAAGCCAACACAAAGCTCAAGTAGCATCTTCAAGTCTAACTAAATATACCTTCTTATAAGTTTTTGTAACATACATAAAGCGCAAAACTCCCATAAAGTGAATATCTTAATAAATTGGTCAGCCATTGGCCTCGATGGTACATATGGAAAGAGAGATCTTACCAGACGAGGTCAGTGTAAGAAGAAGAATTGGTTTTTATATGCCGACTTTCTCTACCACTTAAGGAAGACTCAAACCGGCTTACAATCCCCTTCCCTCCCCCTCCCCAAAACAGACACCCTGTGAGGTAGGTGGGGCCTAGAGAACTCTAACAGAGCTGTAACATGCCCAAGGTCACCCAGCTGGCTTCGTGTGTAGGAGTGGGGAAACCAACCCGGTTCACCAGATTAGCCTCTGCAGCTCATGTGGAGGAGTGGGGAATCAAACCCGGTTCTCTAGATCAGAATCCACCACTCCAAACCACAGCTCTTAACCACTACACTACACTGGCTCCCAACAAGATCCAAGTGAAGGAGTAATCCATTCATATAGAATGGGTGTGAGACGCTCCTAAGTAACAACAGCAATGTAGAATACACAAGTCTAATGCAGGAAGACCTGAGACAGTGGAACAAATTAATACCTGTAAGGGGTGGTATATATGCAAGATGCTAACACCCATAGTGACTTTGGAATCAATGGCTCCTGTTAAGCCATAGAAGGTACATTGTCTTGAATTTGTTAATTCTTTTGATTAACAACACTTAGTGGACGTGTAAGGTTTTCAGTATTCAAAGCAGTTTGCATACATTGTTTGTTGTAAGCCTTGTACCAATTGTACAAGGTTGGCTTGTGCTATCATACATTTAATAGCAATGGCTGCCCCTCCTATGAAGATCAAAAAATGTGCAAGTGGGGGACATCCTAAGGTTACAATTCTGCAAACCTGCAGCTGCTGGGTGGATTGGCAGGCAATTGCCCGCCAATACCACCCACCTGGCAACCCTAGCTGGCAACCCTATTTAACAGCATCAAGTTTGGGTCATTTCAATGTTTTGGAGGGGTTGAAGGTAGAAGGGATGTTACTAAATTCTGTGACAACTGTGGTTCAGTTCAAAAGTTCAGGGTTTTTTTTTTATGGTTTCCCCACTCCTGGATGGAACTGAAGTTGTGCTTTTTACCAGCCATGTTAATGAAACTGGAAGGAAATCCTGCCCTTAAAATTGCCGCCTGTTTTTGCATCAGCGGCATGAATACCATAAAGCACAAGCAGAAAAGTTCCCCCCAAAAGTAAGAAGTAAATAATCTTCCTGACCATCCTTGAAAATGAAAAGAAACGAGAAAAATATATTTTGATCCATTTATTGTTATTTTTGAATTGTGAGTATAGAATGGGCTTAGCATCAAAAGGTGCTTTCTGCGTTTCTTGCTTTTACAAGCCACGGCATTGGCTGGATTGAGTCTGGGCATATTTTGCGATACTCTTTTGTTTTTTTTGGTCTTTGTAAACCATGCGATAAAACATTCATTTTCTTCAAATGCAAATCAGCAAGATAAACATTCAGCTTCGCATCTGGCAGACATTCTGTAAAACCATCCAATGGACCGTTTGAGCATTGTTTCGTACAATGCTCGGCAACAGCAAGATTGCCTTGACATGTTGGTTATTCAACTGTGTTGCTTTGATCCTGCTGAATTGGTATTTCCCAAACTGACAGCTGAGGCACACCTTTCTCTGAATTAAAGTCAGAAGCACACTTCACTCTTGCGCTCCTCAGATGTTTAGTAGTAGACAGTGTAACAACCACCCTCACTCAAAGAAGTGTGCCACGCCTCCCATTTTAAGGACGTTAGTATTTGTGGTACTAGCTGGAGATCTCCTGCTATTACAACTGATCTCCAGCCGATAGAGATCAGTTCAACTGGAGAAAATGGCCCCTTTGGCCATTGGACTCTATGGCATTGAAGTCCCTCCCCTCCCCAAACCCTGCCCCCTCAGGCTCCACCCCAAAAATTCTCACCGGTGGCAAAGAGGGACCTGGCAATCCTAGGTATCTGTCATCTGATGGCTGAGAAATCTGCCGCACCTCTTTATCAGGAATTGCTATCCTCTGATCACATCCAAGGAAAAGTTGCCCACTTCTCCCATAAAGGCTCATTGGAAGGAGACGAGGCCAGAACATGCAGCGATGCTACAGGTAGTCTCAGTTTCTAGGTTGGTACTTGGGATTCACAGGACCCCATAACTAAAGGTAAAGGTAAAGGTCCCCTGTGCAAGCACCGGGTCATTCCTGACCCATGGGGTGATGTCACATCCTGACATTTCCAAGGCAGACTTTGTTTGCCGGGTGGTTTGCCAGTGCCTTCCCCAGGCATCTTCCCTTTACCCCAGCAAGCTGGGTACTCATTTTACCGACCTCGGAAGGATGGAAGGCTGAGTCAACCTTGAGCCGGCTACCTGAAACCAACTTCCGTCGGGATCGAACTCAGGTCATGAGCAGAGCTTTGGACTGCAATACTGCAGCTTTACACTCTGCGCCACGGGGCTCCTATTATTATTTTATTTTTCACAACTAGATATGCACGGATAAGCTGTTTTTGTTTCCCTTTGTTGATGTATTTTAATCCTGCCATTTTTGTTGCTGATGTTCCCAATTTGTTTGGTCTTTTGATGCCATTTTTGTAAGCACCATCATTATTATGAGTTCAGTAGCACCTTAAAGATGAACAAGATTTTCAGGGTAAAAGCTTTCGAGAGTTACAGCTCCCTTTGTCAAATACAACCTTGTCTTCTAAGGTACTACCGGTCTCAAATCTAGCTCTGTCTACTGCAGAGCAACACTGCTACCATATGAAACCTTCATTACTAGACCACAGATACAAAATCAGGCATCCATTTTAACAGGGTTTCCCCCCACCCCGCATTTTGTTTGTATGGTAAGACAATTGTAGTTTCTTCCCATGTTTCCAAAACTGCATTTAAAAAAAGAAAAGAAAAATCAAAAACAGTTTGCATCTTTACTTAAAGCACAACAGTCCTCTCTTGACACACCCATTCTCCCAGCATGCCATATGAGAATTAACATGCTGACCTACTAGTAGGGTTGCCAACCCCCAGGTACTAGCTGGAGACCTCCTGCTATTACAGCTGATATCCAGCCAATACAGATCAGTTCACCTGGAGAAAATGGCTGCTTTGGCAATTGGCCTCTATGGCATTGAAGTCCCTCCCCTCCCCAAACCCCGCCCATCTCAGGCTCCGCCCCAGAAACCTCCCACCAGTAGCGGACCTGGCAACCCTACCTACTAGGTTTGATACTACCATCTCTTCTGCTGGTGAAGGATGGAGAAGGGGCCCAAAAAAGATTATGCCAGAGATAATGGGACTCACAGGGACAAGAATGACAGGGGATGAGTCTGTGGTGTAGAGGGAAATCGAGCAAGGCCAAGAGGAAAAGGTGGCGAAATCCAACCCATCATTCAACATGGTGCATTTTGATGAATGATTCCAAGATAGGTTTGGGATTTCGTTGACTTTGTGGCCAAGGACCGTGTCCATCAAAAGATAAGGGTGTTGTGCCTTCTGCTCTGATGTTTTTGTTTTCCTGCTGCTCAGAAGCTGCAGTCTGCATATCCCTACAGAACACTGGTAAGACATAAAAACGGAGGCTTTGCACACGGGTTGTTCTGGTATGTCACATTTTCCAGAGACAGAGGACTTATGAAAAGCCCAAGCCCAAGTACTGTGATTCATAGCATCATTGCTTCCACTCTAATCAGTCTGCATATACACCTTGCAGCTCGCGTTCTCTAGTGGGCCCGGTCTGGGTGGCTTGTGCAAATTGATGGCGCCGCGCAGAAGCCTCAATTGGATTCCAAACCCAAGTCGCTTGTCCAAGGTTTCCGTCACTAAATCAATAAGTAATCACTTGTTTTGGGGCTTTACAAAAATTCACCCAGGCCTGGAAACTTTAAAAGGTAAATAGAGAATAGATGTATGCATTGTGATGGGGTTTGGGGGACAGAATCCCAACTTCAGGCCTCTTTGTATGATTTCATAGAAAAGCAAGGATGAAACTATATTGTGCCATATGTTATATGGCTCATGGTTCAATACTAAGTGGTTCTTTATTGGCTCTACAGTGCAGAAGACAGACAGCAGCTGAGAAAATCAGCCTGTGTTAAAACACTAAGACCTTCATACTCCTAAATTAACCTGAGTTTACACAAAACAAAAAGACATCTTCAATGATGATAGTTCCAGAGATATAGCCATATTAATCTGTTGCAGCAAAATTAAACAAGACTGCAGTGACTCCTTTGAAGGACTAATGGAATTCCAACTGGAATACAGGTTGAGTATCCCTTATCTGAAATGCTTGGGACCAGAATCCGTATTTTGGATCTTTCCATATTTTGGAATATTTGCATATCCATAATGGTTCATCAAGTCTTTATTGCATTAGCAAAATAGAAAAGAAAAAAAGCCGTAGCAACAATACAGAATAAGGTGAAAATTCCGCCAAAATAAAATTAAAAACAGTAATATAATTTAAAGAATTAAACATTTTCCATAGAATATTAAAATGCAAATACAAATTCATCATTGAAATATATATCTAATAATAGGAAAGAAAGATCATACAATCCAGAGACAAGTAAAAGAGGGCAAGTGACCCAGAGTGGAGCAATCATGGGTCAGAGATATTATGGTCAGCATGTCTCATAATTTTTTTATGCTTCATGGTGGCGGCAGCAAAACTTGCCATTTGGAAAGTAATGAATTTGTCTTTCTCTAATATCACTAATTTCTCCTGATCCTCATATCTTGGACATTAGAATGTGATATGGGATAGATCCTCAATAGACTTTTGATCACAGGAGCATACTCTTTTCCTATATGGGATTCTTGGCCTTTTTGGCTAAGATCAAGTGTAGAGTAGTGCATAATGAGATATCTTGGGGACTCGACTAAACACAAAAATTCATTTATGTTTTATGTACACTTTATACACATAGCCTGAAGGTAATTTTATACAATATTTTTAATGATTTTGTGCATTGTGGGGAACCTGTCGTTGGCATGACCGGCCTGCATAAATGCCATTTTATTACCCTTCATGGGCACTCAAAAAGTTTGCATATTGGAGTATTTTGGATATCAGAATTCCGGATAAGGGATACTCAACCTATACATTTTGTTAGTCTTTACAACGGTACTGGCCTCTTGTTGGACTACTGTTTTAAGCCTATACGATATGCCTGTTTGCCCTCTTTTCAGGGCTACAGCTCTGGGATAATGTTCTTCATGTGACCACCAAAAATACTCCTTTAGTTCCCATTTCTTTAGTTCCCATTTAGTTCGCTGGTGGTGAAGAGGGACCTGGCAACCCTAGGCATAACATCTAAACTCAAACTCCAGCTTCAGGGGTGGGATCCCACTGGATGTGTGTGTGCAAAGTTCCATCAAGTCACAAGCGCCTTATGGCAACGCCAGCAAGGGGCTTTCAAGGCAAATGAGATGCAATGGTGGTTTCCTTGGTGGTCTCCCATCCAAGTACCGACCCTGCTTAGCTTCTGAGATTTGACGAGATCGGGCCATACCATGCCATCTTCCCTCCCCATGCCACTGGATAGTAGTTGTGAAAGAATGGTGAAGGGATTGCTACAGTGCCTTGATCTTACTGGCCACTGCGGGGAAACAGGATGATGGACTAGAGGAACCTGTAGCTTAATACAGCAGAGCTCTTCGTTAAGGGCTATAGCCAAGATTGGGCTAGTGGGTGCACTCTAGGCTTGCCAACTTCCAGCTGGGGCCTGGAGATCTCCTGGAATTATATCTTCAGACTCCAGAAATTCATTGCCCTGGAGAAGATGGCTGCTTTAGAGGGTGGGCGCTATGGCATTATATCCCACTGAGGTCTCTTTCTTCCCCAGAGCTTGCCCTTCCCAGGCTTCCCCCCCCCAAACGTCCATGAATGTCTCAACCCAGGGCGGGCAGCTCTAGTGTGAATTTGCCCTGAATAAGATTATTTTATTATGAAGTTCTAACTGTTTCAACGTAAATAAAGTATTTTGAATAGGGATGCTTGGGGGTTTAAAAACCCACAATGTATCCATTTATTTAGATATTTATACCTTGTTTTTCTCTCCAGTGTAGGCCCAGAGTGGCTCATTTTCTCCTCTTCCATCTTATCCTCACAACAACAACCCTGTGAAATAAATTAGGCTGAGACAGAAGGACTGGCCCAAGACTTTCTAGCTTCCATGGCAGAGTGGCCTAGCCTGACATTCCAGTCACTGCACCATGCTGTCTCTGTAGCTGCTCATTTTCCCAAAAGGGGTGCTACTCCAAACTAGGTTTGCCAACCTCCAGGTACTAGCTGGAGATCTCCTGCTATTTCAACTGATCTCCAGCCAATAGAGATCAGTTCACCTGGAGAAAATGGCTGCTTTGGCAACTGGACTCTGGCACTGACGTCCCTCCCCTCCCCAAACCCCGCCCTCTTCAGGATCCGCCCCAAAAAACCCCACCAGTGGTGAAGAGGGACATGGCAACCCTATTCCAAACTCCGTCCACTGCATCCACCCATCTCTACCCTCTTCTCAGAGTGTAATTTTCATCAGCATCCTTATGATGCTTAAGTGATCCTGGGGGAGGGGGACTTTTTAGGATGCTTTAAAAGGTACCAGGCAAGTTATGATGTGAGGTCCAGGTGGCCAGCAGCTTCAAGAGCACAAGAGGCAAAGTCCATGCAGTGCTTAGAATAACTGGCCAAATCATTAGCCACAGCCATCTGGCACAGGTCTTTTTCGACCCTCAATTCTGTGGCTTCCAAACAAAGGACGGTACAGTGCAGGATCTCTGCTGGTTACCCATGTAGCTTATGGCGAGTAAATATTGACAAAGTAGTCTGAAGAGCAAACACTTTGACATTTGTAATGTCCACTGGAAGATCTTGTATATATTTATCCTGGGAGGAGAAGGACAGAATACCAATTTTCCCCGAACTCGCAGCTGTTCTCCTTCTCTCTGTCTCGTTTTAGGTTGAAGAGCCCTTTGTAATTGTAATTGGGACATTTGTAGCTTGGATAATAGAGATGTTCAGTCTGGGTTAGAATAATATTTCTGTGTTGATCCATCTGGTTTTCTCCCAACGTCTGCCTCTCCAAAGCTCAAATTCTTTTCTTTTTTTAAAGGCGAGCTTCAAAGCTTTCTCCAAGTCATATCCCTGTGTCCTGCTCTCTAAATTCAGGTAGTTCTGATTTCTGAGTGGTGACAGGAAGGCCATTACACACATTCAAATTAAGGAGAATTGGTTGCCACCTTTCCTGTCCTTAGGTTGCTCTGTGCTAGGTCCCATGCTTCCTGGATCCCAGTTTCACTTTGAGACTTTCGACGAATGACTCCTGAATTGGAGTTTGTGCCATTTCCAGCAGCTTTCAGTCCCTTCAGTTCTTTTGCACTTCTTTCCCCTCCTTGCATTGTTCAGGCTGGGGGAAGGAGCGCCCGGGGCAAGGGGTGTATGTGCCATGCACACTGTGCAGCCAGGTGCTGGTGGCCCCAGGGGGAGAGAAAAATGTGCCGGGCAGGGTGTGCAGCGGCCGCCCCTGCAGAAAAAGAGAGAGAAAGAGCTGCGGCCAGTACAAATTGAGGACAGGTGGCATGCGCACCGGCCGGGCTGCAGGCGGGCAGCTGTGCCCATGCCACAGTGAGGCTGTGCTCCTTCTCCCCATGCCTGCATTCCCCATGCCCATGCTGGCGCCCTCCCTTTCCTTGCACCCAGGGTAAGTGTTCCCACCAGACACCCCCCCCCCAAGATCTGGCCCTGGCATTGCTGATATGTACTGATGATGGTAGAAAATGCCATTGCAGCTGACTTATGATGACCCCATACAGTTTTCAAGGCAAGAGACTTTCAGAGGTGGTTTGCCATTGCTTGCCTCTGCATAGCAACCCTGAACTTTCTTGGTGGTCTCCCCTCCAAGTACTAACCAGGGATCTGAGATCTGACAAGATTGAGCTAGCCAGGTCATGGAGTATGTATTGCTAGAACAATGTAAAAAAGCAGTCTTGATGTGGTTGTCGGATTAATTGCACTGAGCTCTTTCTGCACAGTGTTTTACTGATTTGCACAGGTGTGTTGTTCGAACGCCACACAAAAAGAACTTTCATGCAACTAGACAGAGTCATATCAGGGCTGTTTTTTTTAAAAAAAATATTTTTAAATGCCGGACAAACATCATCTTTAGGCTTTGGAGTCTATCTCTCCTTTTCCACTTTGCCCCTCCCACTTTGCCTCAGCCCTGCTGGGAGTCCACTGATCTTTGGGGATATTATTTCAGGGGGCACTAGGGTTGCCAAGTCCCTCTTTGCCACTGGCAGGATGTTTTTGGGGTGGAGCCTGAGGAGGGTGGGGTTTGGGGAAGGGAGGGACTGCCATCGAGTCCAATTGCCAAAGCAGCCCTTTTCTCCAGGTGAACTGATCTATATCGGCTGGAGATCAGCTGTAAAAGCAGGAGATCTCCAGCTAGTCCCTGATGGTTGGCAACCCTAGGGGACACAGTAGGAAAGTTCTCCTTCATCTAGAACACCTCCACTCACACTAGTTAGGATCCATTGCAAATGCATGATCAAGACTGCTTTTTAAAAGTATTTTTACAAATGTGTAAATGTGCATCAAAAATGTAAAGGGTGGGATGCAAATGGCCTGAAGGAATGGAAAATTGCTTCGTATGTACAGTCACACAGTGCTTGGTATGAAATTTGAAATAGAAATAGAAGTTGGAGGGGCAATCATTCCTCCTTCTCTGTGCCCTAGGGTACCAGCCCTGGGAAGGGAAATTCTTGAAGATTTGGGGTGGAGCCTGGGAGGAGGGCAGAGGTTGGGGAGGGGAGGGAGTTCAGTAGGGCTGTGATGCCATATTGTCCCACTCCTGATCTACCATTGTCTCCAGGAGAATTGGTCTGTGTGTTCTGGTGATCCGTTATCATTCCAAGAGAACTCCAGGCCCCACCTGGAGGTTGGCAACCCTACTTTGGCCCCACCCTTGTGCTTTTTGTCCATACAGGCCTTACAGCCCTCATCAAAAGGGGCTACTTCTCTCTCTTGTTCCAGTGGAAATGATGGTACAATCTAACCCAAAGTAATTTGAGCTCCAAATTTCAGGGAGAAATTCAGAAAAAGAGAATTGCAGAAACTTTCTTAAAATAGGTTCTGGGGATATCCCCCTGATCAATATAGTACTTGCCTTGCTGAGAAGTCCCAGAATGCAAATATGAGCTTTTAATTTTCTTCTAATTGAGTGCAGTTTTTTTTAACTTTCTGGAGTTCTTATTGATGTTTTTTATGTTTTATTAAAGATTAGTTCTCAAAAATGTTAGGCATAAAAATCTGGCTTAATTTAAATTGTGAATCTGTCTGTTAAGAAATACATTAGGGGTAGGAGAAGCATAAGACATATTAATTGACAGACAGGAACTGCTGTCTCTGAGGTTGATACAAGTAATTTATTACTTTAGAAATGAATGCCACCTCCAGAATGTGCTTCATTAATTTCAAATTTAGTTTTAATTTCAAGCTGTTGCCCCTTGAGAAGAATAAGGTGGCAAATTATGTTTGAAGAGCAGATTTCTCCCCACCCCCATCCTCTTGCTTGGAAGAAATGCTAAATTTTAACTGTTTAATTTTAATAAATAAATGCAGTTCTTTGACTGAAACATGCCAGCTGCTAATGTACAGTGAGGCTAGCAATCACTAACACTGATTTTTCTGTTTCCCCCCCCCCCTCTTTCGGCCATGACAGCATACGTTTCAGATGAAATGAAGGCAGCTGCGATGGTGGAAGATGACCTGGAATCAGACGAGAACGTGGCAGATGGAGAACCTTCTGCAAAGTACGCTTGTCCCGAAAAGGACTTCAGTAAGAACTGCCAGAGCTATCAAAACTCCCCAGCGGCCGAATTTTCCAGCCACGAAATGGACAGCGAGTCGCACATCAGCGAGACCAGCGACCGAATGGCTGACTTCGAGAGCGGCTCCATCAAAAATGAGGAGGAGAGCAAAGAGGTTTCCATTCAGCTGGAGGAGTCCGTGGTCTCGGACAGCTTGGAGCAGATGAAAGCGGTCTACAACAACTTCCTCTCCAACTCATACTGGTCCAATCTCAACTTGAATCTCCACCAGCCGACCTCTGAAAAAAACAACGGGAGTAGCAGCAGCAGCAGCAGTAGCAGCAGCAGCTGTGGCAGCGGAAGCTTCGACTGGCACCAGACAGCCATGGCGAAAACGCTGCAGCAAGTTTCGCAGAACCGAATCCTCCCTGAGCCCAGCCTTTTTAGCACAGTTCAGTTGTACAGACAAAGCAGTAAGCTTTATGGCTCTATATTTACCGGAGCCAGTAAATTCCGCTGTAAAGACTGCAGTGCTGCCTATGATACTTTAGTAGAATTAACAGTGCACATGAATGAAACGGGACATTATCGGGATGACAACCATGAAACGGATAACAATAACCCGAAAAGATGGTCCAAACCTCGTAAACGCTCTTTGCTTGAAATGGAAGGGAAGGAAGATGCTCAGAAAGTATTAAAGTGTATGTACTGTGGCCATTCTTTCGAATCGCTTCAAGACTTGAGTGTTCACATGATCAAAACGAAACATTACCAAAAAGTGCCTCTGAAGGAACCTGTAACCCCTGTAGCAGCAAAAATAATTCCAGCCACAAGAAAGAAAACGTCCCTGGAGCTGGAGCTTCCCAGTTCCCCGGATTCCACCGGTGGGACGCCGAAAGCTACCATCTCTGATCCCAATGATGCACTTCAAAAGAATTCCAATCCATACATCACACCAAATAATCGTTATGGACACCAGAATGGTGCCAGCTATGCCTGGCATTTTGAGGCAAGGAAATCTCAAATTCTGAAGTGCATGGAATGTGGCAGCTCCCATGATACTTTGCAGGAACTCACTGCCCACATGATGGTGACCGGACATTTCATTAAAGTCACCAACTCTGCCATGAAGAAAGGGAAACCTATTATAGAAGCCCCCGTTACACCCACCATCACAGCTCTGCTGGATGAAAAAGTACAGTCTGTGCCACTGGCAGCCACTACATTCACATCTCCTTCCAACACGCCATCTAGCATCTCTCCAAAATTAAATGTGGAAGTAAAAAAAGAGGTTGATAAAGACAGGATGATTGCTGATGACAAGATGAAAGACAAGGAGAAATCCAATGAAGAAGAAGAGAAATATGATATTTCCTCAAAATATCACTATTTGACTGAAAATGACTTGGAAGAGAGTCCAAAAGGTGGGCTAGATATTTTAAAGTCTTTAGAAAACACAGTCACATCAGCTATTAACAAAGCTCAAAATGGCACACCAAGTTGGGGTGGCTACCCCAGTATTCACGCTGCCTACCAGCTACCCAACATGATGAAGCTGTCCTTAGGCTCGTCAGGGAAAAGTACGTCCTTAAAACCTATGTTTGCAAATGCAGAAATGGTGTCCCCAAACAAAAGCCAGCCTCTCGTTTCCCCACCGAGCAGCCAGACTTCTCCTGTGCCAAAGACTAACTTCCATGCCATGGAAGAGCTGGTCAAGAAGGTCACAGAGAAAGTGGCCAAAGTTGAAGAAAAAATGAAGGAACCCGAAGGAGGGAAACTCTCACCATTGAAGAGAGCAACGCCTTCACCATGTAGCAGTGAAGTCAGTGAGCAGTTCAAGATGGACACCTCAAATGACATTAGTTTTAAAAGCCAACAGAATAGCCCCATTTCTCAGAGGGAGAGTTGTAAGGACAGCCCAACAGGGGAGCCGGTGGAAAATGGTAAGGAGCTTGTCAAAGCCATCTCAAGTTCCTTGAGTAGCAGCACAGCTATTATTACTGACCACCCTCCCGAACAACCATTTGTAAATCCATTAAGCGCATTACAGTCTGTCATGAATATTCACCTTGGGAAGGCAGCAAAGCCCTCTCTCCCAGCTCTGGACCCAATGAGTATGCTCTTTAAAATGAGCAACAGCTTAGCTGAAAAGGCTGCTGTGGCTACCCCACCCCTACAGTCCAAAAAACCAGACCATTTAGACCGTTATTTTTATCATGTCAACAATGACCAGCCCATAGATTTGACGAAAGGCAAGAGTGACAAAGGCTGCTCTTTGGGTTCAGCGCTTTTGTCATCCACATCGGCATCGTCTGCTTCTTCTTCATCTACAGTGACAACGGCAAAGACATCTGCGGTTGTGTCATTCATGTCAAACTCACCGCTACGCGAGAATGCCTTGTCAGATATATCTGATATGCTGAAGAACCTGACAGAAAGTCACACATCAAAATCTTCCACACCTTCCAGCATATCTGAGAAATCTGACATTGACGGGACCACGATAGAAGAACCGGAAGAGGCGACCCCGGCTCAGAAAAGGAAGGGACGGCAATCTAATTGGAACCCTCAACATTTGCTCATCCTGCAGGCCCAGTTTGCCGCCAGTTTACGGCAGACGTCAGAGGGGAAATACATTATGTCAGACTTGAGCCCTCAGGAGAGAATGCACATTTCCAGGTTTACGGGACTCTCCATGACCACCATTAGCCACTGGTTGGCCAATGTGAAATACCAGCTTCGAAGGACAGGGGGGACAAAGTTCCTTAAAAATTTGGACACTGGGCATCCGGTGTTCTTTTGTAACGACTGTGCTTCACAAATCAGAACTCCTTCAACGTATATCAGTCACCTTGAATCGCATCTAGGTTTCCGGTTACGAGACTTGTCCAAACTGTCCAGCGAACAGATTAACAATCAGATAGCACAAACAAAGTCACCCTCCGAGAAACTTTTGGCGCCGTCGCCAGAGGATGAAATAGGAACTTCTTACCAATGTAAACTTTGCAATCGGACTTTTGCGAGCAAACACGCCGTTAAGCTCCATCTCAGTAAAACGCACGGAAAGTCTCCAGAGGACCATCTCCTGTACGTCTGTGAATTAGAGAAGCAGTAGCATTTGACAAAAAGAAAAAAAAACAATAACAACTGTTGCTTAGCTTTGAGGAAAACTGTCAAACACGCCTTAAAGCTCTCTCTTTTCTGTTCTTGGCACATAATTTTTATTTTAACTCTGAGGTGTCACTCTGGCCTGAACTTCTTCTCTCTTTTTTTTTTTTGTATAACTGTATAGTGTTTAATAGAGGTGCATAATCAGCTGTTGTTACTGGTAAAAATATGAAGGTTAAAACGCAGTGGTAAGTGTTTGGAACTTTGTGTAAATTGGGGTTTAGTTGATGTGCATCCCTCCGATGCCTCAGAACTGCATGCATTAAACAAGACAGTTTAATTAAGCATTTATTAACTAATTCTGGTGCACTTTTTTCATGGTGACTAAGTGTGCCAGTTGGTTCGCACCCTGTAAATCTTTAGCCCTCTGAGTACTTTGAAGCACTTTTGCATTAATTTTTTTAAAAACTACGTGGATGTATTTTTTTTTTTTTTGTAAAAAAAACACCCAATCCCCTTCAAACTTAGACACATCCAGACAATATTAAGAATCTGGCTTGAGTAAGATGCGCCACCAGCCACGTGCACAAATCATTTGTGTATCTAGCTAGCTAGGCCTCGTTCTGGCAGCTGAAGGACCGCTCCCATAGCCTGCACGAGTTTCCATTGAGATGTTGCATTGAATTCAATCAATCAATCATTTATTTTACAGTCATTTGAGCAAAAAAAGAACAGATCTAATCAGAATAGAAATTTACCATAAAAACAGTATCAGTCAAAGAATGCACAAAGTAAAATATATCAATAAAATCCCATAACTAAAAAGGCAAATATGCTAGTTTCTAAAATGTTTATCAATCAGATTTTATCTATTTATAAATTGCATCCTTTCGGGCCTTATATATAGCAACACAAAATTAGCCACACATCTCGAAGTTTGTGGGTTGCTATCCTCCAGTAGTCGGATGCAAATTTTATCAGATAGTCCTATATTATTTCTTAAAATTTCTTGAATAGTCTTAGCTCTTGACTCATGATGGAGAGGGCAGTATAAGAAGACATGTTTGCGGGTCTCAATTTCTTCACCATTGCATGGATAGACTCTGTCAGAAAGAGGAATTTTTTTATATCTGCCTTCCAAGACGGCCGATGGCAAAGCTCCACATCTGGCTAACATGAAAGCCCTTCTAAATTTGTTCCCCTCCAGTGTCATATTTGCATTGAATTACAATTTGCCGCTGGTTGGATGCACAAGCCACTCAGGCATCTGGCTGGTGGCATTTCCTGTGAGATCCCACACCACTCTTACATCAGGGATCTGATGCCTTGTGAAAGCGCTTCCAATATTAGCAATCTAGGTGCAGGGTCCCTTCCTCTGGTCCCTCATAGCCGACATGAACTGGCAGTCCTCGCAGTTGGTTCTCTGTGGTGTGTGCATGCATGTCCTGGAGGGGAAATGGCTTTCCTTTCCCATGGATACTTTCTGCACATTTGGCTGTGTGGTACGGTGCCCACCATGGGGCATGGAATCCGGCCAACTGGGCATACCTTTGGCGTTAACTAACAGACTCCCATGTATGGTGGGGTGGCTCCCACCTTGAAATTTTAAAATATATTATTTTCACATTGAAACATAGATGTATATATTGTATAGATTTCAAAATCCTCTTATGGAAAATGTGATTGTAGACAATTCCGTTTCTTCTTCTTCTTCAACATTTTTTTTTTAAATCAATGATTGGTTTTGTACCTGATATGCTCCAAGTATAAGTGGTACCTATAAATATATAAATATTATATATATAAATATATAAAATAATAATGTATATTTCTTTTCTAGGTCAAAGGTTTTTCTTTTAACATCTGAACAATGTAAATTATATGAAAGATACAACAGATGGCATTTATAAAGTATTCAGAAACATTATTCTTGAAGCAAAGTATGGTTGGTTTCTCTTTTTTTGTTCTTTTGCTATACAGTGCATCTATATTGAAAGAAGTTCATGTTTAAATTATACATATTTATTAGTTGTTTGCTACCTTTTTAAAAAAAACATTCTGATAACAGAAGTCACAGACTGGCATGCATTAGATCTATTTTGCACAACATGACTTATAAAAGTATTTATTAGTAAAAACAAATAAAAAAACCAATTCAAAAGAAAAAGAGAAATTTTCAAAATCAACTCAGTGCTCAAAGGGTTAAATCTATTTGGGGGCGGGAGAATTTAAGAAAAAAAGTCTTGTACTGTATTTACTAAACATTGATAAAAAAAAAGCCTTTAAAATGTTTGTACTGTAATACTTTGCTTAAAAGTTACAACGAGGCATTCTGTAATATTCTCTTCTACTTATTTATAAGAGCTCTCGGTTGTTATTTCATATTGTAGAATGCCTTTTTTGTTTGTTTGTTTGTTTGTTTCATTTCAATTGGTAACTTTCTGGGGTTTGTTTTTTGTTTTGTTTTTTGTTCTTCCTAATTATTCTCCCAAGATTTCAGACTGCAGTTTTTATCTTTAGGCATATGAAAGGTAACCCGTGGTTACCAGCACACTAAGTGATTCTGTTCGTCTCCATTTTTGGCAGTTAATTTGCAGAAGTAACTGACAGCTGACACCGTATGAGAATCTATGTGTACAGTATTGGCATGTAAACAGCACAGACCCAGAATCGCACACTCTGTGCCCCTGTTTTGTTGTTGACAATGTGGCGCCATTATATGACTCTTCATATAACCTTCTTTTTTCTACAGCCGCATTAAAATTGTCTTTTTTTGCTATAATTTTGTGTCGCGTTCACGATTATATCTGAAATGTGCTACGACTAACGAGCGCATTAAAATTAAATTGTACGCTTGCTGTTTATGACGGAAGCCTGAGTAGGCTTCTTCATCTGCCAGGTGCTGGCAGTTGAAATCCATACATAAATCACGAGGAGTTTTAGTGAACTTTAACATTTAAAGAGCACGGGAACAAATATTCAAAGGCTGCATCTTCTTTTTCTTTCTTTCCTTTTTTTAATCCTCCTAGAAAATAACAGAACAGAATGGAGGTTATATCTCCTCTTTAAACCTCCAAGAAGATTGACTGCAACGAAGGGGGTGTATAAGCAGCGTTTGTGGTAAAGCAAAATGATTTGCAGAGTTGCGCCTTCAAACCCAATCAAATGCTGGTGCTCTTGGCCTCTTAAACACATGATTAGTGTTTTGAGCACAAGTTGCACTTGTAGGTTCCTTTGTAGATTAGAGAAACCCTTCCATCTACTTTCAGTTAATTAAAAAAAAAGACAAACTCGGAGAAAGGCAACTTTACTGCAACTTCAGCCCTTTTTAGACATCATGTCCACACACACTGCAAAGCTGGTAACTGCATGTCTAAGGAACACATTAAGAGCTTAAGAAAGGCCCTGCTGGATCAGACCAAGGCCCATCAAGTCCAGCAGTCTGTTCACACAGTGGCCAACCAGGTGCCTCTAGGCACTCCCTGTATGTGTAGCTGGTAAGTTGGCTGTACACATAGGCAAACAAGAACATTTACATGCTAATGACAAACCTTTACTGGCATGGGAGTACCAGTTAAACAAAACCATAGAAACACATGAAGCTGCTTTATACTGAATCAGACCCTTGGTCCATCAAAGTCAGTATTGTCTGCACAGACCAGCAGTGGCTCTCCAGGGTCTCAGGCAGAGGTCTTTCACATCACGTGCTTGCCTAGTCCCTTTAACTGGAGATGCCGGGGATTGAACCTGAGACCTTCTGCATGCCAAGCAGATGCTCCACCACTGAGCCACAGCCCCTCCCCAGTTCCTAAACCACTGTCACGAAATCACTGCAAATGCGCTCTTTGATCTCTCAATAGACACTGTTGTCAAGGTACACAGGGTGGCTTCTGCTGGCATAAATATAGTGACAACCAGTTCAGTTCAGATAAGGTGAGTCTATTCAGCTGTTGTTGGACAATAGCGGTCCCATTGATGACAAAGTCTAGTGACTTACCCTGTTTTATAGCTGGCTGATTGGTGATGGAGAAAGATTTATTTCTGCCATGATGTATACCATACTCGGGAGGTTTCCTCATCCCCTGTGCCATTCTGTACTTTTTGCAAATCAGACACGAACCCTGCCTTGCTAAGGCCACACAAGTGACCCAAGTAGCTGCTTAGGGCATCTGTCCAGCAGGAGACACCCCTTGGAAGGAGGTGTCTTGTGACAGTTGTCACCTTCTAGCCCAGTGCCACTGTTGTTAGGGGTCCTAGGGCATACTGCAGAGGTGCTTCTACATGCTGCCCAGGCAGTGCCAGAGATGGTGCATCATTCCTCTCGCAGAACTGCTTTCGCTTGGGATCCATCCAAGATGGAGTACAGAGGAAACACTTATGCAGCCCCCCTCAGATGCAGCAGACAGCAGCAGAGAAAACATGTACCTAGGACCTAGGGTTGCCAGGTCCTTCTTCGCCACCGGCGGAAGGTTTTTGGGGTAGAGCCTGAGGAGGGTGGGGTTTGGGGAGGGGAGGGACTTCAATGCCGTAGAGGTAGTCCAATTGCCAAAGCGGCCATTTTCTCCAGGTGAAATGATCTTTATCGCCTGGAGATCAGTTGTAATACCAGGAGAACTCCAACTAGTTTCTGGAGGTTGGCAACCCTACTGGGACCCTCCACCCAAGGTAGCTGCAGAGGAGGTTCCTCTGCACCCCAGGCATTTGGGGTGGTTCACTGTCTTGCGCTGGGCCTTGCTTGCCGTTCATACAGCCACAACAGTGCCAATGTTGCCGTTGCATTGATCTCATCTCAGCTTAAACCCTCTGTTGGTGGTGTTCACCAGTGTCCTGTGAAACACAGAAGTCTCCCACTTATGCAAATATCAACAATGCTGCATATGTGTCAAATCGCTGATGTCAGTGACCGGGCCAATAGCTCATTCATAAATCCAGCTCTGGGTGTTCATCTCTCTTCAAGCCCCTTGTTTTCTTTTGCAGGTGAAGATTTTCATCGGGCTTTTAACAAACTCACAAGCTCAAGGAAGAGAAACATTGAAAATAACCCTTGAACAGAAAGTGGTGTATTGGAATTGGGATGAGTTGAGGGCGGGGTGCCGAAGACGAGCTTTAAATCATAGGTGGATCAAGGTGACCCTGGTCTAACCCCACCCCAAGTTGTGGCCTGTTCCTGTCTACTGTATATCTTCCAGCCATCACATTTACACAGTATCTTAAAATAACATTTGTGATAAATGTGCAATTTAACTAATTTATGGCGCTAGGATGTGCTCAGGGCTACATGCAAGATGAAAATCTTAAATGGAGCTTGAACAGCTCACTTCACAACAAGAAATCAATATGCCAGATCGGAGGAAGCAGCTCAATGAAGTCAACATTTAGCACACACACACACAAAAATTAAAATCAGTGAATGTATCTTTAACTTTTCAGCGGTAAGAATTCTATAATTAATTGAAATATTGCATATAGTTTTTTTTAAAAGCAGCTGCAACTGGAACCTAGATCTCTCCAGCAACTTCATTATATTTTCTTTTGGCATCAGAAATTGCAGCTTGGCTGTTCTAATTATACTGTTCCCTTCGTCTTACAGACGACATTGTAATTTTCTATCCAAAGCAAGACAGCTTTGCATTGTTTAAAACTTTAATATCCACAATATTGGGCGAATCTATTGCTTGTTAATATCTTTGTGAGTAAACATTTAGTTAATTGATACATTTTTTTTTTTTTTAAGAGAAACAAATCTGTTTCTCCAGTTCCCAAGCAATGCACAGTTTGGATGGCTGTCGACATCTGCATGTGAATTCTCACAATCCCAGATTAAATGTTGTGGATGCTTGAAAGCATAAGACCTATTTGCCCTCTTCTTGGACACAAACGAATGCTGAAAATTGCATTTGGCTAGATGGCTATCAATATTCACAGGCAGGTATCCTAATGTTAAGATAGTCACAAAGGCTTGGAGTCTAAGCTTTGCTTCCATTCACAGTACATATTTTTCAGTTGCTGGGATGGGCTTTTACTGTGGAGCAAATTCCTCCTGTGCTAGGAGAAGCTTCCAATCATGCAAGACTAGGGTCTTCCCCCCACCCCCCAATGAGAAGACTAGCACCTACTGCCAAAGGAAAGCACTGTACCATGGAGGACTGCACATGCAATGGTTGGAGAAGGGTGCAAAGAGAAGCAACGTTTAGGATACAAACCATAATTAGTCTGGGATTAGCAGTGTTTACACGTGGACATTTAGAAGAAGAAGAGTTGGTTTTTATATGCCGACTTTCTCTGCCACTTAAGGGAGAATCAAACTGGCTTACAATCACCTTCCCTTCCCCTCCCCACAGCAGACACCCTGTGAGGTAGGTGAGGCTGAGAGAGAATGACTTGCCCAAGGTCACCCAGCTGTCTTCGTGTGTAGGAGTGGGGAATCAAACCCAGTTCTCCAGATCAGACTCCACTGCTCCAAACCACCGTTCTTAACCACTACACCATGCTGGCTCCCTTCACCAACTGTCAGATATTTACTCTGAATGTTGTGTGTGTTTCTATGTGTCTATGACTTCAACCAGTCATCACCCTGATCTGGATAGCCCAGGCTAGCCCGATTTCAACAGATCTTGGAAGTTAAGTAGGGTCACCCTACTTGGATGACAGACCACTGAGAAAGTCTAGGGGTTGCTATGCAGAGGCAGACAATGGCAAACCACCTCTGTTTGTCTCTTGCCTTGAAAACCCTATGGGGTTGCCATACATCAGCCGCGACATGGCCAAAAAGTCATCTTTGCTGGGTAGGGTGGCTACCACATTTCAGGAAGGGCTAAAGTAAGTGAATGAAAAAACAGTGATTTCCTCCTCACCAGGAAGCATTAATGTCGATAACTCTGTCACCAGTCCCGATAGTTATTTTATTCATCTGAGAGTTTTAGGTTCAGAAATCGAAGCCGCCAAATACAAACTTTTTTTTCAAGTTTGGAAACTGTTACTTATTTGCTACAAGCACCTTCCTAAATAAATGATACATGGAGGAGACCAGGAGAAGGAACATTGACAGTACCATTAGATGAAGGTTCTTCTAGAAACAATAAATCAGTGTAACTGCTTTCCCGTTGATGCAAGGTGACAGCCTAACGCAGGCATGGGGAAACTTTTTTCTGCCAAGGGCCATTTGGATATTTATAACATCATTTGCAGGCCGCACATTCTGGCCCTGACCCCTTTAACCCCTCCATTGTCGCCACTTCCGCCCCCAGCCCTCTTGTAGTACAGAGGAAATACGTTTCTCCACGGCCCGGGTGGGAAAGGGTTAATACAGTTTCTTGGGCGGTCCTAGCAGCTCCATAGCTAATAACTCTTCTGCAAGGGGGAAAGAAGATTCCTTTTCTCAGCGAAACAAACTCACATCTGCCTTGAATAGAGGCTATTCCTATCCATGGGAGGGGGCGGATCGCCAGTCTTAGATCCTTCTGAGCTAGAGATCTGCCAGGACCCACGAAGGGCCAGACCAAATGATTTCGAGGGGGCCTTATATGGCCACCGGGCCTGACATTCCTCACCCCTGCCCTAACTGATGGTTAAAAGTTGGCCTACGGATACAATAGTCAACCATATGATTCACTTGATGGAATCCTTGTTGCTGTACTCCAAAAAGTATCCACTTCAGATTGCTTAAAATGCGGAAGATGCCATTTGAAGTCCCCTGCCTGGCCTAGCTCTAGGGATGCCAGCCTCCAGGTGGGACCTGGGGATCCCATAGAAATACACTGCAACTCTTGACTACAGAGATCAGTTCCTCTGGAGAAAATGGATGCCTTGGAGGGTGGTCTCTATGGCACTATACCCCACTGAGGTCCCTGTTTTCCCCAGGCTTGATCCCTAAATCTCCAGGAGTTTTTCAGCCTGGATCTGGCAACACTCTTGTGCTCATAGGTCATAATATTAAAACTGTTATAAAGATGGAGGTCATCTTGAAAAATCCATCCTGAACCAGGATTGGACATAGTTTGGTAAGGGCAGGTAGGTAGAGTTTGGAGTGCCACCATGTTTGCGGTGCACTAGCTGACACTGATTTATTTATTTATTTTTTAAAATAAACATTTTCATATTCTAAAATATAGTTCTCATAAGTCACGTTGCAAATTAGAAATTCTTTTTCTTTAAAAATATATATTTTAGTTTCTGAGAGCCATGGTTCAAGGTGGTACAGTACACCTGCTTGATCCACCCTGACCGCGGCCTTGTGCATCTGTGTATGATATTTTTTTTCTCATTCTATAAATTTAATCTCAAATTTATAAATTTCCTCTGAAATTTATCTGCAAAAAAAAAAGTCTCCTCAAAGCAGAAGGGGGAAAGAGCTGGCTGCCTGGTAACAGGTAAATTTAATAAAACGTAATGAAAGTATTTAAGCGTGACCCCAGAGAACTCTTTGAGGTTTCTTGGTAAAATAGAATTATTTTCTCTCTCTTTTGGTTGGGTATTTGGTTACCTGTTGACATGAACAGTGCTGAAATGATGTAGATTATAACATTGAAACTGGCCCAAACAGGTTGCATTTAAAAAATAAATAAATCTGAAGCCAGTTAAATTGTTTTAGCAAGATGTCAATGTATTCTAAGCTGGGACAGACTGTGTTTTGTTTGATTTTTTTTTCCCATGCAAAGAAACAAACTTATATGTTTTTATGATATAAGCCAGGCAAGTAAATGTATCTTGGCTTAAAGAAGCTAGCTAATTAATTCCCTGTTTCTCCACTCTTTAATGCCAAGGTACATTATCCAGCCTGAATTGGGCTGCCGTTGAAAATGAAGTTTTCCTGGCTCTCTGCATTTGCCAGTATACACAGCTATTGCTTCACATATAGAGCTAACGAATTGTTCCATAGCTAAGGCTGTATGTTGGATATGTATTATCATAGTTACAGCTATCATTCCCAACAAGATTTTCCTGTGCGGCCAAGACAATGCAGTTGCAAATGATTGCTATTGTCCATGAACAGTACTATAGGGGATGGGCTGTAACTCAATGGCAGAGCTTCTCCATCTTAAAAGGATCTGTTAGTAGGTGATGGGAAAGTCCTCTTACTGAGATGCTGGAGAGCCCCTGATTCTCACAGTAGGCAGTCCTGACCTTGATAGACCAGTGATCTAATGGATCTAATGTGTTCAGTATCCAGTGATGTGCAGATGAAGCCTAAACTAGAGTGGTTAATGGCAGTTCATATCCCCAACGTAATTTTCCTAGTAGGATAGAGGTAGGATATTCATTCGTACTCGTTATTATTTAAAATTATTATTTAAAAAGATATTATAGCACAATTAAGAGCCAACATGGTGTGATGGTTAAGGGTGCGGACTCTAATCTGGAGAAGGGGGTTTGATTCCCCGCTGCTCCACATGAAGCCTGATGGGTGACCTTGGGCCAGTCACAGTTCTCTCAGAACTCTCTCAGCCCATGCAGAGGCAGGCAATGGCAAACCACCTCTGAACATCTCTTGCCCTGAAAACACTACAGGTTCCCCATAAGTCAGCTGTGACTTGACCACACACACTTATATACATAGCACGTGACTGGTGTTTTACAGAAGACAAGGGAGATGGTACTTGACCTTTCTAAGCGGTTTTGTAGGGTCTATATCTATAACAAAAGCGATTTTGTAGGGTCTATATTTTGTAGGGTCTGTATGCCACAGTACTAGTATATTTAGCTGTCCTCTTCACTTCTGATACTTGCGTTTTAGCATGTTCAGGCACAAAATTCCGTAAAATTCCTTCCCAAAGATGTACACCTCTAATACATGAATTAACTCATCACAGGGTCCCAGACAACATACAGCATTTACCAAGCTGTGAAGTGTTTTTTGTTTTTTTTTAATGTATAGTCTGACTTAGTGGTGAATATTTCTATTAAATTGCAACTGACCCTGTTAATTTTTCCACCGTTGGGAAAAAAATAGCGGAGGGGGACACATAGCCATCATAATGGTGAATTTGTGACCTTTCTAGCCCGACAAAAATGAAATTACTTGAAAATGATTATTAGTTTTTAAAATGGTGCATTCGTGAGAGAAGGGTTAAGAGAGAAGGGGGAGGAAGAAAAGGAAATTCTTGGGAAATTAAATGTTTTCGTTTTCACCACCTGAATGGCAAGAGAAAGTATTTCCCAAAGATGTACATGTTTGCTGGAGAGAAAGAGAGAATGAGGTAGGTGTGTCAGGAAGCAGTTCTATTCTCAGTCTTAAAAAAAAAAAAACTCGAGGTACAGTCTCTGTAGTTACGCCTCAGTGACCACGAAACCAAGTCGGCGAAAGCTGAAGGACTCGGCTCCTGAAAGCCTCATCAGGACTTGTCATCGCTCTAATGAATATCATTTAAATTGCTTTGTATATTGGTGGAGTTTGGATGTCGATTTAATTTGTGCATGTGTTTTGAGTTCTTCTGCTTGGCTACGCTAACGCAGCGCAACAGCCTAATGAAAAGTGAGTTGGGTGACACTGTGATGCGCTCCAACCCGATCAAATGGGTTTGAAGGGCTGTTTTGACAGGGATCTTTAAAAGTGGATCTCGAGAGGGGAGAGAGAGCAGCGTTTTTTGCCGGAGTGCGATTGTCTCAGGCTTGAGGAGGCCTCTCTCTTTTTTTCTCCCCTCCAAATCTATCAATGGCTGCAGGTTTTTTATTTCACCACACAAAATGTTAGCTTCCAAATTGGCATGTAAGTGCTTTCTCAAATGGTCATAATGTCCGATGCAAAAATCCCACTTTCCAAGGGACCAGATATTTGGGCGAGTACCCAACATTCCCTTTAAGAAAATCAATTTGTGTGTTGTAAATTTTTATTCGTGGTGTTGTGTGGTCTCTCCTTTCTACTACAATTTCCCATACTGCTCCAAATAGGAGATGAGTTGGTTTTTATAGCCCGTTTTTCTCTACCAAAAAGGAGTCTCAAAACGGCTTATAATCACCTTCCCCGCTCCTGCCCCCACAACAAGCACCTTGTGAGGTAGGTGAGGCTGAGAGAGTTCTGAGAGAACTGTGACTAGGTCAAGGTCACACAGCAGGCTTCATATGTAGGTGTGGGGAAACAAGCCACTCTTAACCACTACACCATGCTGTCTCTCCTTTACCTTCCTTTTCTATAATGCTAGAACTCAGGGGCACCCATTGAAGTTGATGGGCAATAGATTCAGAATGGGTAAAAGGAAGTACTTCTTCTATCTATACATAAAGTATGGAATTCACTGCCAGCAGTCATAATGATGACCACTAGCACGGGTAACTTTAGACAGATACATGGACAAGAGGACCATCAGTAGTTTAGTTGTCCATGATGACTAAAGTTAACCTTCATAGTAGAAGCAAACCTCTAAATACCAGGCAACATTGAGGGAAGGCCTTGGCCTGTGAGGCATGTTTGTTAGCCTTCCATGGCAAAAGGTTGGCCCTTGTGTGAAACAAGATGCTGGACTAGATGGACCACTGGTCTGATCCAGCAGGTCACTTCTTATGTTCTTATGTATGTCATATGTATGCCCTGACCTGGATTGCTCCAGGCTAGCCTGATCTCATCAGATCTCAGAAGCTAAGCAGGGTCAACCCTCCCCATGAGCAGAGGCAGGAAATGGCAAACCACCTCTGAACATCTCTTGCCTTGAAAACCCTACGGGGTTGCCATAAGTCAACTGTGACTGCACAAAACCAAATAAATGTCATAAGAATTCTGGCACCCTCTGTTTTCACAAGCTCTGTCTTTGCTAACCCTGTGTATTTAACACCATGCAGAAATATATTGTTCACCCCTCACGCTATTCATCTCCTGTTAACCTACACTATGCCACTTGACATCAAGGAGTGGACACAACAATTTTCTCCTCCATGGTTTCCATGAATGGAAATAACTTCTGTAAATAGTGCCATGTGACCCTGTGCAGCCAGTAGGGTTCGGTAGAAGAGCTGTAATAATGTTATGGTAGTGTTAGGAGCCCCATGGCACAGAGTGGTAAGCTGCAGTACTGCAGTCCAAGCTCTACTCACGACCTGAGTTCAATCCCAACGGAAGTTGGTTTCAGGTAGCTGGCTCAAGATTGACTCAGCCTTCCATCCTTCCGAGTTCGATAAAATAAGTATCCAGCTTGCTGGGGGCAAAGGGAAGATGACTGGGGAAGGCACTGGCAAACCATCCCGTAAACATAGTCTGCCTAGTAAATGTTGGGATGTGACATCACCCCATGGGTCAGGAATGACCCAGTGCTTGCACAGGGGACTTTTACCTTTATGGTAGTGTTATATCTTGGACAGACAATGAACAACATCAGAGTGACTTTCTTGCACAATGGATAGTGCATTTTCAATGCACTTGAGCAATCGTTTTGCAAATGATTGCTACAGTGCATTGAAAGGGCGTTATCCAATGTGTGTGAAAGCAGGCCTACTCAGCAATGGACTGCTTTGCCACAATTCTGAAGCATTTAATGTTAGTAAACTTACCACAGTGAATGTTTCATAAAGGAAATCCTCTTTATTAAGATCCTATTTGGAAAGATTCTTGTTCAAAGTGATCAATGCATTTGGTTAATCATTATTGCTTCATTCAGACTTTAAGACAAACCTGTTTCTTTGGGACAGGCACAAGCACAAACCATTTTCCACGTTTGTGCACTTCCCTTTAGCTCACAGAATCAAAACTTCCTAGAGGGGCTGGACTGTGGCTTTTCATATACAAGAGAAGGAAGAGAATTCCAATCAAAGCCATTTGTTAAGAAATGGATATAAGGTTGGATCTCGCCCAATCCTCACCCTTCCTAAAGCCTCCACCCCAGATGGCTTTTCTCCATGCAGGTCCCGTGATCCCCAGCATAGCTCTTTTTATGCTCAAAGGGAGCTTCCTCCTCCTTTTTCACCAGCAGAAAAGTCTGTTGGTGCCAACACATTGTTTACTGAATACTGGAATACACGTTGTGTTGATTCCGCAACACCCGTAGGTATCGTTTTCTCGGATCTAATTTGATTTTTTAAAGTCTTGATTTGATCCAGTCCTGTTGAAATGGACCCAGGAATAGTGAGGCGAGCCAAACTGATCCAGAGGCCAGTGGTGAGGTAAGCTCCCCTTGTGTGAGGGAAAGCTTTGGTGTCCAACTAACTTCATGACGAACGGTGGAGCTGTGCTCCTTGAGGCTTTAGCCAAGGGGGCAATCCCAGGAAGAAGAAGAAGAGTTGGTTATTATAGACCAACTTTCTCTACTACTTAAGGAAGAATCAAAACAGCTTACAATCACCTTTCCTTCTCCTCTCCACAACAGACACCCTGTGAGGTAAGTGGGGCTGAGAGAGCTCTAAGAGAGCTGTAAATAGCCCAAAGTCACCCAGCTGGCTTCATGTGTGGGGAAGCCAACCTGGTTCACCAAATAGTGTCTGCCGCTCATGTGGAGAAGTGGGGAATCAAACCCAGTTCTCCAGATCAGAGTCTACCGCTTCAAACCACTGCTCTTAACTACACCACGCTGGCTCTCACACATCTCAATCCACTTCTGGTGCTACCAATGATCTGTGTGTTGGTTCACAAGCACAAGGTAGAAGAATAGAGAAATGTAAGTTCTGATAATGGGATCAATGACAGCAGAGGTCAGGTTGCGATATATTAGGAAAGCATAGCAATGTTGTCCTTCCTTCCTTTAATGGTACAGCTCTTAGCCAGTAGGCTGTGAGCTAACCACACTGAACTGCTAGGCAGAATTTTTTTTAAAAAATATATTATTTATTTGGTCATATATATGTTTTTTAAATTCTCCTCGTGCCTCTTAAATTCAAATAAACCCAAAATAAATGTCACTACTTGAACCATGATACCTGGGTCACAACCACCCAGCAGAAATTGTAGCTTATTAGCTACAGGCGCTATATATATATATATATATATATATATATATATATATATATATATATATATATATATATATATATATATATATATATATATATATATATATATATATATATATCAGGGATTAATCACATGTGTTCTTAATTGCTTATATCTTCTACAGTAAAATAAGACATGCTCATGGTTTCAATAGAACCAGTTCGACATACACATAGACGCTCAGAGCAGGACTTTATAGAATAATGCCCCCTCAAAACGGCTGCTTCTTGTTCATGTTACGGTTCTTGATGAGTGATGGTACAGTGATTAATAGGGTTGCCAGCCTCCAGGTACTAGCTGGAGATGTCCTGCTATTACACTTTGGCAACTGCACTCTATGGTATTGAAGTCCCTCCCATCCCCAAACCCCACCCTCCTCAGGTTCCACCCCCAAAACCTCCCACCAGTGGCAAAGAGGGACTTGGCACCCCTAGTGATCTGTTGGACTAAAATGGAAGAGAATCAGGTTCACTCAGCCATGAAGCTCACTGGATAACCTTAGACCAGTCACTTGCTCTCAATCTAACCTACCTCACAGTACTGTTGTTGTGAGAAAGTGGAAAGGGGGAGCATGTCCCTGAGTCCTTTGAAGGAAAGATGAGATAAAATATGATAGGTGAGCAGGCATGTGTAAACCATGCATGAATTAATGGTCATACAATTTAAAGTATGGAAATTGGTCTATTAAAAAGATGCTTATGATTTTGGTCAACCGTTCTTTGTTTAGTCGGAGCAATGCACCCTGATCCTAACACCAATGTGGAGGTGGGGGTACTATGAACTCAAAAATAGTGATGCTTGCGCTAAACCTCCTGAATAGTGGTATTCACCCTATCCTACTAAATAGTCCAAGGTTTGAATATTATCTGTATAAAGTGCCATTTGCAGATTAAGCAGTATAGGTGAACGGGTCAAAATGTACCCATCAACACTTTTAAAAATCAGAAGAGGGCAAAAATGGCCACACCTTACAGTTACCTTTGTGTAATTGTCTTTGAATGGCCAACCAACACAGCAATTGCTCAGAAAAATCTATTGATCTCATTGACGTTGGAAGAATTAAAACAAGCCCACTGTTATCGAACCATTGTCGAACTGTTTGTCAGCAGCATTAATCGTCTCTTTGATTCCAAGATCTGGATTTGGTTCTTTCTTAACACCTTGTTATCTCCCATGCAACCTATTTGATACAGCAGTTGAAGGGGCAATACCCAAATCACATGATGTTAAAACCCCTCTCCAATTCTGGGTGTTGGTGCAACTGGTGCTGTGGTACTCAGAGCTCATGGGAAATTACCTCTTCCCGGAAGTGAGTGGTCAAGCCAGGCTGCTTCTTACTTTCACTTCTCACCTAGGCTATTTAGTGACTTCCTCTTGGATTGCCTCTTAGTGGTGAAGTGGCTCAAACAGATGCTAGAAGGACATGAGGTCAGAGCTTCCCCCCAGCTCTCTAGGGTTCTTGTTGGCATTGATGCAGTTTGTACGGGACCCACTGTGAGACCTGGAAAATTGAACACATGAAGGTGCCTTATACTAAACCAGACCCTTGGCCCATCAAAGTCAGGATTGTCTACTCAGACCAGCAGCAGCTCTCCAGGGTCTTAGGCAGAGGTCTTTCACATCACCTACTTGCCTAGTTGCCAGGGATTGAACCTGGGACTTTCTGCATGCCAAGCAGATGCTCTACCACTGAGCCATGGCCCCTCTGTTTTTCATTAGGCCCAAGCCTGAACATACTCTAGGAAAGCCTGAACATACTCTAGAGGGGAAAAAAGTGCACAGTGAATGTGTGCTGAGGTCTCTTGGCCACTATAGAACCTGGAGTGCCCGTTCTAGCATGCAATGGATTCTAGTTTCAGTGTGAAACTTTGGCCACATCACATATGTAGAGATTTGAGTAGTCATCCAGGGCAGAACTGAACCATCTTTTGTACATGAGTGCCATCAAGTCGCAGCCGATTTGTGGCAACCCCAGCAAGGGGCTTTCAAGGCAAGTGAGAAGCAGAGATGTTTGGCCATTGCCTTCCTCTGCAGAATCTTCCTTGGAGGTCTCCCATCTTAGTACCAACCCTGCTTAGCTGCTGCTATCTGATGAGAGCAGGCTACACCATGCTCAGGGTTGCCAACCTCCAGGTACTAGCTGGTGATCTCCTGCTATTACAACTGATCTCCAGCTCCCATATAAATCAATCCATTAAATTAAAAAAAACAACAACACCCACAATTGTTAATAATAATTCAGTTTGGATTCTGGATATTTTGAAGTGCTTATAGATAAACTAGGAGGGAAGGCAGCATGGTATAGCCTGATCTCGTCAGATCTTGGAAACTAACAGCTCATTCCTGAGCCCTGCAGTGTCTGGGGACAATGTGGCCACGGCACTGCCACAGTGCCAAAAGGAGGCTTCATGCCCACAACTAGCATAAAAAACGGGGGAATGGGAGGAAATGCTCCATAAGAAACAGCAAGGCTGCACCACCAAAAAGGTGGCACAACAATGCTGCAGCGTAAGGGGGCGTTCCTGGCCTGAAAGGGGTTAGGAAACTGTCTAATGGCAGCTCCGCCCACTGGAACACTCCGGAAACACCTCCCGGGACGCCAGTGTGAGGACTTGTACTGGGAGGATGCCAGCGGGAGGTCACGCCAGCATCCTAGAGCTGCACTGCCACAGCCATCCAGAGGGGCTGGCGCAAGTGGCCCTGTGCCAGCATCCGTGCCATTTTGCACAGCACAAGTGGCACGGACATTGGCATATGGGTCACGGTGCCTCCTAAGGCAATTTGTCCCCCAAGCTCAGGAAATCACTGTAAGTAGGGTCGGTACTTGGAAGGGAGACCTCCAAGAAGACTCTGCAGAGGAAGGCAATGGCCGACCACCTCTGCTTCTTAGATGCCTTGAAAGCCCCTTGCTGGGGCCACCATAAGTCAGCTGCGACTTGATGGCACACACATAGATACACTGGATTGTGCCAATATGCCAGCATGTCCACTTATGTAAGAAGATTATTAATTATTTTTTTTAATGCATCCCTTCCCTCTTTTTGGCCAGTTTTCTAATGCTATCTCACCTCCCTTATTACTTCAATTAAAGTATCCTGCTCATATATGTATGAACACCATGGCTTTTTGTGTGTGTGTCTTGACTATGGCTTTTAGAGCAGAAATGCATATTCGAAATGGAGGCACCCATGATTTGCATGGATTTTTTTTTTAAGAAGACATGTGGAACATTAGTTTACAAAGATAACTCAGTCATTAAAGCCAACAGCCCCTTTTAAAGCAAACACCCTATTAAAATAAAGCAACAATTTACCATGTAAATAAAATTGAAGATATAGATTATTTAAAGATAAAAGATTTTAGGGTGAGCAGTGAGATAAAAAATGTATTTAATTGTACCATGGTTTGAGGGTTGTTGTTTTTTCTTCCTTCCTAAAATGAACTTCAAAGAAAAGATTCCAAGAAAGACATTAAAATCAATTTTGCTTCTGCAGCTGCATAATTGTGATTCGTCTTTTATTTTCTGATCTGAATCAGATTTCTGCTGGGGGTGTGGTGAATTATACTTAAACTCATAAATGGCAGGATTTATCTTGCTGGTGAATCTATACAGCGGGAATGGCAGGGTGGGGGGGGAGCTGTTACCTTCAAAATCCTTCTCCCGAGCTGAATGACAAACGCAATAATTCCTTCTATTAGTCGGATCCATTGTCTTTATTTTGCATGGAGTGCTACTGTGTTCCTGAGGTAGACTTCCACGGTTATGCATATTTTAAGGGTTATTTGGCAACACCAGTAAAGCTAAAAGTAGCCTCTTAATCTAATTAATTGACATTTCTGAATCGTGCTTTCAAAACAACACATGGTTTCATGTTCTGGGTTTTAGCACTTGTCAGGCGTTTTCGGAGAATGTTTTGGTCAGAATGACAAGATAATTCATGACTGAGGCGGTGAGCTAGAGAAGTGTTTAAGGCTATAATGATTTATTATCATCACAGAATAACAAAATTTACCAAGCACTTGATCAGAATTTTTTTTGGGGGGGATAAGTTTGCCAGCACTGGAGAGGAACCTGGAGAGAATGGGTGGTGGAGGGAAGTATATTCTGTTGTGTGTGTGCATCTATGCACACACACGCGCACGCACCCACACAATGGTAGTCTCATCATAAACAAAAATTACCATGTTCCAAGTTCTTTTTGTTTGACTTGACAGAGTGAGTTAGAACTGATGTATACATTTTGCAGGATAAAAGACTCGGAGGGCTGAATTTCAGCAAACTGAAGGTGGGAAGGAAATTACATTTGTGAATGTTCCTTGCCATTCAACTCTGTGGGTGTAGTAAACCAGCATATAAGGGAGAAGAAGATCCAAAATCTTCACCCAGAGGTACTAATTTACAACATGTATTTATTTACTTGTATTTATTTACTTCATTTGTACCCTGCCTTTCTTCCCAATGGGGAGCCAAAGCAGTCTCCCACAAAATGCGTTATTTTAAACATATTTGCATTCAAAAATATTATCTGCAGGTTGAAACTTTCTTAGTCTTGCCATTACCTTACTAGGGAAACAGCATAGTCCAGAATTCTGGGAATACTAGGGTTGCCAACCTCCAGGCACTAGCTGGAGATCTCCCACTATTACAACTTATCTCCAGCCGATAAAGATCAGTTCACCTGGATAAAATGGCTGCTTTGGACATTGGACTCTATGGCATTGAAGTCTCTCCCCTCCCCAAACCTCGCCCTCCTCAGGCTTCACCCCCAAAATCTCCAGGTATTTCCCAATCCGGAGCTGGCAACCCTAGGCAATACTGAGGGATATAAAAACTTGCAGACCTGCAAATTTCCCTCAGCCTGCAGCCTACACTAGAGGAGACCTGCCTCCCCTCAGCCTGAATGCCTGACAGGGAAGGATACTCTGTGATTTTTTTCCCCCAGATGGTGGCAGAAATGATGTCTAGGAAGCAAGCAGACAGCTACTCGTATCCTTTGCTCACACACTGGCTTGTATGTATCCCACCACATAGTTTCTCCACTGGGATAACATTTCCATTTGTGGAAGAGATGCCATGATTTCCACCAATTCCCCCTCTCACTTTGTCCTCCATACCATTCCAGATAGGGTTGCCAACCTCCAGGTAGTAGCTGGAGATCTCCTGCTATTACAGCTGATCTCCAGCTGATAGAGATCAGTTCACCTGGACAAAATGGCCGCTTTGGCAATTGGACTTTATGGCATTGAAGTCCCTCCCCTCCCAAACCCCGCCCTCCTCAGGCTCAGCCCCAAAAACCTCCTGCCAATGCAAAGAGGGACCTGGCAACAGTGATGGACTGGGTCTAAAATTATTGGTTGCCCTAACCCACAACTATAAGGCCATCATTTAATTTTTATTAATTTTTATTTCAAACATTTTGTCTAATGTTTAAGGGGCCCCACTTCATCAGGGTCCCACAGGGCCCACTTGCCATTGGGCAAGCTAACACTATGGCCAGTCCGCCACTGCTTGGCAACCCTAATTCCTGATGGTCTACTGACCCCCAGGAACAAAATTTCAGCAGGTCCAGGGCACTGCCACCAGGAGTGAAGCAGATAATTCATTCTCCCCAAAGTCCGTGGAGGATAGCATGGAAAAGGCGCATTTCTCTCCATTTATTTTAATGTGAGGCAGGAAGTCAAAGGAGGGAGGCACATTAAAGAAGACGGACTCCGTTTCTGGCTCCTGCCTTGCTTGGAAACATAACACAGAGTAACAAGCCCTATGACAAACACAGATAAACGCGCTGGCATTTGCAGACTCTCGGTGCATTACCACACAAAGAAATCATGCAACATCACTCCTGATTTCCCTTCATTTTTATTCCTCACGACAGTGCCAGACTCTCTGAGACAAAATGTCTGACTTTTGAATGTATTTTCACTTCTTCTTGGTGTGTTTCCATAATTCGCTTATTACGTAATTAAAGAGCTGGAAACCTGAGGCACTGCTGGAGACAGAGTTATGACAGTTATTTGACTTCCGAGCCTGGGAAGAGAAGCTACCTCGCTGACATCCTGAAGTCATTTTGTTTGGGTGTCTGTTGTTCGGGTTGACGGTTAAAAGCACTCCTTGGAATGCTGGAGAGATATACCTACAGTTTCTCAGAGGAAAGGTAGCAAAGATGCCAATAATGGGCATGAATACAGGGCCCAAGCAGGAAAGGTGAGTGCATAGGCTGCAAGTAGAGCTGACAGCCCCAATTTGGGAAATTCCTGGAAATTTCGGGATGGTGCTGTGGTAACCTGAGGGTTAATCAGAAGAAGAAGAAGAAGAAGAAGAAGAAGAAGAAGAAGAAGAAGAAGAAGAAGAAGAAGAAGAAGAAGAAGAGTTGGTTTTTATATGCTGACTTTCTCTACCACTTAAAGAAGAATCAAACTGGCTTAGAATCGCCTTCCCTTCCCCTCCCCACAACAGACACCCTGTGAGGTAGGTGGGGCTGAGAGACAGCGACTTTGCCCAAGGTCACCCATCTGGCTTCATGTGGAGGAGTGGGGAAACCAACCCGGCTCACCAGATTAGCATCCACCGCTCATGTGGAGGAGTGGGGAATCAAACCCGGTTCTCCAGATTAGAGTCAACCACTCCAAACCACCACTCTTAACCACTACACTACACTGGTGTAAGAGACAGACCAAGACTGTTGCGGTCAGGGTTTAAACAGTATTAAAATTGGTTCCTACCAAAAGGCTCTGTCTGGTCTCTGTTTCAAATACACATATAAATTAAGCCCACCTTACAATAGTGCCTGAGGAATGAAGTTTGGGAAGGGGTGGGGAGCTCTGTGGGGATGCGAAAAAGGGGAGTATCTGGACTCAGGCAAATAAAATCATGATTGAGCAAGTAGGATTGACTGAACGGCTTCAGTTCTATTTTGCTATTTTTAATTTTAGTTTTTTTTAAAGAAGATTTCCTGCTCCCGTAGGGCTGCAAATTTGCAGCCTCCCTTTTTCGGAGGCTGATGAAGCTCTCGCAAGTGAAAGAGCCTCAACTACCCGGGAAAGCGTTCCCTCCTCCTCGTTGTGTCGCCTTGCTTGTTTTGGCAGTGGCAAGATCGTGGTTTCCACCCGCTCCAATCCTTGAATTGCTTTTCGTTCCTCTTTGGAGACTGCCATTGAGCTTTTTGCTGTATTTGCTACCTTTCTGTACAGCTTCACATCTCTGTATTTTTGTATATAGTTGTATATAGTTGCACAATAATTTGTACACATGTTTGTGTCTTATAGTTGTTAACTTTGAATATAGCTTTTGATAATTGAGTTGACCCTGTTTTGTTTGGTTTGAATAGTTAGTGATCTGGCTTGCATTCAAACACTCAGATACAACATGGTTAGTATAACTTAGGGTTGCCAACCTTCAGGTGGGGCCTGGAGATCTCCTAGAATTTCAACTCATCTCCAGACTACAAAAATTAGTTCCTCTGGAGAAAATGGCAGATTCAGAGGGTAGGGCTGCCAGCTCCAGGTTGGGAAATACCTTTTGGGGGGTAGAGACTGAGGAGGGCAGTGTTTGGAGAGGGGAGGGACTTCAATGCCATAGAGTCCAATGTCCAAAGCAGCCATTTTCTCCAGGAGAACTGATCTCTATCGACTGGAGATCAGTTGTAATAGTGGGAGATCTTCAGCCACCACTGGAGGCTGACAACCCTAACTATATGAAATCATATCCCTGCTGAGCTCTCTACCCAGTTACAGCCCCTAAAGCTCAAGGAATTTCTCAACCCAAAGCTGGCAATCCTAATATAACTAGATTACTGTTTTGTGTTATGGAAAACCTGCAGCCTCTAACTACAGCCTTCCTTCTATGGTACACTATCAAGTCCACCCTCTAAAGCTGCTGTTTCCTCCTTTGGAGACCTTTGGTGATTCCAGAAGAACTGCAGACCCCATCTTGAATTTGTAGCTCTGTTGTGTTTTGATCCTGCAGGAACTGATATCAGGTTCTGGGAAGGGTTTGATAATTTATTTACTATAGCTCAAAAGTCCATCATACACCACCACCCTACAGTCCTGATGTCTTCTTGCTACCATCAATCAATGTGATGGTGTTATTTTGGGTTTGGGGAGGTAAGGTTGCCAGCTCTGGGTTGGGAAATACTTGGAGATTTTTGGGGCCGGACCCTGAGGAAGGCAGAGTTTGGAGTGGGGAGGGACTTTAATGGAGTATAATGAAATAGAGTCCACCTTCCGAAGCGGCCATTTTCTCCAGGTGAACTGATCTCTGTCGCCTGGAGATCAGCTGTAATAGCAGGAGAACTCCAGCCACCACCTGGAGGTTGGCAACCCAAGGAATTGGAGGTCCATCATTATAGAGAGGTGGGAGTCCAGTTCAGTGTCAGGTTCTATGCAATGTTGCTTCAGCCCAATTTCAGACTGGGCTGGGGATCAGAAGGAATTTGAGAAAGTGTTCTTGCAGCTTCTGAAGAACATGGCAAGATTCATGGCCTGTCAGGTTTCTGGCAAGAGACCGTCTTCCTCCACAAAAGGACCCACCACCGCGAACATGTATATATTTATTTATTTTAATCTTTTGTAGACATTCCTGAAGCATTCTGGTTTGTATTATCTAAACACGTCACCAGAATTAAAAGCCTATCATTCACTTGCATGGATTCTTAGGGAGGGATGAGCAGATTTTCCCTGTTCTGCTCCTTTGTTGTTCCAAAATAAGAAAGTGCCTTATGGCTCTTTAAAAAGAAATGAAATTTGTTGGAGCAGAGATTTTGCAAGCCAGGGCTGACTTTGTCAGATGCATCAAACGGTACATTCAGTAGGCAGACAGGTTTATAACCAGCACAAAAACAGCCAGAAAGGCATGGAGATTGTAACGCTGACAGAAGGCCCAGTTTCCCAGGACAAGGTGTATGATGTTACACTGCACAGCCGAGAGACTAGGGTTCCCATTTGCTCACTTATGGCAAGAAACCAGCAGGCAATTGCAGCTGATCGGTGAGCAGAAATTGGGGCCAAAGGAGGGGGGGCGTGATCATCCTGGGGAGAAAGTCCACTCTCTAGCAAGCTCTTATACACAGTACTCAGTGCAATAGGGTTGCCAGGTCCCTCTTCACCACTGGCGGGAGGTTTTTGGGGCTGAGCCTGAGGAGGGTGGGGTTTAGGGAGAGGAGGGACTTCAGTACCATTGCCAAAGTGGCCATTTTCTCCAGGGGAGCTGATCTCTATCGGCTGGAGATCAGTTGTAATAGTAGGAGATCTCCAGTTATTACCTGGAGGTTGGCAACCCTGCAGTGCAACATTTGGAAATTCGAGAAACAGAACCTTCTAAAGATTCCACATTTATTTGTTCCAGTTCAGAACTTCGGAATTTGGGGGCAAAATCAGGATAAGGAGAATTGCAGAAGAAGCCTCAATTCTTACTCTCCTGTCAGAATCTCTGTTATTTGGCACAGTCCTTAGGCCTTATGACTAGCAGAAGGGGAAAGTGACACCTGAGGATGTTGAATGTTCCAACGTTTCAGAGAGAAGGTTATGGGAAGCCTTGGACATCATCAGGGATCAGCAGTCAGTTCGGAACATGACGCACCCATGTAAAAAGTCAGACAGGTTCCTTCCGTGCCAGACGAATCTTTCCATGCGGCTGTGGAGTCAGTTTTGAGCAGAGCATGTTGTCAAAGATAAGTCTCGTCATGACACATACGTCAATCTTGGAGACTGACTCAGGATCTGAGATGAAGGCGACACAATCTCTTAAGTCAGTTGGAGATGGATAAGCAGATATGAATCCTGTAAAGACTTGAGACTGTAAGTTCCTTGACAGTTGGAAGACAGCAAATCCCTTCTGAAGGCTTTTAATGGAACCACTTCGTTTTCCTTGGAGAGTCCGCCACTTCCTGTAGACTATTAGTTGAATATACTCAATATGCTGGTAGATTACTACAACCCACTATTATGACCCTGTTGTCACCTGGATGGGCCAGGCAGCCTTACCTAGACCTGCACATCCCCATGATGTTCCATTTTTCTGTGATGTCTTCCCTGAGTGATGGTAACCCAAAATGTCCGCAATTTGATTTGTGCGTCTGGCAAGCCTCTGTTGGAAACATCTGTTTTTGTGCCTTTTCCCCCTGAGCACACAGGTAGGAGTGAGGCCGAATTTCAAAAGCTGTCTTGGTCGATTTCCTTTCTCCCTGGTGAGAAACGAACTTGCGAGTCTTTATTTTGCAGCCTTGTCTCCCTCTTCCTTACGCTGATTTGTTCCCGTTAAAATTAACACATTTTTCCTGGTGTCGTTTTTGCATCCATCATGTATAAACAGAACACAGAAATGGAGTAAAAGCAACAGTCAATGACAGAAATGAAGTTAACCGAAACCGATAAACGATGCCAACATTCAGAATCAAAACGACACCAGCCAATCTCTACCTAAGGGTCCTTTTTCGTAGGCAGTACAAAACACATGACTGCCACCCGAAGGCTAGCCCCTATTGATGATGCTCACAATTTGCTTGGGTCCCCAGGCCATAATGGAAAGTCATGCATCACTAAAAAAAAAGTCAGTGACAGCAGGGTGCATGTAGAAGAAGAAGAAGGGTTGGTTTTTATATGCCGACTTTCTTTACCACTTAAGGGAGACTCAAACCGGCTTACAATCACCTTCCCTTCCCCTCCCCACAACAGAAACCCTGTGAGGTAGGTGGGACTGAGAGAGCTCTAACAGAGCTGTAACTTGCCCAAGGTCACCCAGTTGGCTTTGTGTGTAGGAGTGGGGAAACAAATCCAGTTCACCAGATTAGCCTCTGCTGCTCATGTGGAGGAGTGGGGAATCAAACTCTGTTCTCAAGATCAGAGTCCACCACTCCAAACCACCGCACTTAACCACTATACCACCATGTGCTCCTTATTCACCTGCGCAGTAGGAAAGGTTCATGAAGCTGGAGGGTGAGGGATTCAAAACTGATAAAAGGAAATATTTCTTCTCACAACACATAGTTAAATTGTGGAACTCCCTGCCCCACGATGTGGTGATGGCTGCCAACTTGGAAGGCTTTAAGAAGGGAGTGGACATGTTCATGGAGGAGAGGCCTATCCATGGCTACTAGTCAAAATGAATACTAGTCATGATGCATGCCTATTCTCGACTGTATCAGAGCAGCATACTTATTATATTAGGTGATGTGGAACACAGGCAGGACAATGCTGCTGCAGTCGTCTTGCTTGTGGGCTTCCTAGAGGCACCTGGTTGGCCGCTTTGTGAACAAACTACTGAACCTGATGGGCCTTGGTCTGATCCAGCATGGCGTTTCTTATGATCTTATGTTCTTATGATGCTGGCACGGGATCAGAAAGGACAGGATCCAAACCACTGTTGCCAGGTTGCAAAGTGAGGATACATAAATATTTTGTGATGAAACCAGTGAATCCTAAATATTAGATAGACAGGCCGCATTGGACTGAGACAACCAAGGAAAGCATGTCCTTGTAAGTTTTGTTTTCCATTGGGTGCTTTGGGTTGATGGCTTAGAGAGGGGTAGAGGAAGCCATGCAAAAGCAGAGAATTTGCAATCTGAAGTGGAATATCCCTATGGATAAGCATCATATCAGGCTGGTGGACAAAATGGGGCCTAGATAGAATAGAGAAACAAACAATGCAACTTTCCCCCCTGCCTGCATCTAGCTGGACTGAAACATCTCTGGAGGTTTTTAAGTGGAGGCTAGATGGCCATCTGTCAGCAATGCTGATTCTATGACCTTAGGCAGATCATGAGAGGGAGGGCATCTTGGCCATCTTCTGGGCTTGGAGTAGGGGTCACTGGGGGTGTGGGGGGGGAGGTAGTTGTGAATTTCCTGCATTGTGCAGGGGGTTGAACTAGATGACCCTAGTGGTCCCTTCCAACTCTATGATTCTATGATTCATTGTTTTATTTCATTATTATTTTAATAAGTAGCAAAGATGATAGAAGATGGAAGGACAAAGGGGAAAGCATCCAATATTCATGTGTACAATGTACACTGCTTACATGTATTGTACATTTACAAAGTATCATGCTGATTTATTGATGCACCAGTAATGTGGACAAATGTGTACTTTTTATGGGGAAAGAATGTGGTGCCAGGAAACAGAAAAACCACATCAAAATACAGGATCACAGGTTAGATTTTTACAGGAGAAAAGTGAAATTCAGTGGGGATCTACAGGTCAAAATGTTAAGGATGAGAAATTCAACATGAACACATAAAGCTGCCTTACATGGAATCAGACCCTTGGTCCATCAAGGTCAGTATTGTCTACTCATGTGCATAGATGTGCATAGATGACTAGACTGTGGTCTAGTACCAAACCTCACAATGGTTCCTGGCACACTTTCAGGTAGTTCCCTGAGACAAACAATGAAAATAATGGAAGAAGGAAAACGCTCAAGAGTCACCCACTTCTTTTTAAACTTCCACTCTATGTTAACATTACATGGAAAAGCACTTTACTTCTTCAGCGGTGCATCCAAGTCACAATGGAAACCTCTGGCTGTGTCCCATGTTGTTCCACCATGTGTGCATGGGGATTTGTTGATTCACAGCCATATAGGATGAATGCAGCAGTTACATTTTAATTTGGAATTGGAACCTTTTCACACATCCTTCCATGTGTTGGCCATAAGGTACAGGAAAATGGTGAACCACAAAAAAACAAGCCAGGCAGAACAGCAGTTTCCAATCTAATACCGTGTATGCACATGTGTGTGAGCGTGTGTGCCTGAAGAATGTCAATTCCCAGTCCAGGGATGGAGTACCAGATGTACACCTCACTGTGCAACAGTGTGTGCTTATGAACTGATCATTTGGGGAGGAGAGATGTCACAGCACAGTAGCAGAAACACAGGCATCGGGGGCTACTAGCCATGATGATGAAGAACCTACAACCGACTTATGGGTATCCATACTAGGAGGAAACGTCAGGGAAAGGCCTTGGCTTCTATGCTAGGGTTGCCAACCTCCGGGTAATAGCTGGACATCTCCTGCTATTACAACTGATCTCCAGCTGACAGAGATCAGTTCCCCTGGAGAAAATGGCCACTTTGGCAATTGGACTTTATGGCATTGAAGTCCCTCCCCTAACCAATCCCCACCCTCCTCAGACTCCACCCCAAAAGCCTCCTGCCGGTGGCAAAGAGGGACTTGGCAACCCTACTCTATGCCCCGTTTGTTGACCCTCCAAAGCAACTGGCCATTGTGTACTACAGGATGCTGGACTAGATGGACCAGTGGTCTGATCCAGCTGGGCTCTTTTTATTTTCTTAACCAGATACTTCTCCGGTAGAGGTTTTGTAGCTCTCTGGGTAGCCTCTCATCTCAAGGGATGATTCCATCTGTCTGTATATGCATATTTATACCTTCCTTCTTCCACAGAATCCAGGGTGCTATACATGGTTTTTCTCCCTCCCCCTTCCTTCCATTTTATCCCCACAATAATCTGTGAGGTAGGGCTTGGTGGAAGTCATTAATTCATTGGGTTTCCAGAAGTCAGAAGTGACTTGACGGTGCAAAACCAGCACAGGTCTTGGGGAAAGAGGGTGTCTGGTCAAGCTCACTAAGTGAGCTTTGTGGCAGAGGGGAGATTTGAACCCAGGCTCAAGGCCAGCAGTCTAACCACTACACCACACTGCCCCTGAGGACAAGAAGAGGTACTGAACCAATTATACAATGTATGTTTGCTTCCTATGACAATTGTATGTGATTGCATCTACAATTTTCTGGATCAGGGTGAGCTTTTGTTTGTATATCATAAATAGTAATTTGTGAACGAAAGCATGGATGATGTTGCAGCAACCTCATGGCTGTGAACAAAGGCACCAATTAATAAACGAGCGGCTTGTTTCTTCTCACCAAAGGAGGCTGCTGACTTTTCTTAAAGTCCTTTGAGCCCGACGTTATATCTTATGACTAACAGCCACCTCTCTTTGTTTAAACGTTATTTATCGACTTGGATATCTTGGCACACTTGACACTGTGTATTTAAATTTGCCAGAAATAAGAGGGGAGGCGGAAATAAATAGAACACTCCACGGGGAGTCCCCACAAACTGGAAGATATGTAGCACGCCCAAGTCTGATTCAATCGCACCTCCATTAGCTGGAGAATTGCTGTGTGGTTAACTAACTTGCAGGGCGATATGGCAAGCGCGGGCTCTCGGAGCGTAATTAAATGATAAGTTCACAATTGTAAGTTACCGAGGCTGTCATACACAATGCCAAAAATAGGCCGTCTCATGATGAATACCCTTATTAACAGCTACACTTCTCTCTGCTCGTCGAAGGTGGCAGGGGAATTCCGCAGGACTTAAGCTTGCTCAACGACAATCTCCCCAAAGATTTTTTTTTTTTTTTTACAAAAGAGTCATACAAAAGGAAGACTAAACTACAGAAAGTGAAAGAGACATGTATCCCATGTCGGTGTCATTGTTTGTTACAGTGGCCCAGTTTTGATCCCAGCGTCCCATTTTGCTGGAAGTGATTGAAAAAACCGCATCCTTAAATAACACAAAGCGCTAAGGATTTCACAGCTATGGTTACAAAAAGAGAAACTAGTTATTCACCCAGGTCACAAGCCCCCTCACAATGGAGTCCGAACGAAACACTCGTGTTGGTAATACGGTCAAAGCTGCGATCAGAAATAGTGTCATGATGGAGCCTAATGGTGCATTCCTAAGGAGAGTTACTCCAGCCTAAGCGCATTGAAATGGGCTTAGAGTAACTCCTCTTAGGAATGCACTGTGAGACTCTGCAAGAAGGCAAGTCTGCGCAGAAGAACCAGCGTCTAAACGTTAGGGATGAGTTCAAATGGCTTGTCACTGCTTTTTTTTTTGACAAACCCCATTTTTATTTTTCTTCTCCCTTGCGCAAACAATTCTTTCTTTCGGGGTATTTTTTGTTTGTTTGTTTCCTTGCACTGAATCCTCCCCAATAAAATAGTCCTGTGTTTCAGTGTTATTTTGTGCCACTCAATCGTTGTACAAATAAATACAATATAAATGAGGTACAAAAACTATCCGACATGCCTATGCAATGCAAACAGATCTCCAAAATGCACCACAAAAAGTAGGAAACCAAAACATTTTTTTAAAAATCTAAACTCATGTAAAAAGAAATGATCAAATCAAGCCTGAACTGACCCTAGAAGCTAAAATGACTAAACTGAGGCTATCGTATTTTGGTCACATCATGAGACGACAAGAGTCACTGGAAAAGACAGTCATGCTAGGAAAAGTTGAGGGCAGCAGAAAAAGAGGAAGACCCAACAAGAGATGGATTGACTCAATAAAGGAAGCCACAGCCTTCAATTTGCAAGATCTGAGCAAGGCTGTCAAAGATAGGACATTTTGGAGGACTTTCATTCATAGGACCGCCATGAGTCGGAAGCGACTTGACGGCACTTAACACACACACAAAAAGAAATGAAACAGGGAAACTTCCTTCATCCCTGCTAATGCACTTGACCTAATACATTAACAGCCCATTCCTGAGGATTGGGCTGAAAGTGGAGTGGAGGCGGCGAGACCCCACCGCCAGCTTAAGTGCCCTCTTATCATAGAATAAGAGACACTTATGCTGGAGGCCAAGGCAGTTCTGTTGGCGCCTGGGCTTCACAGTGCTCCTCCGACGCCACGGCCTCTCCAGGACCTAAATCCTGGATGAGAAATACTGCACTGACTTGGGGAGGGGTGTGTTCCCGGGCCATTCCCAGGGGCAGAGTTGACTGTAGTCAGCTTCCTAAGCCCCTCCAACTCGGGAATGCCCCCTCCAGCAACAGCGTTGCTGTGCCAAGTTTTTCTTGGTGCAGCATCACTGTTTTCTATGATTTTTTTGTTTTGTTTAAAGACTTTATTTAGCCTTGCAATGGCCAGGAAACCCAACAGTTGACACTGACATATGCACATATGCAGACATCACCAAAACACCCCTTCCAAAGTTAGGAAGCATTTTGGATCACTATGGTGGTCACAGCTACCGGGAGAGGGTGAGAAGAAGAAGCTGGCTAGCTTCTCCTATCTACCCACTTCTCCTTCTCCTTACTCTGCTGAGTAGACAGTAGGTCCTCTCTACCAACTTTCCCTAAAGGTAAAGGTCCCCTGTGCAAGCACCGGGCCATTCCTGACCCATGGGGTGATGTCACATTCCAACGTTTACTAGGCAGACTTTGTTTTTATGGGGTGATTTGCCAGTGCCTTCCCCAGTCATCTTCCCTTTACCCCCAGCAAGCTGGGTACTCACAACCTTTCCTACTTCTTACATAATTGTACACATTTCTATTATGTCCCCTCCAAGCTGTCTATTTTCCTCAACTACAAAGCACTGAGAACTTTAATTTCTCCTTATCGGTGGTCCAATCCCTTTGAACATTTTGGTTGCCATTTTCTATTCCTGTAAATAGGCTTCTCTGTTAATATTATGTCTGTCTTTCCACCATTCCTGAAAAAAATCTGCCTTCTGCACACACTCTTCAAAGGTAAAATTAAGGAAAGGAATTGCATTCTGTACCATTTTTGCAGATTCGTGTCTTTTGAGCATGCTCTGTTGAAATAAATTGGATTGCCATCCTTCACCAGGACATACAATACTTGTAGGTTTTGCAAGCCAGCAAGAAGTCATTAATCTATTGCTTTCTACTAAGATGACAGTGATTTTTAGATTCAGAGCTCCAGTGGAATATGAATCACAATTGGATGCTGCTGGATAACTGTCCCAGAAACTCTTTTATGATATGTGATGGATCTATAAGACAATAGTTGCAGGGCAATTTTGCATCCATTGTTAATATGATGCATGATGACGTGACCAATTATAGCAGGCAAATGTTCAAACAGCATGTCACAACCTGTGTATCAATGGAGTAAATCTCTGTTGCCAACCAACAATTGAAATCGAGAGCATCCTCTCCCCATGAACTGTCGTTGCAGGCAGAAGGTCAGATGGAATCTATGGGATTTTGGCTGCTGACTCATCCCGACTGTGGCACCTCTGCATCATTTTTAAAACTGCAGAATGAGAGGTGTATAACTCACCGTTTCATATTCACCTCTCGGTATGGGTGTTCATTAAACATTTTTTAATTTACATTCGATACACAGTTGAATTTTTTTTTTTAACCGAGGGACATAGTTAAGGGCTTTTTTACATACCAGACACTCCATCAGAGTGGTGTGGTGGGTAAGGTTTAATCTGAAGAATCAGGTTTGATTCCCCACTCCTCCATGTGAGCGGTGGACTCTAATCTGGTGAACCGGGTTGGTATCCCCACTCCTCCACATGAAGCCAGCTGGGTGACCCTGGGCTACTCACAGTTCTCTTTGAGCTCTCTCAGCCCCACTCACAAGGTGTCTGTTGTGGGGAGAGGAAGGGAAGGAGATTGTAAGCCGGTTTGATTCTCCTTAAAAGGTGCATTGTTAAGGAGTACTGGCATGTTCGAGCCATGGTTTATTTAGTTTCTCTTGGAAACTGCAAATGCCACCCCAGAGACAACCCTATACCACGATCGCTTCTTCTGGTATGAAAGCCATCTGAGTACCCTTTTGTCTTCGCAAAGTTTGTTGACTCTTGAATCATCCCCTTGAAAGAGAGGGGGGAGGAACTACAAGGTAGAAGAGAAAGAAGAAAAGCAGGATGCTAGGTGTCCGCCCAAGCTGTTTTCCTTTGGGGAAGCACTGTAGCCCAGTGGTAGAGCATCTGCTTGGCATGCAGAAGGTCCCAGGTTCAATCCCTGGCATCTCCAGTTAAAGGGACTAGGCAAGTAGGTGATGTGAAAGACCTCTACCTGAGACCCTGGAGAGCTGCTGCCAGTCTGAGTAGACAATACTGGCTTGTATGGACCAAGGGTCTGATTCAGTATAAGGCAGCTTCAGGTGTTCATGTGTGTACCCCAATCATTCCCACCCTATCTTGCCTAGGAGGAGATTGTGCATAGAAATGTGTGATTTTAATTATCACAGCAGAGCCACTGGTGATTGCAGAAATCACAGCAGAGTGTCTCCATGTAGCGTGTTGTGGAATTGGCAGAAGGTGATGTTTGGGAATATAACAAGGACGAGGTTCCCTGGGGGGGCAGTTTCAACTGTGCTGCCAGGTAACAGAAGCTTCATTAGCCATCTGCGCAGGATTTGACAGAGGAAAGGGATGTAAGGTGACTGAGAAGCAAGGACTGGAGAAAGCCCTTGGCTGCTTCTCGGTATGGGGAAGAATTAAGCAGTTGAGGGTGCCGTAGACTGGTCTACTTGTTCTAAAGCTCTGGCTTTAATAACTCAGCAGCTGGTGAAGCAGGGTGGGTCTTAGGGCTGCCAACCTCCAGGTACTCCAGGTACTAGCTGGAGATCTCCTGCTATTACAACTGATCTCCAGCCGATAGAGATCAGTTCCCCTGGAGAAAATGGCCACTTTGGTCATTGGACTCTATGGCATTGAACTCCCTCCCCTCCCCAAACCCCGCCCTCCTCAGGCTCTGCCCCAGAAACCTCCCGCTGATGGTGAAGAGGGATCTGGCAACCCTAGTGGGTCTGGAAGTGTAAAGGCCAGAAGCAAAGAACAGGTTGGTATGGCACCTGATGCCCCAAATCCTGACCAATAAAGAGAATCTGGGGAGGAAAGGTGGCATGGTGTTAGGGTATTAGGTAAAAGGCCTGTTGCGATGCATTTACACCCAGAAGTGCTGCATCGCAACAAGCCTTTTACCACTCAGACTGGGAGTTTGAGTGGTAAAAGGCCTGTTGCGATGTGGCACTTCCAGGTTTAAACCAGAAGTCACGCAATTGCGCATGCAAGCAATCCCCGCTTCCGAGCCTGGCAATGGATTGGCGGGCAAAGCAACCTGGCGACCCTATTTGTTGGGTCAGCACAAATGCAGCAGCATCATACACAGAGATAAAATGGAGAGGCTCCAAAGAGGAACGGGCCTTTGTAATAGTTCTGGATCCACAGATAAGACTACCAAAATACAGAATGGCATCAAATAAATTTAATATAAACAGCAGCTGAAAAACTCTGTAGAGCCATTTCTAAGCCCTGCACCAGTAAATGCCAGGAAATTTGGGGTGGTGGTGCCTGTCTAGTAATTTTACAAGTCTCTAAGGTAAAGACCATAAGGACTGGGGAAATTTCTAATGCATCAGGGAGGATGTGATATCAGTTCTGAGAAGACGTTTGGCTAATATGCCCCCTCTCAAAGAGCTCTTTGCTCTACATGTAGCAATCTACTGGTGGTCCCCCGAAGAGTGTGCGGCTGTCCTCAACGAAGGCCAGGGCTTTTTTGGCCCCGGCCTTGTGGAATAGTCTTCCTAGTGACATCAGGGCCCTTAAGGAGTTTTGCAGGGCCTGTTAAATGGAACTATTCCACCAGCTCTATAAATGAGGATGGCTGCGAGTTTATCCATCATTGCTGGCCTCCCCATCCCTCCCCCCCTCTTGTTATTCATGGGGGGTTGACCTTCTGAAATCCAGTTCCATGGTAGCATTTGGATTGTTTAATGCCATCTTGATTTATAGTTTATGATATGGTGTTTTAACTGATGTTTTTATGATTTTATGTAATTTTAGAGGATGCTACCCACCCTGAGCCCGGCTTGGCTGGGAATGAGGGCGGGCTATAAATTCTAAATAAATAAATAAAATAATGTCACTTCTGGGTGGTGCCCTAATATCTCTATGGTATTTACCACAGTGACTGGGGAAATTCCTAGAGCATCTCCATCAAAGACCCACCCCCCTAGTTTTTTCTCTTTCTCAAATCATTGAGGGAGGAAGATTGAGGGTGGGAGACTGCCCACCATCAGAGGGCACATAATAGCAAGCGTATGTGATAAGTTCACAAATGACCAGTTCCTTAACACTGCTAAATGTAAGGGAATGTCTCTAAATTATAAATTCTATCACTACACCCTTTAGTTATCATACCGGCAATCAAGTGTACTAAGGCCAAGCGTTGAATCAACCTAAGGTTCTCTCTCTCCAGCGAAATACTTCTGGGACCCTCTGGCAGTTGCTGAGGATTTGTGAGCCCTTGACTTTGCAGGCCTGAGCAGAAATGGTTATGAGGCAACATAAGTTGTGTGGTAACCTTTCAGCAGAATGGGCTTGAGTTAAAATGAAAGGATTGAAAAAGAGTACAATGACCAAAAAAATCTATAAAAATGCAATTGCGCTAATATAATTTTATCACTTATTTAAAAATTTAGTCGACCCAAAAGACTACCAAGTGTGAAATTAAGGAACAGCTCCTCTACTTTTATGGAAATCACTCTTCTTCACTTGTCTAATAGCCTGATTTTGTCAGATCATTTATTTCCATGGTTTTAAAATGAGCTTGACAGACAGAATTTTATAACACCACTTTACTGCAAATAAGAACATCATTTTCGCTTATTAAAACTGAAGCTTAGAGAAAGCATTAAAATTAACAGTTCACTCTGCTTTAACCTTTTGAATACTACTGTGACTTTACACTTTAGGCCATATTGAAAGCTAGAGCTTATTACTGTGGGGCAGAGCCTGCAGCGAGCAGAATTGCCAAAGGGTTGGATGCCTGAAAGGTTTGCTTGCCTAGCAGACAGCGAACAGTGTTCAGACTGAACCCTGGCTGGCTACATTGAGGCATATTGCTCTATTGTCACCCCCGCACAAGTGTCTGGTCTAAATATTAGGCAGTATCATGAGATTGCAGAATTTTGTATCCATCTCGCAGGATATAGCCCATTACTAGGGTTGCCAGCTCCAAGTTGGGAAATACCTGGAGATTCTGGGGGTGGAGCCTGAGGAGGGCGGGATTGGAGAGGGGAGGGACTTCAGCGGGGTATAATGCCATAGAGTCCATCTTCCAAAGCAGCCATTTTCTACAGGTGAACTGATCTCTGTCGCCTGGAGATCAGTTGTAATAGCAGTTTCCAGCCACTACTTGGAGGTTTGTGCAAAAAACAAGTTAGCCTGCTGCCACAGTAGGGAAAACCCAAATAACAGCACTAACAACCAATACCACATATATGCAAAAGGTGAGCATTGTTCAGGTGGAAATGTACATAAAGCACATACAATATAAAAATCTGGGACCCTATGCCAAGAGTCCCACGCAATAAAGTCCAAGAGTAGAGACCAAATACAACTTGTGAAAGCCGGTCTTCTTAACAAGCCTCGTCACGACGTGCCGAGTGGCTTTTGTGCTTGGACACTTAGGTTCCCTTGACCTGTATCAAAGGCGTAATAACAATACAGGGATCTGGTATTCTTCCTGTTTCGATTTGAAAAATCGTCCTCAGGATACAGCATGGGCTGCTATGTAGCTAGTTCACATGTTGGTATGAGAGAATATGTTGTACCCTGAGAATGAGGCTTATTAAGAAGACCGGCTTTCACAAGTTGTATTCGGTCTCTACTCTTGGACTTTATTGTGTGGGACATAGGGCCCCAGATTTTTGTATTTGTCACGTATATTGTATGTACTACTTGGAGGTTGGCAACCCTACCCATCACTCATGCACAATAGCCCACTGGAAGTTACACACACACACACACACACACACACACACACACACTTTAAAAAAAGCTTTTTAGAAAGCTGTTTGGTTAATGATTTTAATATGGATTTTAAGTTGTTACTGGGTCGGTTTTCATGTGTTGGTTTTTGCTCGTTTAAAATACCGAATGGTATTTTGACACATCTTGAATCCTGTATAAGGCAGCTAGCTTCCCTCTCAGCCACTGGCTCTCTGACCCAATTCCACTTGAAGTAAAAATGGGAGGTGAATTTGGAGCTTTCACCAGAGGAGAAAGTTTGAACTGTTTTGACAAGTGAAACTTCTCAGACATGTTCCTTGTGTCCTTATAATTGTATATGTACCTCAGACATACATATTTTAAAGGAACCGACCCATTCCAGAAAAGCCCAGCTCATATTTTGTCCCCTTTTTTTACAAATATTTGAATCACTCAGCTTCCAGGCATTCATAATTGCCAGTTCACTCAACTTTTGATGCAAGAACAATGCCACAGACATTTTACATATTAGAAAGATACCATTTTCTCTACGAACTGTTTTTTTTATTAAAAAAATTAAATAGGAATGGGGCTTTTCTCTGAGCACCAAAAACTCCTACTGATTTTGAGAACACTGACAGATGATGGATATCCCTCAGTATTGCTGAGTCTAGCTCAATTTTTGAGGTGAAAATCTCCCCTCTGTCTATTTTTCAAAGAGTAATGACATAAACAGAAGTGCAGCTGCATTCTTCCGACAGTGGTAGATTCAACGGTGGTGAAGTAAATCAAATTTTACCCATGCTCCCACAACATATTTTTACTTTACAGTTTTGCTTATAACCATGCACTCTGGTGGGTATCTTGTGATGTCGTGTACACGGGACTGCTGAAAGCCTTTTTTTATGTTACGATTGTTGTATCATTCCTCTAGGGTATGAACAGTGAGGATCCTCTAGAGACGGAGGAATGTGCCCTTTCTTTTCTTGATGATTCATTGGCTTCCTTTATGCAATTTGCACCATATATGGTATTTCTCATACAGTGTATGCCATTTATATGTTGAGGCCAAGAGTCGTATAGTGGGTACTAGACCTAGATCAGGGAGATTCGGGTTGAAATTTAATTTATTTAGTTAAAATAGCTATATCCCACCTTTCTGTCTATTTAGGGCCCTCTGCCATTGAGCTTGCTGGGTGGTAGGGTTGCCAGGTCCCTTTTCGCCACCGGCGGGAGGTTTTTGGGGCAGAGCCTGAGGGATGGAGGGGCTTGGGGAGGGGAGGGACTTCAATGCCATAGAGTCCAATTGTTAAAGTGGACATTTTCTCCAGGTGAATAGCAGGAGAACTCCAGCTAGTACCTGGAGGTTAGCAACTCTACTGGGTGAACTTGGGCCAGTCATGTTCTCTCCAGTTATTCTACATTACAGGGACATTGTGATGATTGAAATGGAGGACTGGAGAATGACATACACTGTCCTGAGCTCCTTGGAGGAAGGGTGGGGGAAAAGGTCTAAATAATATTTGTTTATTTATTTATTTAGAAGAAGGGGAGAGAGAGAGAGAGAGAGAGAGAGAGAGAGAGAGAGAGAGAGAGAGAGAGAGAGAGAGAGAAGAAGAGTTGGTTTTTTATATGCTGACTTTCTCAACCACTTAAGGAAGAATCAAACTAGCTTACAATCACCTTCCCTTCCCCTCCCCACAACAGTCACCCTGTGAGGTAGGTGGGGCTGAGAGAGCTCTAAGAGAGCTGTGACTAGCCCAAGGTCACCCAGCTGGCTTCATGTGTAGGAGTGGGGAAACCAATCCAGTTCGCCAGATTAGCTTCCACTGCTCATGTGGAGGAGTGGGGAATCGAACCCGATTCTCCAGATGAGAGTCCACCACTTTCAGTCTTAAGGAGGCAGTTGAAGATGGTTTTATTTAGAAAAGCATTTGATTAAAGCAGTCCTAAACTGTGACTTTAAATTTTGGTTTTATGTATTTGTATATATTCTATTTTATCGATTTTATTTATATCATAAGCCGTATTGAGCTCCCGGAAGGAAGCAAAGCAGCTAATACATGTGTTTTATAAAAATTAAAAAAAAATGTGGGGGGAAATAAAACTAAATAACTCCACAGGTTCAATTTTGTGCATGGGAGAAACAAAAATCAAATGGAAATTTTTGACCTAAATCCACAGGGATGAGGAATTTGAAAGCATACCTAGGATCCCCCTATGAATGCAAACCTTGGTACTTTTGGATCTTGTGAATGAGGAGAACTTGCCGTATAAACTGAAAGTCATGATGATTAGCATCACATTCCTGTCGTCACGGGCCTGTTGAGCACCTAATAAAGAGGGACGCTGCCAGGCAAGTAGAAGGCCGCTCACTAGCTTCTTCTCCAGCATTCACAGCAGGTCTACAATTTAGCCTCAGCCTTAATTGCTGTATTCTTTTGGTGTGATTAAACCATCAGTCCTTGACTTTAGGTATCAATCCTTCCGAGGGAAAACTACAACTAAGAATCAAATTGCCACTGTGCCCTCAAGTCTGAGACTCAAATGAAGTTTACTGCAATGAGGTATGTGGGATTGTTTCTTTTCTCTCTCTTTTTTTTTAAACCACACCATCTAGAAGTCTCAGAAACTTTGGAAGAAAACTTTCCATCCTGATAAGAAATTGTTTTGGGGGATACAACTGTCACCAGAGCATCCATCAGTTTCCTTTCAGTGGTGTAAAATTGGTAATAAATGCATCAGGAACACCAGCATAAAAAACAAGTAAATTAAAAGGGCCACGACGACAACATACCAAAAGAAAAGGAAACAGTAAAGACATACGGTATGTGTACATCCCTAGCTATGAGGGCTGGGAGGGAAGGCAGTGTGGTATAGCCCCATTTTATCAGATCTCAGAAATTAAGCTAGATTTGTACTTGGATGGGAGACTACCAAGGAAGACATGGCTGGAGATCAGTTGTATTAGCAGGAGCTCTCCAGCTACTACTTGGATGTTGGCAACCCTAGATTTAGTGAGGGCAGCCACAGGTGGAAATAGTGCTGTCCTCCCCCTCCCTTCTGTAACTGATAAATTTAGGGGGATGGTCAGCTGCTTAGTCTTGACATCTACAACACAGCAGCGGGTACTATGTTAATTTTGCGCACCATCTGTTTTTTTTAATAATTTCTGAGTTGATATTTTATTGTTTTCAATGTTTTTGTTGGATATATCTATACAAATTTTGATTTTATGGTTGTTACCTGCCCTGAGTATGGTTGTTAACCTCCAGGTACTAGCTGAAGATCTCCTGCTATTACAACCGATCTCCAGCCGACAAAGATCAGTGCGCCTGGAGAAAATGGTCACTTTGGCAATTGGACTCTATGGTGTTGAAGTCCCTCCCCTTCCAAAACCCCACCCTCCTCAGGCTCCGCCCCAAAAACATCCTGCCAGTGGCGAACAGGGATCTGGCAACCCTAGCCCTGAGCCTGGTTGTGGCTGGGGAGGGCGGGTTAGGAATGCAATAAATCAATCAAATAAATAAATAAAGGGGGAATGAAAAGGCATGCAAACGGGCTACAGTATTTAGAAACAAAAATGTAGACCTGCTACTTATGCCCAAGTCCTCAATTCAAATTAAATTGGATGGTGCAACAAAATTCTCATCTGTAGGGCCTGCTTGGGCTTATATATGATGCCAGGAAAAAAAATAAGTTTCTATTAGCAATCCCCTGGCAGCAACTATGGAAACCAATACATTTTACTGTTTCCCCCAGCCCTGGGGATGTTCTTCTGAAAAGAACTGCCACGGAAAGTAAAAAATACCTCATTGTCAACTACGGCTGTAACAGCCAATTAGCTATCCAGTGGTCTAGCGTGCCATAGATATACCATCAATCCATAATGAATATGTGTCCTACAACTGTTCAGTAGCACACAACAAGAAATATAACAGCTGCAGTAACAGGTGGCGAGAAAGTGGTGATTGAAAGAGCTAGTAAATGCGTGGCGGTTTTGATCATATGACACTTCTTGCAAAGTATTCAGGTTAAGAGAGGACGGGGAGGGAGAGGCAGAAAGATTGTGCCATTTCCTCTTGAAATGGCTGTAGGTATATACCTGTTGGGGTTTTTTTTAGAAGCAACAAGGGTCTTCAGAAGGTTACAATTTTTTTTTCATTTTGCTTCTTAGCATATATAACCAGAATTGAGAAATACAAGCTCATTCCAATTGAAAAGTTGAATTTTCCCCACAAGTAGCTCTTACTGTTTTGCTCCTGGTCACATGTACAGACATTAGTTGGTAAATTTTTGGAAGGTTGACCCTCAAATTATTTTTTAAAAAGCTACTTGGATTGTCCTGCAAAACCTAGGGCATGGGTTCTCAACAAGGGGAGAATTCCCCCCCGGGGGGGGGGTAATTTTAGGGTTCCAAAGGAGAAATTGGGACCACTATTCAGCAAAGTGTGATGTCCTGTAGATTATATACAATCTGTAAAATTGTAGATTTTTTTTTTTTAGTTAGACTATTTTGGGATGGGGGGGGATTATATTGTGAACAGTGGTGAAAGGGGGGAATGGAGCAAAAATGGTTGAGAACCAATGCCCTAGGGGTTCTCTTGGATTTATGGAGCCCTGAATGATTACTGGTGGGCATATACAGATTTGGCTATCCTCACAAGCTATCAATTTGCTGTAATGTTGCCAACTCTGAGTTGAGAAATTCCTGGAGATTTTTTGGGGAGGGGGCGGAGCCTGAGGAAGGCAGGGTTTTGGCACAGGAGGGACCTCAGCAGGGTATAACGCCATAGGGTCTGCCCTCCCAAGCAGCCATCTTCTTTAGGGGAATGGACATCTGTCATCTAGAGATCAGTTTTAATTCTGGGAGGTCCTCAGGCCTCACCTGGAGGCTGGCAAACCTACTTTGCTACTAGAGATAGTAATGTGTTATTAACAGCATAATTAGAATTAATTCAATTTGTCTAATATAGATGATGTATTCATAACATAGGGAAGGGAGGCTGCATGGTAAAACCCTGATCTCATCAGATAGAAAGAAGAAGGAGGAGGAGGAGGAGGAGGAGGAGGAGTTGGTTTTTATATGCCAACTTTCTGTACCAACCAAAAGTTGCATTTTGTAAGCCAAAACAGAACACAGAGTTAAGTGTGCTTTAGCCTGTGGAAAGCAATCAGCGAAGTCAATAGTCATAAGTATGCTCTTGGATCATGGACTATGTGTGAAGGAAAATCCAAATGCCAGAGGTGAAGGCCAAATTTTGATCTAGGAATGTGATATTGCAGATTTCCCCTTGGATTAAAACACACACACACACACAGACCTAGGAATGATTGTATAATATTTCCTCTATAGCCCTCTAAACACCACCTTTCTTATGTCACCCAACTTTTTACAAGCCTTTGAAATCTCATCTCAGTGTTCCTCCTCCCTCATCCCCCCCAGTGGTAACTTCATCGGGACAGTCAGCAAACAGAGCCCCGTTCAGATATCATTGCTATTTTCATTGTTTTATAAATACTCCAAAATTTTTGCAGACCTCAAGAGAGTGCCTTGGAAATTGCAGAAAGATTAAAGCTGGATGTGAGGAAGTAAGGAATGGGTCTGCATAAAAGATCACCGAATGATGAAAGGTTGGTGTACCCAGTGCCATTTCACCTTTTTTCAGTTGATAGATGCTGTTTCGTAGCAGGTGAGGGTACTGATCTCATGCTTACCTTGGTCTTTAGAATACATTTCTGAACTCTTTCTGATTGGCTAGTGACCCTGGCTGTTGTTTTGTTTAGTCCCATGTTGAATATTACTTGACTCACTTGTATGTATAATCGGGGGCTGTTTTGTGCTTTCTTTACCATTTCACCTTAATAGATTTTTTAAAAATTAAAATATACCCAACAATATCAAGAATTGAGCAGCAACACACACAAAGATCAGCAGTGTTCAAGAGCTGATTCTAGATAATAAGGCCTGGTCTGTACAATATAACTTACCATGTTCTGGATGGTAATGTCATGTCTGGCAAGACTACTTGCCACAAGAGTCGATTGTTGCAAACATTAATCTACACTGGGTAGTTTACAGGATTTAAAAAAAATAACCTTTCCCATTGCTATGTGTTTCCTGTCCAATCCTCTCTCAGAGCTCCAGTGGTTCTATATCCTCCATAAGCCATTGTAAACTTCCTAAAGGAAGTCATAGAAGTCAGTATTTTGAAAGGACAACTATAGACACTGGTGGCTACATAGTTTCCATTCTGCTGGAAATTCTTTTCCATTCTTTTGGAATCAGAACTCCATGCTAGCCAATGATAATGGCCTCCCAACCCAGGATTATAATGCAAACCTTCTAATTATCATGGGTCAAAAAAGATTGTGTGAAATCATCTTGAAAATTTTGCGGCTGATTCCTGAGGTGGCACGCTCAACATGCCAAATTTAGATTATAACTTTTATAAATGAACAAATATATTATGTGAAAACAGAAACATACCCATGATTACTATATCATCTGGCCTAGATCTATGTGCCTGAAAGATGAGCTCAGTGGTTCCAATTCTTCGTTTGTGGGAAGGCTATTTTAACAATGAGGCACCATCACCAAGAATACCTCTTCTACTTTGTTGGTCTACATATTGAAGAACAAGATAGTACATGGCCTTATTAATTAGTACTGTGCAACTTTAGAATGCACACTTTAACCTACTTCACACGATTATTGTGAGGATAAAGGAAGGGGACTATATATACTTCTCTGAGCTCCCTGGAAGATGCCAAGGGTGTCAACATGACAAATAATAAGTAAATAACATGTTCTCCCCTATTAAAAAGAAAACATACCTTATTTGTAGCAGATGAGAGGGCCAGTATGGTTTAAATAAGACTCTGATCTGATAGTGATAGGTCCAGATTCAAATCCTCACTGTGCCATAAAACTTGCTGGGGAACTTGGGTAGGGTTGCCAACCTCTAGGTACTAGCTGAAGATCTCCTGCTATTACAGCTGGTCTCCAGCTGCTAGAAATCAGTTCACCTGGAGAAAATGGCTGCTTTGGCCATTGGACTCTATGGCATTGAAGTCCCTCCTCTTCCCAACCCCCGCCCTCCTCAGGCTCAGCCCCCAAAACCTCCCATCGGTGGCGAAGAGGGACCTGGCAACCCTAAACATGGGCCAATCTGTCTCTCCCATAGTCTAACTCTAACCAATTTCGCAGGGTTGTTGTAAGGATGAAGCAGGGGAGAGCTATGTCTATCTCCCTGAGCTCCTTGGAGGAAAACCAGGATAAAAGTGTAACTGGTAGACTTGACAAGTGAACGTTCCTGGAGCAGGGAAGCTTATGCAAGGAAGGTTCCAGTTATGCGCCCCCACACCCATCTTCTGAAGCATCTTCACCTTGTCCTACTCAAAGTGTAAAACCTCCTTGATCCTGGTGAGATTTCTTCCCATCTCAGTTACATCCTGTATTTGGTTTCTCCATGTGTTCTTTTTGCATCACAGCTCCCTTTTCATTTGCCTCCTTTGATGCTCTTTAAGATGTAAATAATCAGCTGATTAACTCTCTCTAAACAATTATGCTATGGATCCAGGACTGTCATTGCTGCTCTGACAATCAGTGAGCTTCACCCATTTATCTGATCTATGTGCACCTGTGCCATTACTCTTGATTGCTGTGTAGGAAAATCCTAGTCACCCTATCTGTTGCAATCTATCTTTTTAAGAGAGTATCTTTGGCACAGATGCAAAGGAAGCTGTTTGCTACATATTAACAAACTTGCAGAAGTGGCGGTTATTTTTTTTTCCATGCATGCCTGTACCCAGGGTGGTAGGGGAGATGACTTTGGGGGACAGAGTCTTTGCCTTTACTCTCTTGTATTTGGAAAGCATTCAGAGTTGTCTGTTGTCTTGCCAGCAAATCTCGATTGCTTATTTCACAATTAATTCAGAGTGCATTTCAACGGCCCAAACTACCATGTGAATTGAACTGTGGGCTGAAACAGTGTATTGAGGCAGTTAACAATAAAAGGCAGTGGAGGAGGTTAAACTGTAACAGGTAACATTCTTTTTTAACATCTTTGTTAATGATCTGGAGGAGGGAGTAAACAGCTTGTTAATAAAAACCCCACATTGGGAGCCATTACGCCTGCTATTGAGGACAGAGGAATCATGCAGGAGGGAAAGAGGAAGGGGGGACAGTACTCAGGAGAAACAAATGATCATCCAAAATGTTTATGTGGGACGGAGAATCTTGGAATTAAGAGAGACAACGGAAGGCATTCCGGAAGTCTACAATACTGTGGGAATGAGAAAGCAAAAAAGGATGTATTGAGTGGTTTCACACCATCTCTCCACATCCTAGTTTGAACGGACACTTAGGATTTAGCATAACTAGTGAATGGTCTCTGCATTCTTCTAGACTAGATCTGAATTATACATGATTACTTTTCACCCTGTACCTCCTTATGGTTGCCAGCCTCCAGGTACTAGCTGGAGATCTCCTGCTATTATGACTGATCTCCAGCCAATAGAAACTAGTTAACCTGGAGAAAATGGCCGCTTTGGCAATTGGACTTTATGGCACTGAAGTCCTTCCCCTCCCCAAACCCCGCCCTCCTCAGGCTGCCCCCTCAAAACTCCTGCCAGTGGTGAAGAGGGACCTAGCAACCCTATACCTTCTACATTTTATGTTCCCTTGACCCTGCTGTTCGTTTTCATAAATTAAGCTCAGAGTAAAGATCCATTCATCCATGGGTTACCAGCCTCCAGGTATTGGCTGGAGATCTCCTGCTATTACAACTGATCTCCAGCCAATAGAGATCAGTTCCCCTGGAGAAAATGGCCACTTTGGCTATTGGACTCTATGGCATTGAAGTCCCTCTCCTCCTCAAACCCCACCCTCCTCAGGCTCCACTCTCAAAATCTCCAGATATTTGCACTGAGGATTCCAATAGATACAAGCCATTGAGCACATCCTGAGAAAGCCCTTCCAGCAAAGCTCCCTAGAAGAGAACATAGTTCATTGTGTACTCTGGGTGACTCACCCAATTGAGGATCCTTCTGTTCTTTCTGTTACTTTTCTGAAGATCATAGAATCATAGACTCATAGAGTTGGAAGGGACCACCAGGGTCATCTAGTCCAACCCCCTGCACAATGCAGGAAATTCACAACCACCTCCCCCACCCACACCTCTAGTGACCCCTACTCCATGCCCAGAAGATGGCCAAGATGCCCTCCCTCTCATGAACTGCCTAAGGTCATAGAATCAGCATTGCTGACAGATGGCCATCTAGCCCACTGCTTAAAAACCTCCAGGGAAGGAGAGCCCACCACCTCTTGAGGAACGCTCTGTTAGAACATTCTTCATAATATCTAGATGGAAACTCTTTTGATTTAATTTCAACCCGTTGGTTCTGGTCCAACCTTCTGGGGCAACAGAAAACAACTTGGCACCATCCTCCATTTGACAGATCAGAGTTCACTGAGATGAGCATGCAGGATTTCACTGCTAGCTAGCTAATCTCCTAGCATAAACTCCCAATATTATTACTGGCTCTTAAATCAGCTGTTCTAACGCTTCCTTTAAAACCCATGGAGGGGGGGGGGAAGAGGGAGAGCATATATTTACTTTGAAGTTCAACCTTATACTCTATAGCAGGGGTGTTGAACTCAATTGTTTTGAGGGCTGGATATGACATAAATGTCACCTGGTCGGGCCAGACCATGCCTTGCCAGCCCAGATCGAGAGTGGAGGGATGGTTGCCTCAGCTGGCTCGTGGGCCATATAAGATCTCTCACACGGCTGGATCTGGCCCGTGGTCCTTATGTTTGACACCCCTGTTCTATAGGCTAATAAAGGGGTGTCTTGCCCTTCGAAATAGCAGCATCTTTCCCCAGCACTCCCAGAGTCTTATCAGCAATGTTTGCTGCTCGATTCATCTTCTGCTTACCTCGCCTCCCTTGTTTGTCTGTGTGTTTGTGTTTCCCTCTAGCAGCGGCGTGGCAAGCGATTTTTTGCAGCCTACCTAGCAGCAAACCTAATCATCATTTATAAATCACAAGTTTGACTCAAAGTAAAAGAAGGATTTTTATAAACTAAGATCATCATTGTATAACCTCAGGCTTATAAATCAGTCAGTTGTACCCTAAAATTGCAAAGTGAAGATTAGTAAATCACAACATTTTTTTTTTTTGAATCTCTTGGCATGATTTGTAAATCTGTTGTAGAATTTGCAAATCCAGATTGGGGTATGTAAAACCATTTCATGGCTTATAAATCAGCCAAATGTTTTAGCTAAATCTAATGTTTAAAATAATGATTTCTGAATCAAAACTTTTGGCTGAAGATTTACAGGCAAGTTTTATAAATCAGAGGCAAGATATATAACTCAACCTCCTGAGAAGTGCAGATTTATAAATCCAACTTGTAAATCAACGGGGTGGGGGGGATCATGTTTTACACTAAATAATATTTTACAAATGGCACCTCATACATCATGCAATTGCCACAAATCTTTTACATGAGAGTCAGCATACATAATGTGAGATGGAATTAAAAAAAAAAGAAATTCTGTGAACTGGAAGCAATGCAGGGCTTATTTTAAGCAGCTCGACTGAGATTGAGATACGAGGGATAGAAGTTTAGGACGCTGAGTGCAGTCAATAGTGATGATTTCTCCAAGTCAATATGTAAACTTTTTTGTTCACAGTGTTGAAAAAGAAAGAGTCTGTGCAGGAATAACAGGCATGCTTCATATCACAACCACTGACAACTCCAAAATTTACCCAGTTCCTAATTTGGAATATGAATTTCTCCAACTCACAATATAATTGGCTGTATTCTAGAGAGCCCCAGGCTAGCCTGATCTTGTCAGATCTCAGAAGCTAAGCAGGGTCGGCCCTGGCAAGCATTTGGATGGGAGACCACCAAGGAATACCAGGGTAATGATGTGGAGGCAGGTAATGGCAAACCACCTCTGAATGTCTCTTGCCTTGAAAACCATACTGGGTCACCATAAGTCAACTGTGACTTGACAGCCAAAAAAATATCCAGATCAACTGAAACTCCCTTCCTTCCAAAAGTCCAATGCATCTCCTCGCTTGCCTCCCCGGTATCAAGGATGATAAAATGACCATGCTCAGCAAAAAAAAAAAAAAAAAAAAAAGGAAGCCTCTCAGAAAATTGTCCTATCAGGACTTCTGGCTACTTCCACCATGGCAAGGTAAATGCAAAGGGAAGAGGGCCACACGACAAAAAGGTATATGTGAGAAAAGCATTTGGACCATATTGGACTCCTAATGATACTATCAATAGTTTAATGGGATCCAACTTTCAGAACTAGGTTTGAGGGGGGTACAGTGAGTTGCTTTCCAATTGGGCACAAGAACATAAGAAGGGGCCTACTGGATCAGACCAATGGTCCATCTAGTCCATGAGAGCCAGCGTGGTGTAGTGGTTAAAAGCGGTGGTTAGGAGTGGTGGACTCTAACCTGGAGAACCAGGTTTGATTCCCCAATCCTTCACATGAGCAGCGGATGCTAATTTGGCGAACCAGGTTGGTTTTCCCACTCCTACACATGAGGCCAGCTGGGTGACCTTGGGTTAGTCACAGTTCTCTTGAGAGCTATCTCAGCCCCACCTACCTCACAGGGTGTCTGTTGTGAGAAGGGGAAGGGAAGGTGATTGTAAGTCAGTTTAATTCTTCCTTAAGTGGTAGAGAAAGTTGGCATATAAAAACCAACTGTTCTGCTTCTTCTAGTCCCGTATCCTGTCTCACACAGTGGCCAACCAGTTATTCTGGACAGCCACCGATAGGTCATAGAGGCCGAGTCCTTCCACTGATATGGTGACCTAGCACTGGCATTGAGAGGTCTGCTGCCTTTCAATCTGAAGGTTGCCTTTAGTCACCATGGCTAGTAGCCATTGATAGACCTGTCTATGGCTGTGGCCATCACTCTATCCTCTGGCAGCCAATTTCATATTTTAATCGCTCATTTTGTAAAGAAGTATTTTCTTTGAGGCAGAAACTGGGTCCATTTGCCGAGGCCCATTCCAAACTGAGCATAGCCCATTACGAACCACATCTAAAACTAACTGATGAATGCAACTGAGAAGACTCGATCTCACAAAAGTTCTATGCTGATGATTTTAGAAAGGAGAGAGTTAAGCATATGCTTAACTTCAGACTGTGCCTCCAATAGCAACTGCCTGCAATGCATCTGTTGCGGTAAGCTGTTCTTTTCGCAGAGCCCTGAGTGTTTTGACACTAACAAGAATAATAAAGTTTATTCACTCACTACAAAGTTAAAAAAGGAAGAAAAATTGAATAAAGTTCCTCACAGATAGGGACAACTTAAGGCTGAATCTTTGCAGTGGTGGTCGCATTGAGATGTGGTTCTTTTCCAAACTTGCACCAATGAAGTTAGAAACAGAGAAACACAGAGAAGGAGGGAGAGTATAGTTGCTTTGTGAGTTGTTGGTGCAATTCTCCAGTGTGGTGTAGTAAATACCTGCATACATAGTATAAGAGAGACATATACTAACCAGTATGGCAACTAGAACTAATCTGACCAGATGTTTGCGTAATTGGCAATAGATTTTACAAGCCTGGTTGGGTTTGAACTGTTTGTATATGTATTTATTTATTTATTTCTGTAAGTGTGTGCAGCCATAACATGGGTTTTAATTAACCACTGATGAAGGCCCAATAGGCCGAAAAGCGTTTGGTTGTGGTTACAGATGTCAACCTTAGGAAATGCCATTGTGCTATTTTAATATTTTTAAAATATTTTTAACCTTTAAATAGCGCTTCCAATAAATTATATTTACAGTATTTTTATATATATATATTCCTTTTACCCAACCTTGGGTACACAGCTTCTGTTTTTAGGTTGGGTCTTATTCCCCTCTTTTTTCTTCCACAGTAGTAAAAATAATACCTAGATGTCTCTTGAAACTGCCAATACATCTTTAAATTGCAAATTTTTTTTGGCCAATGGCATCAAAGTTGCAAACTGTATCTAACATAGGTGTCATACTAGTCTATGGATGCGCTTCTCTGCTTCTCATGGCTGGCTTTCTAACTTGGCTTGGCCTGTACATGCATATATATGGTTTAAATATGCAGGTTACATGGTATGTTTATGTACAATGTTTGTAATTTATACATATAATGCTGAATGCACTGAAATATTGGAAAAATGTATATATTTTATAGGAAAAGTTGGTGTGATTAAAAAAAAAACTTGTACAAAAATAATCAGGGGTTCAGCTTGTACAATCCAGAAACAAAACAAAAAAATTTTTTTTGGGGGGGGGATCAAAACAGCAAGAATGAGAAAATCGAAATCCTCCTTGTGCCAGGACTAATATGCCACACAGCAGCTCTTCAACTGGAGCCAAACGACAGATGAATCGCTGAGCAGCCATGTTTGTGGTAGTAAAGCAACATGATGATAGGTTGAATTTCCCCTGGTTTCACAATGGCCCCAGATGATCTCAGAAGTCATCCTGGCCTTCCTCCCATGTATTATAATCATAATCATTACCTAGAGTAGCTATTAATAATCCATATAATTGCAACATTATTTCTTCAGATGTCTCCCATGCACACGTTTTCAATTAGTTTTTAACTGTATGGAGAGATTTTTGAAGTCTCTGAGTTTTCATTACCAAGATCATTTGGGCCAAGTAAAAATCTGGCATTGACAGCTAGGTTCATTTTTTAAAATTGCTTTTGATGAACTAAACAACAATATTAATTTAGTGTTTGAATGGTTATAAAAACCATGTAAGGCTGAAATGAAATCATAAGGTTCCTATCTGAATGAAAAGCTCTGTGGTACAGAAGATGCTATGACTGGACCTTCATAATTTCATTGGGTAGGATCCAGTGTTTTCCTTCCATAAGTGAGGAATCTTCCATAGGAGGAATACCTTTTCCACTAGAGGAAGTGAATATACACACTTTCTATATTTAAAAAACCATCATAATATACACGTTCTATATAAAATAATTAATCATAAATATTAATCTCCTTGAGGCTTAATCATCTCTGAGTGTTTGTGTGTGTTTGTGTGTGTGTGTGTGTGTGTGTGAGAGAGAGAGAGAGAGAGAGAGAGTTTAATTTAACCAGAAGAATTTAGAAGGTATATTTTTCCCTACCCTGATCCCAATGAGTCCTCTCACAAAGGCCAAAACAGCCCTGGAAAGGGGCCTCCCTTCCCCCTACATTTTACTGACAAAAACCAAGGCTTGAAGGCTAGCAATACTGTTGTAGTTTCCTAACAATAACCACTCAAGGCATTTGTTGCTTAAAGCTGTAAGTGTTCTTTATGCCATTTTGGGGGAGTTAACAAATTTGCAGCCCATTCCTGAGGGGGAGGGTTGAGTCGGTGGCTGGAGGGAGCACAGCTGCACCACCTCCAAAGCAGGATTCACTCTCTCCACTGAAGCCGGCACTTTGCCCTTACCTGCAAGCCCCGTGGAACTGTTCCATAGGGTTCCACAGGGCTACGCCACCTAAAAAGGTGGCGTAACTCCAGGTAAGGGCAAAGGGGGTGTTCCTGGCCTGAAGGGGGTTAGGAGGTGGCTCCATCCCCGGAATGCCCCAGGAGGCTGAGCTGGCATCCCAAGGCCCCACTGCCATGGCAGTACAGGGAGGCTGGAGTGAGCAGCCCAACGCCAGTACCCGTGCCAGTCTTGCCGCCACAAGTGGAATGGGCGACACCACAAGTGGCATGGGTACAGGGTTGCCAGGTTTCTCTTCACAACTGGTGGGAGGTTTGGGGGCAGAGCCTGAGGAGGGTGGGATTTGGGGAGGGGAGGGACTTCAATGCCATAGAGTCTAATTGGCAAAGGTGGCCATTTTCTCCAGGTGAACTGATCTCTATCGGCTGGAGACTAGTTGTAATAGCAGGAGATCTCCTACTACTACCTGGAGGTTGGCAACCCTACACGGGTACCAGTGCGTCCCCTTGTGCACCTCCTAACAACTTTCAGCCCTGAAGCTCAGGAATGGGCTGCAAATGTATTTTTTATTTCAGATTTTACTGGTTTGTGGAATGATCTGTCTTGTCTGTTCATTGCTCCAGTCTCTGGATTTAAGTATCCACAAATATGGCCATGTTGAGAATTAGCTCTATTGATTATACATCTAAATGACATATAGTGTACATATAAGTACTGCATGAATTGTGTATTGAAATATACAGCATGCATGCACAATACAAATAAATCTATAAAATCAATAGTGAAAAGCAGAGAACAAAAATCACTTATGAAACTATCAGTTGATGTCAAAAGAAACAAAATAGAGACTGTTTGCTTGTCCCTAACATATGCGAACCTATGCATTACAAGCTACAAACAACCTCCTCCTACATAAGCATGTGTGAAAGGGCAATGCATGAAGTGTCCATTGAGACCTTTTCAAAGCAACTTTTCAAATCAGGAGTCAGTTCCATTAATGAAAAAATCTAGACTGCTTCTGGGAATGAAACTGACATGAAATTGACATGGCTTTAACCATTCAGGGTATTGGCACTGATGGGAATTTGGCCACTTACCATCCAGTGTCAGTAAAATGTTTAATCTCTTAAACATATATTAACATATCCAGTAAAGCACAACAAATTAATGGCTGGAGTGTCTTAATTTCATTTGTTAATTATCATTTAGATATAAAGCAAGAGGATTCATTGATACAGGTAAAAAAAATTCTACATAATTCAACTGAATTTCTTTTTTGAAGCCTGGACTATGAAAATAAGACCAATTATGGTGTAAGTGGACTTGGAAAATGGCAATAATTAGGTAATTAAAAATGTGCTTCAATTCCATTATGCATCCATAAAACCCCACAATCTAAAAAACAATGTATTTGAACATATTTTACTAAATATAATTCACCTAATTGTGAATTTTATATGCTACCCAGTTATGCAATTAGATAGTACATGACTATTTCTCACAATTAGCTGTTGCAAGGATCTGCCTACAAACAGCATGATATATTTAACAACTTTTTAATGCAAAACAGTTGACATAGTTAATGCTATATTCCTTTAATTCAATTTTAATTAGTTAAACAGTAGTTAGAAAATGTGAGCTTTTCATTAACTCACATTGCCAATATTTTTTGCTAGTTGTCTTTTCCCATCATTCTTTCAAATTATGAACATGTAATGGGATAATGCTCTCGCTGTAACGTTATTGTTCTGTTGGATTTGGTGCCAAAAATGGTAGATATGGCAAAGCCAAACATTTGTATTTTTTGACAAGTGTAACAGAGCCCATGTTTTAAAAGAAAATCAGGTAAACAAGGACCCTTCCAAGAAAGAAACCAATGGGGCTGCCATCACTGTCTCCTCTTGGTTTCTTGGGAGGACTCAAGCTAGGATTTTCATGGTCTCTCTCCCTGGGGCCTGAGGTTCTGAGCCACCATGGACCATTTGCATACAGACCGTCTTAAGATGCAGAAGGAAAAATATGGGTATGATTGGCTGCTGATGGGTCAGGTGGGATACAACTAGTGGAAGCCTACTCATAATTTCCCCTGGTCAACTGATAATAGAATCCTAGAGTTGGAAGGGGACTTATAGGCCATCTAGTCCAACCTCTTCTTCAATGCAGGAGTTCAACTATTCCCCAAAGATTTTTAATTTATTTGCTTCTTTTGCACCTGCACAGCTGACAATATTAGTCAGCAATACTCAGAACCAACTAGATTGACTGGACTGTCACCATTCCATGCTGACCATGTGAGAATATGTAACATCTGCAGTCTTGTTTGTGTTTGTGTAAAGTACCACCAAGTCACACCCAGTTTATGGTGACCCCTTAGGGTTTTCAGGACAACAGATTAACAGAGGTGGTTTGCCATTGCCTGCCTCTGCATAATGACCCTGGTATAGCCAGTGTGGTGTAGTAGTTAAGAGCGGTGATTTGGAGCGGTGGATTCTGATCTGGAGAACTGGGTTTGATTCCCCACTCCTCCACATGAGTGGCAGAGGCTAATCTGGTGAGCTGGATTTGTTTCCCTGCTCCTCCACATGAGCGGGGACTCTAATCTGGAGAACTGGTTTGGTTTCCCCACTCCTACTCATGAAGCCAGCTGGGTGACCTTGGCTCACACTCTTTCAGCCCCACCTACCTCACAGGCTGTCTGTTGTGGGGAGGGGGAGGTGATTGTAAGCCAGTTTGATTCTTCCTTAAGAGGCAGAGAAAGTTGGCATATAAAAACCAACTCTTCTTCTTCTTCCTTGGTGGTCTCCCATCCAAGTACTAACCAGGACCTACCCTGCTTAGTTTCTGAGATCTGATGAGATCAGGCTAGCTCGTGCCACCCAGGTCAGGGCAATCCAGTTTAGAACACTCAGTTAACATGAACACCCTTGTCTTTGTGAGTCAGGAACGGAAAACAGACATGGCTGAGATGCCAGGATGAACTACTGCACAGCCTTTCTGCCATGCATCACCAGCAACCCTGAGACAACCACCTCTTTTGTAAGTTGATTTCCCCCCTGTTAGTTGAGTTGAGCAGATGGTGTGGTAGAGAAAGGCAGGTACAGGCATTGTGAAAACACACACACACAAAAAATATGTGCAATGCAATTTAGAACACTGTGGAACATTGGGAAAAGCCAAACATTTTTCAAGGGTGCTGCTCCCAACTTGTGATCTAACTGCAATTTGAGCATTGAGTGGTTTTACTGGGGTGGATCCAGACTTCCTCCAACTTAAGTGTCTCTTCCTCCAATGGAATCTGGAAGAAGTTTCCTTAGATTGGAGGAAGGCTTCAACCTTGACCCAAAAGGAAAGGTGGAATATAAACAATAGTCACACAGATTTTGTTCAGTTGAATGGTAGGTTACGGGCAGAATCCACCCCACTCCCTTAGTATTGGCAACACAGCCCCTTATGCATGCCCCCCAAATATAGTTTCCAAACAGTCAAGGGCATAACACTGGGTACAGCTCAAAAATCTTCACAGGGGATTGCAAACAGGGAGATGTACTTACAACTCTGCTGGTGAACATTGGTGGGAGTGGGGATACTCCGGCTCCCATTCATAAAGTCTGGATAGGTTTCCTTTCTATAACAGTGCAGCAGAAAGAGAGGACAGAAAAGATTGCCATGACAGAGTCTTGTAAGAAAACATAATGGGGAAATTAAATAATTTTGAAAGTCAGGTGGGGGGGGGGAATGAGCACACAGTGCTATATTATGGACCAGAAGGGTACCCCGTACACAGACATTCCCACCTAAAGAGCTTCCATCCAAATATCTGTGAAATCTTCTTCTGAGCAGAAAGTATATTGTTGTTCATGCTAGTTAGCCTATCAGTATTCCTGAGCAATCGACCAGTTGTCAAATCGCAATGTCTAGAGGCTTGTGGCAGGACAGAAGTGAAAAGGGGAATGTTCTCAGCTTTTTTAAATGGGGCATTTGGGCTAGGAAAGACCATGTGAAGGAGTGAAGCATTAGGCTTCGTATGTACAGGGCAGTTTTGCCACAGTATTGCACAGATCCCTCAGCCTGAATGCACATCTGCAAATCTTTCTGAATGCTGATTACATATGTGTGCCACCTGCTCAAGAAAATCAGAGGACACTTCAATGTGATCCATCACAGGTATGGACTTACCAGAAATCTGCACAGAAGCAGGGAGATCTATCCCATTTCTATCCCATTATTTTTTTCCAAGGGAAGTTTATATCCTCCCCCCCACACAACCCTGGAGGTCCGTCAATGGCATTCAGCCACAATGACTAAGTGGAACCTGTATGTTCAGAGGCAGTGGACTTCTGAATACCAGAGCTAGGGTGAACCTCAGTCTCCATCCCTTGCATATAAGTCTTCTGAGGGTATCCAGTTGGCTGCTATCTGAAACAGGGTGCTAGACTAGATGGACCCTTGTTAGGATCTGGCATGAGCCAGCGTGGTGTAGTGGATAAGAGCAGTGGTTTGGAGTGGTTGAGTCTGATCTGGAGAACTGGGTTTGATTTCCCACTCCTCCACATGAGCGGCGGAGGCTAATCTGGTGAACTGGATTTGTTTCCCCATTCCTACACACAAAGCCAACTGGGTGACCTTGGGCAAGTCACTCTCTCTCAGTCTCACCTACCTCACAGGGTGTCTGTTGTGTGGAGGGGAAGGGAAGGTGATTGTAAGCCGGTTTGAGTCTCCCTTAAGTGGTAGAGAAAGTCAGCATATAAAAACCAACTCTTCTTCTTCTTCTTCTTCTTCTTCTTCTTCTTATTATTATTATTATTATTATTATTATTATTATTATTATTATTATTATTATTATTTTCTTATGTTCACTCGTTAGCTTCATATGGCAGTTGTTGTTGAAAAGGCAAGTGATCTAGATGCTGAACCAAGTGAATGATGCTGCTCCCCAGATTACTTAGGTGCTGCTTCACACAAACACCCCTGACAAAGGTGAACCCGTGGGTATTTGTGGTTTTTTTTTCTGGCAAGCTGAAATTAGCCGGGATGGACAAGTCTCCAAGGCACAGGTTCTCAGAACAACATCTCCAATAACTTTGTTCACATCCTCAGGCTGCAGCAACTAAAAATCTCCCAAGCAAACACAATGGGACAAGAGCTGTAGACTCTTCCTTAGATAGTTCTGTAATAAATCTGAGCATATGTAAGAGGTTTCTTCTGATCTTTTCTCAAAAGCATGGAAACAACTGAGATAGAACCATTTGATCCTTCATGGCGATACAGGAGCCCAAGCTTAAGAAGAGGTCTTTTTTCCCCATGCTGGGGGAAAAAAACTCTTGTGGTTTACCTACATGATTATTAGAAAATTAAATAGAACTGGAACACTGTGATGGAATTAATTGGAAAGGCAAAAGTAGAATTCCCTAAGCAAGTTTTTCTTTCTTTTTAAGGCAGTCGTTTTTGAATACATTTCTTTTCTCTTGTAGAGAAGGAAAAAAAATTTTTCACTTGTAACAGGGGTGTACAATGTTGCTAATAAAATGTAGTGCAGTCTTTTTGATATATTTTCTGTGGTATCGAAGAACAGTAGTGGTTAATCCAAAGAGAGGAGGGGGAAAAAAAAGAACATTTCCCCCCATTCTGCTCTACTGACCTTTTGCTTAGCTTTTTGCTAATGTCATTTTCACTCTTGGTTGGGCTTTGCTGACAGTTAGGATGGCTTCTTTATGAAGATCCTGAGATAAACTAGGGTCATGCATTCGTTCACATAGCAAAAAAACCGCTTCATCAGTTCCCTGCTCTGATTTAAAATATTCCTGATCTAATCAAGACAACATCAAAACCCTGTAGAGTGCACTTGTTAATCCTGTCACTTTCTACCTTCCCAGATTTTGAGAAATGTTATTTAATTAACCAAAATAAAAGAATTAAATCTTCTTTCAGAATTATATATGTGCGTGTGTTTAGCTTATGACAGGAATAAGTTGTTATGCATTAGGATATATAATGAAAAGGCAACTTATATATCGATATCTTTCTGCCTATCTCAGTGGGAATCCAGAGTTGCTTCAATATCATCCTTCCTCCTGCATTTTACGCTCATAACAACAATCCTGTGAGGCAGGTTAGGCTGAGAGTGTGTGGCTGGCCCAAGGTCACCCAGCAAGCTTTCAAAGTAGGGATCTGTTAACTGTATTGTAGTGATTAAAAAGCAGTGTTTTGGAGTGGTGGACTCTGATCTGGAGAACCGGGTTTGATTCCCCACTCCTCCACATGAGCGGCAGACGCTAATCTGATGAACCAAGTTGGTTTCCCCACTCCTACACATGAAGCCGCCCTGACCTGGATGGCCCAGGCTAGCCTGATCTAGTCAGATCTTAGAAGCTAAGCAGGGTCAGCCCTGGTTAGTATTTGGATGGGAGACCACCAAGGAATACCAGGGTTGCTGTGCAGAGGAAGGCACTGGCAAGCCACCTCTGTTAGTCTCTTGCCATGAACCCCCCCCCCAAAAAAAAAGGTCACCATAAGTCGGCTATGACTTGATGGCACTTTACACACACACACACACACACACACACACACACGAAGCCAGCTGGGTGACCTTGGGCTAGTCACAGCTCCCTAAGAGCTCTCTCAGCCCTACCTACCTCAGGTTTGATTCTTCCTTAAGTGGTAGAGAAAGTCAACATATAAAAACCAACTTGTCATCTTCTTCTTCTTCTTCTTCTTCTTCTTCTTCTTCTTCTTCTTCTTCTTCTTCTTCTTCTTCTTCTTCTTCTTCTTCTTCTTCTTCATCCTGCCTCACATAGTGGCCAACCAGTTATTCTGGACAGCCACTGATTGGTCAAAAAGGCCTTCCACTGATATGTTCTAGCACTGGCATTGAGAGGTCTGCTGCCTTTCAATCTGAAGGTTTTTTTAGTCACCATAGCTAGTAGCCATTGATAGACTTGTCCTCCATGAATCTGTCTTTTGGGCTGGCCTTGGCTACTGTGTGCTGGTAAATGAGCGCCATCTTTTTTTTAATCAGCTTTTATCTTGATCGGTTTCTAATTGAGGTAAATTGTATGTTCTTTCTAGGTTTTTACCCTGTTTCTCTGTAGTCTGGGGATGCACTGTAATTCCGGTGGATCCCCAGGTCCCTCCTGGAAGCTGTCATCCCTAAGGTCTTCGAACACCTCAACTGATGGCAACTTTTCAGGCCCACCTGGCATTCCAGTCATGGCATTGCAGTGTTTCCAGTGGTGCTGGAGCAGCCATCACCACTAAAACCAAAGTCAGAGGGCTACCTACATTTAGGGTTGCCAACCTCCAGGTAATTTTCCTTATGGGAACATTGTCTCCCAATGGTCTAAACAATGAACTAGATTATTCCTGTTTTTTAGGATAGTATCACTTTAAGAGCCCTTTTTTTCTGAGTCTGTCTGCTACAGCTGCGATCATTTAAGAGCCAAATCCTTTTACTTTTAAATTCCATCCTTATCTTTCCTTGACTATTCCGTCCTTTTGGAGACCTGGATACAAATCTTTGCGGTCCCTATGAGACAACACCTACTAAGGCACTTATACATATATTTATTATTGGTAAGAATATTTATGCTTGCATAGTCTTTTTATTATTAAATAATGTTTTAATGTATATTATAAATGTTGATTTATTAGTTGAATACATGCATTTGTGATACACAGATACAGGTCACCGAAGAAGCCATATGCGAAACGTGGTCCCGATCTAGACGACACGTCTGACATCTTTTTCCTGTGGCTTTGTTCCAATAACTGCAACCTAAAAAGAATTTGAAAGACTCAAAAAAATTCTAATATCAAATGATACCTTAATTGGTTGAATACTTGAACTTACCTGTTGAATTAGGATCTTTGGCATCCTCTTGATAAGTCATATTTATTGGATTGTTAGTGTAAATTTTGTATCTGTTTGTACTCCCTTTGTATATGCTGTATATATTTATTCACTTTGCACTTTATAAAATTCACTTATATGCTTTATAGTGTTATAGTGCTGTTTTGGGTTGCTCCAACCTCCAGGTAATAGCTGGAGATCTCCTGCTATTACAACTGATCTCCAGCTGACAGAGATCACCTGGAGAAAATGGCCGCTTTGGCAATTGGACTCTATGGCATTGAAGTCCCTCCCCTCCCCAACCCCCCCAAACGGGCCTTTTACCACTCAAACTCCCAGTTTGAGAAGTAAAGGCCTCGTTGCGATGTGGCACTTCCGGTTATAAACCGGAAGTGCTGTGATCGCATTGGCGCAACCGTGAGCATGCGCAATCGCACCTCGCCTCCTACTCGAAAACCTTACCAGGAGGGACCTGGTAAGCCTAATAGAAGGAGATTGGATGGAGTAATCAAATGGGCAACAGTCATAAAAGTGAAGTGGGAGTAGCAACTTGCAGATATCCCTTTACATATAGTGATAAAAACATGCCATTTATTTAGAAAAGGTATATGCCGCCTCTCCGGAGAATTGCTCAAAGCTGTGCATAAAGCAAAATAATAATAATAATAATAATAATTAATAATAATAATTTTATAGGTGTAATAATAGGTGTAATAATAATAGGTTTGTCAACCTCCAGGTACTAGTTGGAGATCTTCCGCTAATAAAACTGATCTCCAGCCGATAGAGATTAGTTCACCTGGAGAAAATAGATGTTGGCCATTGGACTCTATGGCATTGAAGTCCCTCCCCTCCCCAAACCCCACCCTCCTCAGTCTTCGCCTCCCGCCGGTGGCAGAGAAGGACATGGCAACCCTAAATAATAAAAAATAGGATACGAATGATCAGTATTAAAACAAGCCCCAAAAATGTCATTAAAATATCAGAGAATAACACTCAGCAGCCTAAAGCGATCTTCGTAAGATAGTCCCCAGGCTTAGAAACAATTGAAAAGGGATGGAACCCCCCTGTTAAAAAGCTGGTAAAAAAAATAAATGTTTTGGCCTGGTTCCTAAACGACAGTAAGAGAAGTGCCATGTGAGAGTCAAACAGGAGTGAATTCCACAGGTGAGGTGCTACCACTGAAAAAGCCCGGTCTCTAGCTGCCACCCTCCTTACATAGGCAGGTGAGGGCACAGAGAGCAGGACTTGGAAGAGGATGTTATGTTTGTAAATGCTCATAAGGTATAAAGAAATGTGCTTTGAGGGGGTTAGTTCCTTCCTCCTTTGCCTATTCAGGGCATTCATCAAGGAGAAGAGGTGATCTGACTAAAGAGTCTATAGCATTCCCATTCTAATAATGGCCCTTGATATAAGTGCCTAACAAACAGGTTTTCTAAAAGGCACTGAAGTAATTCTGTAATGCCCACACAGCTATAGAAACTGCTGAGCAAAAGTCTCACTCAATGTGTCTCTTTGGCATTCTTCAGCCATATTGATAACACCTTATACATCTAGGCAAATCTTTAATTATACCTTTGGAACACTCAGATATTGTCGTGGTAACATAGTAATAAAAAAATCAAATTTAAAATTAGTTACCCTAGGCCTTTATTGGCTTGGGACATAGTGCAAGATGGCCCTGTGCCTCTCGTTGAAAATGTATTTTTGTGCAATCATTTGTGAAATGGATTCGCACATTTGGTCTCAGTCAGTGTTGGTGAATATATGTCTACTTGTCAGCAACTCCTATTTAAACTCCAGTATTTGCTTTGATACCCTCTGTCATTGGTTCCAGTTGGTAGTAATATGAGATTCCAGATTGGAACTAGTTTATCTGTTTTGGCTTATTTAGGGAGAAGATACTTGCTTCCAGGCAGGAATGCACAATTATCCTCTGGGTACAGATTGCCCTTTAATCAAAAGTTGCAAGTAGCACCCTTGAACTCAGAGAAGGGGAAGTTCCATGTTGACTGAACTATGTCTACACATGTTCTCACACTGTTTCCCCCTGTCCCATACTACAACAACAACTACTACTAGTAGTATTTGTTATACATTTTAATTGAATTTGTTATTGTATTTTGTATCTTGTATTAGACCCCCTGATGAAGCAAATTGTGAAACACGTAGGGATCTAGATGAGCTGAATAAACTCGCAACCTTGCACCTTGTCTTCCTTTGTCTTCTCCTGCCCACTGGTGTGGCCTTATTTTTTTTTTCTGTTGGAATAGAGTTGCCAGCTGGGAAGGTATGGAGAGTGGGAGCATTTGGGGGCAGACAGTAGGAAAAATATCAGCTCACAGCTCTGTAATGTCACTTTGGGAAGTGATGTCAAGGTGTTTTGTGATGCCATATCTCCCCTGCTTTGCTCCCACTTCTCTAAAGAGCAAGGGCAGAGATCAGGGCAGCAGGTGCGGGAGACTGCCCACCTCCATGAGCAACCCGGGGAGGCTGGTTAGCCAGCTTAGATGGAAAAGCTAACTATGATTGGTAGCCAACCTGGAAGTTAAGGCAGGAATCAAAGCCCATGAGGACTACAAGGCAAAGAATGGTAGAGCAAGCTCAAGGCCCATTTGAGTAAAGTATTATATCTGAACCTGCCTCAGGACCATGGGAAACTTTCCCGGTGTCATCAAAGTTCTTTAAGCTTCTTCCCAAACCCCTCAGATATTTATAATAATAATATATTTTTATTTGTATCCCGCCCTCCCCCAGCTGAGCTGGGCTGAGAGCAGTTAACAACATGGTAATTTACATTCCAATACATAAAAACATCCAATCATATACAATCAAAACCTTATAATGCGCTGACTCAACACATTGATGGCGCCAGTATAAATCTCCAGAGTGACATTTAGGTGACCTTTACTCGGTCAGTTTCCCAGTCTCAAAGGAGGGAGAAGAAATGGGAGAAAGGAGGAGACCAGCTTCTAAGTGGTCCTGCTGCTGCCCTCAAAAAATAAGCCTGACCAAAAACATTAGGGGAAACCTGGTGGCAAGGTAGAAATGCCCCCTACAGGTAGGGTTGCCAACCGCCAGGTAGCAGCTGGAGTTTACCTGCTATTACAACTGATCTCCAGCCAACAGAGATCAGTTCATCTGGGGAAAATGGCTGCTTTGGCAATTGGACTCTATGGCATTGAAGTGCCTCCCCTCCCCAAACCCCGCCCTCCTCAGGCTCTGCCCCCAAAACCTCCCACCAGTGGCAGAGAGGGACCTGGCAACCCTACTCTAGGTAGTAGCTGGAGATCTCCCGCTGTTACAACTGATCTCCGGGCAACAGAGATCAGTTCACCTGGAAAAAATGGCTGCTTTGGAAGGTGGACACTATGGCATTATGCCCCATTGAAGTCCCTCCCCTCCCCAAACCCCAGTCTCTTCAGGCTCCACCCCTAAAACCTCCAGGTATTTCCCAACCTAGAGCTGGCAACCCTATCTACAGGAATCTCCACTCGTACCTTTGAAATGTGACTTCGAAGAGTATTCAATGGTGCTGTCGAAGCATCAAGAGAAGTTGTCATGGGGGGCTGGATAGGAAGGGGACGTAAAGCAGGGGCTCGTGAGAAAGAAAGTTTCAGTAGCAATAGCTGGTGTTGACCTTAATGATAGGAAATGGAGGCCCAAGTACCCTCCTGACAGAAGCAGTAAGCTGTGAAATCTAGGGCAGAGTGGACTAACCAACCGCTGTTCTCCTCCATTCTTTAAGTGCTGATAAATGTATTTAATTCTGTTCTGTTCAGGGGTAGCGATCGGCTGGGTGATATCAGGCTGCGGAGAGCCATTTGGTCAGCCCTGTCATCTCACACCTTAATGAGCACTGAAGGCACACACAGTATAACTAGATATTCCACCTCGGATCCCGCCTAGCAGTTCATTATATAAAAACCCCTGCATATAGTTCAATTAGCAGCATGGTTGACAAGGAGGTGACACCGCTTAACTTATTTTAAAAATTGCTTAACTTTATCACTATATTGAACCAATTTTTCCCCGTATTTATAGAAATAACCTGCTACCCTCAAGGTAAAGCGGTGGATATGAGTTATGTATCTGGGCTCGTATCCTGCTGTATCTCAAGGACTCAAGGCTAGTATTGTGCTAGCAAAAACTAAATGATATGAATTAGAATGCAAGGAAACCCTTTCTGGGTCAAACCAATGGCCCATTCAGTACAGCTACATCCTGTTCCTAACAGTGGATGACCATTTGCTTCCAGGAAGCACTCAAACATGTGGCAGGAAGGTGTCTGTTCACCCTTTTTCTTTGCTGCCAAACAATTAACAGTTGGAGGCTTATTGCCTCTGAATATGGAGGTTCCATTTAGCTAGTATAGTTTTGAATAATTAATAGACTGATCCTCTATGAATTTGCTTAATACTCTCTTAAAGCCATCTAAGCTTCATGCATATGGTTGCCAGCTCTGGATTGGGAAATACCTGGAGATTATGGGGGTGGAGCTTGAGGAGGGGAGGGTTTGGGGAGGGGAGGGACTTCAATGCCATAGAGTCCAATTGCCAAAGTGGAGATTTTCTCCAAGTGAACTGATCTCTATTGGCTGGAGATCAGTTGTAACAGCGGGAGATCTCCAGCTACTACCTGGAGGTTGGCAACCTTATCCATGCGTAACATCCATACGTTAATTGTGCGTTGCACAAAGAACTATTTAATTTTCTCTAACCTGAATCTACTGCCAATCAACTTCAGTGGTTGACTAAATGAATTAAATGGAAACAATTTTTCAGTGTGAGATGTGCAACAATCAATCAGAACTATACGTAGGAATAGCATAAATTGTGCATATAAATAGCATATAAATTGTGTGCGAACAACATACAATGGGTACACCGAATATAATTGCACTGAGTAACACTGCACTGAATTTTCCTCAGAAAATGTAAATGTTTTTCAGTGTTAGCTGTGCAACCGCTACACATATCAAATAGTGCTACACATAATAATAATAATAATAATAATAATTGGCATACACTGTTCATATAGGTACCATATAGAATGTGTATGAACGGCATACAACACATGCACTTAATCTAAGAGACCAATGGTGAAAATTGGAGAACTGAAACCATATAAACAAACATACAAAGAAATGTCAGAGGGATCACAGGCCCATCCCCTAGCAGGGGATATCTTGCATCTACCTCAGACTGAATGGCTCATACCTCCAAGCCTATAACAAACTGGTGTGGATAGCATCAAATGTCATGCTTGACTTTCTGTCAAGTGACAAGAACCCCCTTTTCTTCCACTCAAAGAGGATCAATTTTATTGATCTGGGAACAGGCTGTATTTTGAAAAAGTTTGAGAATGCCTCAGAGAGTCACCATTCTGCTGTCCTTTTATTTAGGTTTAGCAAACGTCCTTCTTGGAACACACTGTGCCAATGGGGAAAAAGGTCCTCTCCCAGCCCCGGAAGGAAAGGTACAAGGTGATAATAGCTGATTTTTCTTTATACAACTTCAAACAAGCGAGGGACACACAAAGGTCCCAATTAGACAACTTCAGCCAAGCTTAACTCTGTAGGATCTGAACAAACAAGAGGTGACTACACGGATCTTAAAGCCACCCACCACATCTCTGAAGTAGAAGGGACAAAGATAGTTAGTTTGTGTTTGTAGGTTTGTGTCATTTGTACACATGCATTAGAATGTCTCTTTTTGGAGCAAATTTCCCCTTCGAACAAATTTCCCCTTTGGGGAGATTTAAGGCTCCAAAGCAAGTTAAATTTAAGGTTCCAAAGCAAGTTAATGCTACCAAAGCAAGTTTTAAGGATTACAAATGCCAAAAGGGCACAAAAACAACCAGGGATCAATCACCTGCCCGTTCAACTGACACTCATCCAGCTGTGATTCATACAGTTTAATATTCAATATGCTGTTTCGAGCGGTTCTAATGTGTTCAACTGGCCTGGATCTCTGAAGCTAAGCAGGGCTGGCCCTGGTTAGTATTCAGATGGGAGACCACTAAAGAAGCCCAGGCTTACTATGCACAGGCAGGCAATGGCAATTGGCAAACCACCTCTGAATGTCTCTTGCCTTAAAAACCCCATGGGGTTGCCATAAGTCAGCTGTGATACTCAAGATACATTTGGAAGCACTTTGTAGAGACTGGTTCAGCACAGACAGCTGTCTTGAACCTGGAACTTGGTAGGATATAGTAAATACTGAAACATGACATAATTGAACCTCTTTACTGTAGAAACAGGGAGACCCATCTTGCATCTGTCCAATATTACTTCCAAAAGACCTGGAATTGCCTTTGAAAACCTTGGTTTGGGCTGCCAGTTCTGCTGGGCAAGGAACATGATCTAACCCTGTGTGGCATATTAGTGGTATGAAAAGGCTTCAGCACTATGCCAATCTGACATTGAAGTAATGGGAGCAGCACTAGTGAGGGGAGGGGCTGTGGCTCAGTGGTAGAGCCTCTGCTTGGCATGCAGAAGGTCCCAGGTTCAGTCCTCAGCATCTCCTGTGTAAAAGGACTAGGCAAGTAGGTGACGTGAAAGACCTTTCTCCGCCTGAGACCCTGGAGAACTGCTGCCAGTCTGAGTAGACAATACTGACCTTGATGGGCCAAGGGTCTGATTCAGTATAAGGCAGCTTCACGTGTTCATGTGTTCATGTGCTTTGCATCTATATTGGGGAGGGGCTGTGGCTCAGTTTTTAGAGCATCTGCTTGGCATGCAGAAGGTCCCAGGTTCAACCCCCGGCATCTCCAGTTAAAGGGACTAGGCAAGTAGGTGATGAGAAAGACCTCTACCTGAGACCCTAGAGAGCCACTGCCGGTCTGAGCAGACAGTACTAACTTTGATGGACTATGGATCTGATTTGGTATAAAGCAGCTTCATGTATTCCTGTGATAGTTATGACCCTGTGCGCGACCAGAAAATTCCTCCAAAGCCCACCCTTTAATTATATTATTTCGAACAGGAAAAGTTAAGTTTTCATCTTCTTGTTTGCACATGACTAGATACAGAAGGGTAGTTTTACTATCCAGGAGAGTTTTGGTTTTCCCTGACAGGATATATCTATACTGCTGGGGATTTCTCTTTATTTAAGGTTCACTGCTTTTTAGTAGAACCCTTTCAGATACCCTGGTGGGTCAACATATTTCGACAAGGCTTGCCAGTTGAGCTCTTGTATCTCTGGAGCTGGAAGAGGCTGGGCTATTTAATTATGCAAAATGATTTAACTGAACATTAATATCACAATATTTTGACTTAACTGGATTGGCGAGGGAAATAAAACTGACTATCCTACTGCACTTTTTGGGTTTTGGGTATTCTGAAGGGAAACATTTTAGGCGGAAGCAACAGTGACGGAGGCCGGCAGGGGTGGTGTGGGGGGAGTTGAGGGTTTGATACATGGGTGGGTGTTATTTTATTATTATTATTATTTTGCTAACCATCTGTTTTTACTCACCTTTCCACACAGAAAGAAACCTATCAAAACACTGCTGTGCAGTTTGCACACTTTCAAAATATGCATTCCCTTGTGCACAGATAAATGGAATCCACCCTTAATAGAGTGCCTCTTTACAGGGAGCCCAAAATGCTCCCTGAGACCATGAAACACATTCAGTTTTCTCTCACATGTTTTGCCCAAACAAAGTATTTCACTTCAGGCAGAATTCAGTAACAAACTAAAGAGATGCCCTCATACGCACATATACCCATAGGGTTGCCATCCTCCAGGTGGGACCTGGAGATCTCCCGGAATCACAACTGATCTCCAGACTATAGAGATCAGTTCCCCTGAAGAAAATGCCCACTTTGGGAGGTGGACTATTTGGAATTATACCCTGCTGAGGTCCCTCCCCTCCACAAACTCTGCCCTTCCCAAGCTCCTTCCGCAAATCTCCAGGAATTTCCCAATGCAGAGTCGGTAACGCTATACTCACAAAAGAAATGTTTCTAGGTAATTTTGGACTCTGGTCTTAACAGCCCCCTCTATCATTAATGTTGTGTCCTTTTGGAAGCTATAATTCCCACAATGCTTCAGGGGAAGGAAGCAGAGAAAACTGGTGGTGAGCTGTGTGGACTTCACTTATCCCTGGCTACAGCCTGCCTTTGCCCTCTCCCCACTGTGCCAGAGTGGTTGCTGCTGAGCCCCAGATTTATGCCCCAAAGCCCCGTCCTGATTACCCCACTGCTGGTGCAGCTTTGCTAAAGCTTCTCCTCAGAAGGGAAGTGGCTAGCTACCAGGTATAATGCCTTCGTGGTAGTGGCACTAACATCATGGAACACCCTCCAGGCACATCTGTCAAACATCTGCCTTATTGGTCTTTTGGCATCTGTTAAAGGTTTTTGTTTACTCGAGGCTTTATTGATTTGTGACACCCTGTGGTTTGTGAATATCTCATGGCAGTATTTTGGAAGATTAATTGTCCTGACTGCTGTTTTATCATAGAATCATAGAGGTGGAAAGGGCCATAAAGGCCATCTAGTCCAACCCCCAGCTCAATGCAGGATCAACCCAAAGCATCCCTGAAAAGCATTCGTCCATCTGCGAACTGAAGACAGCTAGTGAGAGGGAGCTCACCACCTCCCCAGGCAGCCAATTCCACCGCTGAACTACTCTTACAGTAATTTTTCCTCTAATATCCAGCCAGTACCTTTCTGCCCATAATTCATACCCATTATTGCGAGCCCTATCCTCTGCTGCCAACAGGAACGGTTCCCTGCCCTCCTCCAAGTGACAGCCTTTCAAATACTTAAAGAGAGCAAGCATGTCCCTCCTCAACCTCCTCTTCTCCAGACTGAATATTCCCAAGTCGCCCAGCCTTTCCTCGTAGGGCTAAAAATATCCTTTTAGTTGGATTTGTTCTTCTTCTTTTTATTATACTCATTTAAGATAAAGTGATTGTCAACTGCCTTGAGGGCCTGATGTGAAGGGGAGGCAGGGCAACGACATTTTAAGGAAATTAAATGAAATGGTGTCAAATTTTGCTGGTCATGAAAATGGACTGTTAAGGTTCCATTTATCACACGGAAGGGTCTTCACAGGGTTGTGTGTTCTCAGCACTAATCAGACTTCTGGACCAGAAAAAACAAAAACTGGATTCTGCAGTTTTTCCTAAGTTATCCAAATGTGCCCAAATGTGTTTCCTTAATCTGCATAGTTTGTTCTTCTAGATACTGTTGAGGAACCTTGAGCTATATAGGGTACTGAAGTGTCACATTGACTTTTGGAAACCCTACTCCCCCCAACCAGAGCCTCTGCTTTGCATGCAGAAGGTCCCAGGTTCAATCCCCGGCATCTCCAGTTAAAGGGACTAAGCAAGTAGGTGATGTGAAAGACCTCTGCCTGAGACCCTGGAGAGCCGCTGCCGGTCTGAGTAGACAATACTGACTTTGATGGACTGAGGGTCTGATTCAGTGTAGGGCAGCTTCATGTGTTCATGTGTTCACCACACACATTGAACTCACATGAACACATGAAGCTGCCTTATACTGAGTCAGACCCTTGGTCCATCGAAGTCAGTATTGTTTACTCAGACCCGCGGCGGCCCTCCAGGGTCTCAGGCAGGGGTCTTTCACATCACCTGCCTGCCTAGTCCATTTAACTGGAGATGCCAGGGATTTAACCTGGGACCTTCTGCATGCCAAGCAGATGCTCTACCACTGAGCCAGGGCCCCTCCCACATTCAAGGCTATTATTCTACCATAAGGACTAGAAACTTGGGATTTTAAAAAAATGATTCGTAGCATGCTGAATTCTATGGACGATATCAAACCATATGGCTTTTTCTGAGCTTGCAAGGAATACTGGAATACACACACAGCACTGGTGTTAGATTTTTTGTGTTTAGGGATTTTTTTAGTAGGGGAGCAATCCCCCCTCCCCCGCTCTGGTAGCATAGAGTTAGCATGGCAAATTTGACCGAACAGTTCTCCTTAATTGAGTCAGCTGGTGCCTGCCATGCACTGAAACTTCAAATTTGATCTGGTCAGCATGCCTGCGCACTGCATTGGTGGTTTGAAGTTGGATTTATCCTGCCATGGGAACTGTCTCCATCGATGAAACAAACAGTCTGTGAGTCTAGTGGACTGTGACAGCCTGAAATGCCAAACTCGAGAGGGTAAGCAAGAAAGAGAGAAGAGGGGAGAATGGGGTTGTGAGCTTCTACTAACACAGCCCTGGTGCTTGCACGATGTTCTTTCCAATAGCCATGCGGATTAGAACAAAGGATTAAGAACAAATGCATCTGCCCCTGTATTGCAAGTGTAATGGATGAGACTGCAATCCTAAGAACACGTACATATTGGGAGAAAGAAAATGCTACTTGCTTTCTCATGCTCCTAGATTTCCTTAGCAAACAATTCAGGAAGTTGTGTGTGCCCTATGGGGCTTCCCACACTCTCACAAGTTTCCTTGCTCATACAAAAAGGCCTGGGGAACTGAGGATGCTCAGTCAGGGATTCTCTAGGCTGATCCTGCATTGAGCAGGGGGTTGGTTGGACTAGATGGCCCAACGCTATGATTCAATGAGGAGGCAAGGGGGGTTGGGTGCTTCATTTATGGGACTCTATGGCGATGAAGTCCCTCCCTTCTCCAAACCCTGCCCTCCTCAGACTCCACCCCCATAGTCTCCAGGTATTTCCCAACCTGGAGCTGGCAACCCTACTTCCCTCCCTAAAGGAGTAACAGGGATAACTGGGGATCTTGGAAAACTGTGGAAGCAGAGGCAAAGGTGTATGACTCATAATCTCTTCCCATGTCTTTCCTTTGCATATCTGTGCAAGAGTGGGTTGTTCCTCCCGTTGTACCAAGTTTACCAGATGTAACCCCCTTTGCAGCAAATCTTTCCGCAATCCCTATATAAGAGGAAAAAATTATTAGGAGGAGAAGTTCATTGCTATCATGTGATTTAACTGTGACTGTCTGAAAATCCTGAAGTTGACAAGTCAGTATCAGAATCTGACATGTCCTCATCAGGATGATGAGTGAAGCCTAAGGCCCTTCATGAATGCTGTGTAACCACACTTGAACAGTTAGCCTTAAAATACTTTTTAAAATGTTTTAGTTTTTACTTATTCAGTGAACCATCCAGAACTTAGCACGCGTACCGTCCCCCCACCCCATGGAAGTCAACATTTAAGGATGTTTTTCAAGAATGCTGGTGCTGGGTACAATTGATTGGTTGACTGACTTTTCTCCCAACGTAGACCCAAAGTAGCTCACTATGTTATCCCCTTCTCCATTTTATCCCCACAACCCCTTGAGGTAGGGGTAGGAAACTGGTCCAAGGTCACCTAGTGGCAGATTAGGGATTCAGACCTGGGTCTCCCAAATCCTTAGGGTTGCCAACCTCCAGGTACTAGCTGGAGATCTCCTGCTATTACAACTGATCTTCAGCCGATAGAGATCAGTTCACCTGGAGAAAATGGCCGCTTTGATAACTGGGCTCCCTCTACAGCATTGAAGTCCCTCCCCTCCCCAAACCCTCCCCTCCGCAGGCTCCGTCCCATAAATCTCTAGGTATTTCCCAACCAAGAGCTGGCAACCCTACAAATCCTAGTCTGTCATTCTAACCACTGCACCAAGCAGGCTGTTTACATCAGGAGACTGGGATGGAAGACTAAGCAGGAACACCTCACTTCTAGAAAAGTGTATATCATGGTGGTCTTGTTTTCACTGAACTAGTAAGCCCGTGTCTATGTAGTACCACTTCAATCTGCATGCAAGGATTGACAAATTAAATGCTCTTTCATAAAAAAAATGTGATGTGCATAGAAAGTTAGATGTCAGGAAGACAGGGTCTAGCCTAGCTTTCTACTTGATATGCCAATTTTCTAGGTGAATATGGCTTTTTAATATACAGCTGAACAATCAGAGGAATGCTCATGTAGAGTCTGAACATGTATAGCTCAAACATGGATTTATCCCATCAGGCCATAGTTGTGTGAGATAGATAGGTGGATGGATCAGCTCTTATGCTGATGTTTTGGCAATACGCAGAGAGATTTAAATGTAAGCAATCAATCAATGAAAAGGCAGATGATTAATCAATTAATGATTCTTTAATCACTTGACAGCTTCTTTTGTTACAATGTCTACATGCATCCTTCCTTTTCCTTTGTTCTCTCACCAATGTCAAATTTTGAAGTATAATCTCGGAGGTGCAGGGAGCTGTATTTTTTTTTTTTTTACACCATGAAGCATTACTTACACAGATGAAGCCACATTGGTCTTCCTAACAGGGAACTTGGTGGTTTTCTGTCCACTGGTAGGGCAGCAAAATATGCCACCCACATAGTGGGGTCTACATAATGGGGAGACACCACATATATAAAAATTGGTTTGTAAGTTAAAAAAGAAATGAAAGGCTCTCCCTCTGCAACCATCGAAAATCATGGGCAGTTGGACATTTGTTTTTTAAAAGAGACGTATGAAGTAGTAAGCCATTGTAGCATAGCGTTTCGAATGCTAGACTCTACCAGAATGCTAGCTGAGCAACCTTAGGCCAGTTACATGGTAGTGGTGGAAAGTGCCATCAAGTCACAGCTGACTTATGATGACCCCATAGGGTTTTCAAGGCAAGAGATGTTCAGAGATGGTTTGCCATTGCTTGCCTCTGCATTGCGACCCTGGAATTCCTTGTTGACCTCCCATCCAAATACTAAGCGGGGTTTCCTTAAACCAACTTAAGCAATTTTTTTACGCGAAAGGGAATCAATGTGTCCCCGCAGTGATCAAAGTCCTGAACACAAAAATACTCCCCCAATTTCTGTTTGGTATTCCCTTATGGATTGGAGCTCTTAATCAAGAAATGGAGAACATCCAAGCCATATTTCTTAGACAAATACTGGGGATACCTAAATGTGTTGCATATTTTACAATTAGCCTCAAAATCGGGCAAAACTTGATTACCACTAAAGCTTGGATTCAAACAATAAGATATTGGCTCAAATTATATTTCCAAGCTGAGCCAGGTTCCCTTTTAAATCCTTTGAAAAGTGAACACTACTCTTCATGGGACATATTAATTAGATCTAAACTTTGTCAAATTGGAATTGATTTAGATAACCTTACTCTAGCCAATGAATCTTATATTTTTAAAAGAATTAAACTACAGATAGGGCTGTCAAAAAAAAAAAAATTCGGTACAGTTCCGATTCGGCCGAATTTGACCCTTGTGGGTTCGGTACGTGCCGAAGTCCGAACTCCCCCGCTTCGGATCCCCGGTAATTCGGGGGGATCCGGAGTTTGGGGGAAAATCCGGCCCCAGCGCGCCTTCAGAGGGATTCCCTGAAGGCGCGCGGGGGCCCTTTAAACTGATCTGAGCCTCCCAGCTGGGAGGCGCAGATCAGTTTAAAGGGCAGCCTGCCCCCCTTCAGCGGGCTCCACTGGAGAGGCTCGGGCTGTCCTTTAAACTGATCTGTGCCGGAGGCGCAGGTCAGTTTAAAGGGCAGCCTGTGCCTCTCCAGCGGAGCCCGCTGAAAGGTGCAGGCTGCCCTTTAAACTGACCTGCGCCTCCCAGCTGGGAGGCTCAGATAAGTTTAAAGGGCAGCCCGAGCCTCTCCAGCGGAGCCCGCTGAAGGGGGGCGGGCTGCCCTTTAAACTGATCTGCACCTCCCGGCTGGAAGGCTCAGGTCAGTTTAAAGGGCAGCCCGCGCCTCTCCAGCGGAGCCTGCTGAAGGGGGGCGGGCTGCCCTTTAAACTGATCTGCGCCTCCCAGCTGGGAGGCGCAGGTCAGTTTAAAGGGCAGCCTGCGCCTCTCCAGCGGAGCCCGCTGAAAGGTGCGGGCTGCCCTTTAAACTGACCTGCGCCTCCCAGCTGGGAGGCTCAGATCAGTTTAAAGAGGAGCCCGCGCCTCTCCAGCGGAGCCCGCTGAAGGGGGGCGGGCTTCCCTTTAAACTGATGTGTGCCTCCCAGCCGGGAGGCGCAGGTCAGTTTAAAGGGCAGCCCGCGCCTCTCCAGCGGAGCCCGCTGAAGGGGGGCGGGCTTCCCTTTAAACTGATGTGCGCCTCCCAGCTGGGAGGCACAGGTCAGTTTAAAGGGCAGCCCACGCCTCTCCAGCGGAGCCCGCTGAAGGGGGGCGGGCTGCCCTTTAAACTGACCTGCGCCTCCCAGCTGGGAGGCTCAGATCAGTTTAAAGAGGAGCCCGCGCCTCTCCAGCGGAGCCCGCTGAAGGGGGGCGGGCTTCCCTTTAAACTGATGTGCGCCTCCCAGCCGGGAGGCGCAGGTCAGTTTAAAGGGCAGCCCGCACCTCTCCAGCGGAGCCCGCTGAAGGGGGGCGGGCTTCCCTTTAAACTGATGTGCGCCTCCCAGCTGGGAGGCGCAGGTCAGTTTAAAGGGCAGCCCGTGCCTCTCCAGCGGAGCCCGCTGAAGGGGGGCGGGCTTCCCTTTAAACTGATGTGCGCCTCCCAGCTGGGAGGCGCAGGTCAGTTTAAAGGGCAGCCCGTGCCTCTCCAGCGGAGCCCGCTGAAGGGGGGCGGGCTGCCCTTTAAACTGACCTGTGCCTCCCAGCTGGGAGGCTCAGATCAGTTTAAAGGGCAGCCCGCGCCTTTCAGCGGGCTCCCCTGAAGGGGGGCCGAATTTGCCGAATTTATTCACGAACTCCCGAACTCACTGAATTCGGCCCCCCCGGTTGCCCGCCAGTTTTGAGTTCGGATCCGTCCGAACAGAAAATCACCGAATCAGGGGAAATTCGGTTGATCAGTTCGGACCGAACCGAATTGACAGCCCTAACTACAGAATGTTAACCCAGCTTTACCCTTCATTTGTTCTCCTGTGGCTTTAGGCCTTAATAACGACTTGGGTAAAATGGCTAGGTATTTGGATAATCTAGAGGTACCCTATCAATGCTGTGGTTTTTTTTTTTTTTTTTTATTAGCTAGGGTTAACGCATTCCCATCTACAATGCTCTCAGGCCGATACCTTCAGATCCCCAGGCATGAACGCTTATGCCCATGTGGTTTAAATTTGCTTGATACAATTGATCACATCCTCTTAGATTGCCCTCTTTATGTGACTCTGCGGGATAAACAGTTCTTTACTTTGCTCCAGTCCATGAGATACAGGAGCAATGAAGTGAAATGTAAATTTCTCTTGAGTGATCAGGATCCTAAAATTACGGCTACTGTGGCTGAATTTCTTACAGGAGTTCTTAAAGAACAAGAAAAGTTTTATTAACCCGAATTGTGAATTATCTGTATTGTCCTTTGGAGGTATATTGTTGTTTTATTTTTGTTCTCTGGCATGCCAATAAAAGTTAATGATGATGATGATGATGAATACTAAGCAGGGCTGATCCTGTTTAGCATCTGAGATCTTAAGAGATCAGGCTGGCCTGGGCCATCCAGGTCGGGGCTGGGCCAGTTACATGCTCTCAGGTTAATTTACCTCACAGAGTTGTGAGGAGAAAATGCGGAAAGGGAGAGCCAAGTACGATGTTCTGAGCTTTTTAGAGGAAGGCTGGGATAAAAACGTGTTAAACAGGTTAAATTTGATTTCCATGTAGCTCCGGATTGTAGTAAATTTTCTTTATATTGTGTAAGTGGGGGGAGATTTCCATTTGTCTGACCCATCACCACCATCAATCTGCAATTCTTGGTGGGTCCCTGACTTATGAATAATAACCATGATCCATTATCTTATTCCTCCAAAAGTTCACCATCCCGAACATGAGTCATTTTATCCAACTGGACTGGGGTTCCTTGATGAGTTCATTTTTCATAAGAGGAGGGGGGGAAACTGTCCTCTCCTTTCTGAACCTTTCCGCTTCTCCATATGGGATACCAGAGAGCTTTAGACATGTTACAGGTGGGCCTCTGAGATCTCGAGTCTAACTCTTTGTATACAACAGTTATTCTTAGCGGCTGCCGTATGGGCCATTTTCTTGAGAGACATAATCTAAACAGTTTCTCTTGAGCTGATCGTTCAGTCTAAAACATCGCCAAAAAAAAAAAAAAAACCCACGGCAACAGCTTTAGACAGATTAATTTGGAATAGTGAGAGAACTAGCTGAGTTGTTTTGAACTCATGTACAGGAAATATTCCCCCCCTTCCCCGGTTTTGATAACCCTTATACATATATCAGTTGCAGTGGAAATCCAGGTTGGTGTTATTAAACCGTGTCTATGAAATACGAAAGTCTGCATGTGGTATGACAAAGACATTGGGGGCTCGGGATTCTACTTGTAACTCTCTGCATGGAACTGACCTTGTCTCTCTTCGGTAATGGAGGTTTTCTATAACTTCCCAGTCTTAAGGATCTCCTGGGCAAGACCTGCCAATCACAATGAAAGCTGCGAAATGGCACAGACTCGTTGAAGTTATGTAGACAAATATCCGCTGAGGACAATGAAGGGGACCACCAGTCCTCTTGTTATTTGTGACTGAACTGGATTTGTAATTCGTTTCTCCACAGTAGATGAGGTTGAAATTTACTGGCCTTGTAGCCTTGTTTCATTTTAAAGTCAGTAGACTGGGTGTCAACTTGACATACTTAAAGACATTTAGGAACGCTCCCCAAATTCTCCTCAGGTTTTCTCCCTAGATTTTGGAATGCACAGTCATCTGGCTTTGGCTTGGGGCCTGTGATAAACTCTGTAAATGGAAGGAGGGGCTTTTTTTGTTTCCTGATTCACCCTCCCACCGTAGACCCCACATTTCTCCTGTGGGCTGTTCCGGGGGATCCCCAATTTCTAAGGAGATGAATTGGGGGGAGCGTTTAGAACTGCCCAAGTAGGGGGAAGAAGAAAAACTCCCATTCTAATGATGGAAATACTTCTGTTAGTGGAGGTTTACCTCAGGATCCAAGCTTTTGTTTCCAAAGTAGAATTGATGCATTAGAAAAGTTTAATGGTTCCATAGTGATTTTTAACATTCCAAGAAAAGTTTCATGGTTCCATAGTAATTTTTAACACTCCAGGAGCTGGTAGAATGTAGTAGTGTGAGTGTTGGATTGGTATATGTTGTTCTCCCTTCTTCAGTTTGTCCCTCCCCCAATCCTGTGAAGGTAGGCTAGGCTGAGAGAAGGTGACTTACCCAAGGTTAACTAATGAGCTTCATAGCTGAAAGAAGTTTTGAATATGAGTATCCCAGGTCCTACTCTGATACTCTATCTGCTGCACTACACTGGCTCCATACATATATGTGACATGTTGTGAACATATTTTAATTTTGGTCTGTTCTGAAGTGGGATTCTTTTTTCCCTTTCCTCCTCCTTTGTAAAATACGTTGATTTGCCCATTGAAAGATTTGCCTGTAATTAATACTAATTGCTGAAAAAGACATCATTTTTTTAATTTAATAAGGCAATTTGCATTTTCAAGAACTTTAAACTCCCTTGCAGAGAGTCAGTTTGAAAGTTTATTTGTATGTTCTTTCACTCATTTTTTTTAACCTGATTCTCTTAGTGTGTTTTCCATTAACAGGGTGATGAATGAAATCAAAACAGGAAGTGACAGCTCTCGTTCTGGAGTTATTCTTGTAGGCGAACCAAAAGTCTTACCTTACAACTATGAAGACCACCGGAAAATTGCCATCCACCAATACAATACTCTCGAGGAAAGATGATCAACAATTTAGACCTGGGAAGTTTACGTCTGAGACCCTAGATCCTCAAAAATAATACACAAACTCTTAATGTAGAGAAATAAGTAGAGGGGTCGGTCAGATTTCACAGTGTTAGAAGGACGGGAACTATCTAGTAGGCTGGAATTAGGACAGGTAATTGAATGCTGCAAATATCCCGATATGATCTAAATATCACCTCCTTTAAAAAAAAATTGCTCTGGAACTCTAGTCCTTCTGGTGATTAAGTTGCAACCAGCAAAGAACTCAGTGCGAAGGATTATCCCTGAATTAGTGCCATTATTCCAAAAGTTGAACCATCCTGCAACTCTTTTTTAAAAAATAACCTTTTGATTTTGCAGTGTCGACCTTTTAAACAATCTGTCCCGTTAACCTAATAGAAGGCGCACCTTCTTTAAAATCATCATAGTCACTATCCCCCAAAGAGGAGACCTTAGTATTTCTCTCTATTTTGCACCTGCTTCAATACCATTTAACCTCATGTTACTGGACTGCAGTATCCCCGCTAGGCCGTATTTCTGTTAATGCTGTCCCAATTAAGTAATTGTCATTGTCACTCACAAACATTAGGCTCAATTGGCTTCTTGGGAGGTTCCTTAATAATGCAGCCATCCCAATTAAGTCCACCCTCATTAAACGAAGTATACAATATTACCATTTTATTGCCATCTGCAAAGTAGTCCCACTTTGAGCTGCGGAATTATTAATATGCAACCTAAACAGAATTCCCAGCCAGTGTATTACTTGTTGACCCCAACCTATGATGACAATGGCCCATTGGCTTTGATGGCACTTGGTACGTATTTGGAGGGACTCATGAGTATTCTGTTGAGCTCAAGGAATACAATGCAATTTTGCCTACTTTTGATGGCCTATCTCTACTCTGTTGATACTAACACAACAGGATAAGGAAGAAACTGGGGGGAAGCACAAAAACTGCTGATGTGATTGGTGGAGTTTGGGAGTGTGACGAGTAGAATAAGCTTAGATCTTTGTAGAAGAAGAAGAAGAAGAAGAAGAAGAAGAAGAAGAAGAAGAAGAAGAAGAAGAAGAAGAAGAAGAAGAAGAAGAAGAGTTGGTTTTTATATGCCATTTTTCTCTACCTTTTAAGGAGAATCAAACCAATTTACACTCCCCTTCCTTTCCTCTCCCCACAACAGACACTCTGTGAGATAGGTGGGACTGAGAGAGTTCAGAGAGAACTGTGACTAGCCCAAGGTCACCCAGCAGGCCTCATGTGGAGGAGTGGGGAAACCAACCTGGTTCACCAGATTAGAGTCCACTGCTCTAGGGGGGTTAGTATAGATGACCTGGTGGTCCCTTCCAACTCTATGATTCTATGCTTTTAACCACTACACCACACTTGCTTTCTTGTGCCATTTCCCTGTTTTTTGAAAACTGAGGCAAAAGTTTGAAATTTACCATTCAGTACGTGCTTTTTTCTTGTGCCTTTTCAGTATCACTTGTTTTTATCGCCGGAGATCTAGATTGTGGCATTTTTTGCACCATTGGATGTCCTTTTTATGCTACGGCTGTTTATATACAATTCCCACCGTTTAAAAAACCCTTAAAATAGCATAAATGAGATAGGGAGAATTCAGCATGTGGAAGCAGAAAATGGCATGTAAATTCAGACTCACAGGTTCGGTTAGCGCAAAGGACAAGCTAGAATAAAATGGGGGTATTTGAGGTGAAATTTTGGGGCTGTGAACTTGGGTTGCATCCCTAATTAGAACTGGACAGAGCAGAAGATTAAGAATGACCCATACCCTGAGGATCAAATGGCTGTGTCTCTGTATGAGTTCTGAATGCATTTCTGTTGATGACTGGCAATTCCCAGCATTAGGAGTCACTGAATTATCCAGTCACACTTGTTCAAGAGGTGCAGCCGCACTGCACAACTTCCCAATGGAAGCTTATTTGAAGACAAGGCCAGGCAGAATCATGCAGAGATGTGAAGGGCATACTCCTCTTTGGGTAACTACTTTGATCTCACATCACTCATTAATTTCTCGTGGCAGGCTGTTGATTCCCTTATGGCAATACGCTTGACTGGCCAAAAGCAGAGGAGATGTTTTTGCTAGGTTTAATACTGAACATTGGGGTTGTGGTTCTCTGTGAATAACATCGTAAGAATGCGAACAATTGTACAATCCAGAAAGGGTGCGTTTGGACTCCTCTCATCCTGGCCATTTTGAGCACATATGCTGGAACGAAGTCTTTTTTGGCTCAGCTGTAGCTTGAATCTAATGAAAATGACAGATAATGCAGGGAGTTGAGTGCCTGCCAAAAAGGAGGATATTTCCCACGAGATAGCACCTGGTGATGCAGAAATAGACACTATAGATTTGTGATTGGCTGGTACTTACCAGTCTTCCTATCGAGTCAGTATTATCAACCACAGAAGATCACATCTTGGATAATAACGGCAACAATGGCATGCATAAAAAAAATTACTGCAGCAAAAAAGAAGGAAAAATAGATCAATTATGTCAATTATATGGTAGTACTCTCTACCTCTCCCCCCTCCACACATAGTTTCCACACTGAGATAAGGTGGCATCTATCTCTGATCTAATTATTCACATCCTTATTTGGGTTTTCCCCCTCCTCTTTTACTCTTTTCTCTTGCAAGCACACATAAAAGAGCTTCTTTTTCAAATACAACCTAGAAGCAAATGTGTGTGTGTGTGTTAGCTAGAGCCTTTACTTGCTGAAGATTTGATTGCTAGAAAATCAGAGTACTTAAAAAATGAACACCCAATATTCTTATGTTGATTATTCTTCAAAGGCAACCTAGAGAAATGATCTGGGTAGTCGAGAGAAGGGAGAAGCCATTCACTGTCCTCTCACACGCACCCAAATAAAATTGTAGAAAGATATACACTATCTACCTGCAAAACCCTTGAAGAAGAAACAAAAAAGAGCAGGGCTCGGTGAATTGCACACCAAAGCAATTATTTTCCTCCCCTTTTTCTATAAAATGACTCTCAATTGCTAAGGCATCCCCTTCTTTTGATAATAGTGCAGTTTTCTCTCTTTTACTAAAAAAAAAAAAAAGACAAAAAGGTGCGAGTATAAAACAGAAGCTTTCCAAAAGCAAGAGAAAGGCCAGAAAACATCAGCCTGCCTAGCTAGGAAGTTGTCATAGACAACTCCAAGATGCAGGTCAGTATAGGTCAGCTACCAAGATGCAGGTCGAATGGCTGGGGACATCAGCCCGGAGCCATCAGCTCAACATAACCCTGACCCTAACTTTAACCTAGGGTTGCCAACCTCCAGGTAGTAGCTGGAGATCTCCTGCTATTACAACTGATCTCCAGCTGATAGAGATCAGTTCACCTGGAGAAAATGGCAGCTTTGGCAATTGGACTCTATGGCACTGAAGTCCCTCCCCTCCCCAAACCCCGCCCTCCTCAGGCCCCACCCCAAAAACCTCTCACTGGTGGCGAAGAGGGACCTGGCAACCCTGCTCCTCACACTCTGCCCGAAAAACCTGGCAATCCTATTCCCACGGGGGTTTGAGTGATAAAGTGTCCAGGCATGATGCGGCACTTTCAGGAGTAAACCCGGCAGTGACATAAGCACGTTGCATGCAGCCACCCAACGCTGCCCCCAAAAACCTCTCGCCGGTGGAGAGGGAGGACCTGGCAACCCTCATTGTGTGGCTGTCAGAAGCCTGTTGTGTCTGGTGGCTATTTGAGAGACACAGATTGGAAGCGGTCGTGCAGGGCTAGTTGTTCAGTCGTATGGATCCCCGCCGCTGTAAACTTACACTATTGCACACTACATTAGTTCAAGTGCAGCCTGTTCTGTTTCGAAGTCCTGTGGTCACCGCAGGATCACTTCTGTTGGCCAGGTTCAGGAAGGCCAGCTCGTTTCCTCAGCCGCTTCGTTGAGTGATCGAAGGCCTTCTTTTATTTTATTTTCCCGAGCTAACTCCATAAGTCTGTCAAGAAATATCTGCACAGCCCCGTTTCTTTGTTTTGATGAGAAAACAGCAGAGCGTTGCCTTATCTATGATTTATTTATTAAAAGTGTTTTACCAGGAAACACAACAGAGACAGACCTTTTCCTGCACAGCGAGGCCCCAGAGAGCGGTAAATTCACACACACAAAAGGACCGGCATGTGTTCCTCAGCCTTGAAATGTTTATCTTGATAGCCCACCCTGCTGGTGAGGCCTTTTGTTACAGACGTCGGTCCAGAGCCGGCGCAAACAACACTGGTAGCTTTGTCAACCAGGTCCGAGGATGGCCCTGCCCTTCGAATGGACCCCTTGTCTCTTCTCTTCTGCCCCTGGAAAACGGAGTTAGTCAGAATCCCAGTAGCATACTTAGCATTTCCTTTCAGCGCCTGCCAATCTATCAAAATTCAGCTACCGCTGTGAACCCATCAGCTCTGTGCAAAAAAGGACAAGTCTTACAGGGGGACCCCCTTAAAGTAGCAATCATTTATCCTTCTCTGAACTTTAGCTGACCTTTGCAGGCATACTGCAACTTGAAGTATGTAGCATCTTGTAGCGTACAAAAATATTCCCATTTTTTTTTAAAAAAAATGAGAGCTGGAGAGAGGGAAAAAAACGCACTTCTTTCCCCACTTCCTATTTCCTCTTCTCTTGTTTCATTAGCAAAATACGCTGTGTATAAAGAATTAACACATGCCCGAAAGTGTGGAGGGGGTGGAGGAAAACAAAGAGGAATAAGCCTTCCAAATAACCACCACCAGCGCCCCCCCCCAATACCATGTGAAAGGATACCAGCCAATGTGAATATTCTGCATTTATCGACCCAGCGAAAAGTCTCTTTGCCGAGGAAATAAACAAAACGAGAGCATTCCTTTCGTGACGATTTATGGATGGGAGGCCCCGGCAAGAACGAGGAGATGTCTTTATACACAAAAGAACAGTGGCGAAAAGAGAACTGTACACAACAGTCAGGGTCAAGGAAAACTGTAACTACGGAATGTGCTTTCTAGAGATTGCAATATCCACCCATAGATTTTCAAAGGATTTTTTTTTTTTAAGGCGCCCTTAAACAAAAAAAAATCCACATCGTAGCAAAAGGTTACACAGGGTGTGTAAATTTAAACGGACCTAAGGGATAGAATTACATACAGCTTATCACAACACAATATACTTTTTATTTGCTTGAATTTTATTTGTATTGGTAAAACTGACCTGGAACTGACACAAGTTTATTAGAAAAAGGGACTCTCTGAAAAGAGAGTGGGCCGGTCTTCTTACTTAAGATAGATGCGTTAACTTCTAGTATGATTAGAGAAATGGATAACTCACTAACATCTGTGCAAACTACAATAAAAAGGGATTTAGTGTTACCCCAAGGAAGGTAAAAGAGGCAGTCTGTCCATTAAACGCTTTATTACAGCGCCGGCAGCTCCTTTCTAACTCAGTTATTCCTGCATAGTGCTCAGCACTGTGACTGCCTGTCATCCTTACCAGACACTGCTCGAGGCTTTGTGGTTTCCCCCCCTTCCATTCTTTTTCTGGTGTGTGTGTGTGTGCGTGCGTGCACGCGCAAGGTAGATGACAATCAAATGAGTCATTGAGCAGGGGAAGCACCTGACCTGCCACCGAAGGATTTTTAACGGGAGAAAGCACGTGTGATAGTATCATACAAATACTTAGGATTTTCACAGCCAGCCTCTCTCCGTAAGCTGAGCCAACTGCTTTAAAGGGGCAATTGCTGCCGAGAGGTCTCAGTACAGGAAGAGGCATCGACCTCCTTCCTCCTGATGCTAGAACTTTGTCAGGAGGGGCTGTGGCTCAGAGGCAGAGCATTGAGTGGACAGGGAGAAGCTTTTCTCCCTCTCTCATAATACTAGAATGTGGGGTGGTCTTCTGGAGCTGGAGGGTGAGAGATTCCAAACAGATAATAAAAGGAAGTATTTCTTCCCACCACGCGTAGTTAAATTGTGGAACTCCCTGTCCCAGGATGTGGTGATGGCTTCCAACTTGGAAGGCTTTAAGAGGGGAGTGGACATGTTCATGGAGGAGAGGGGTATTCATGGCTACTAGTGAAAATAGTTACTAGTCATTATGTATACCTATTCTCTCCAGGATCAGATGAGCACGCCTATTATATTAGGTGCTTTGGAACACAGGCAGGATAATGCTGCTGCAGTCGTCTTGTTTGTGGGCTTCCTAGAGGCACCTCGTTGGCCACTGTGCGAACAGACTGCTGGACTTGATGGGCCTTGGTCTGATCTAACATGGCTTTTCTTATGTTCTTATGACTTTGAATGCAAAAGGTCCTGATCCCCGGCACCGGGGAATCAAACCCGGTTCTCCAGATTAGAGTCCACCGCTCCAAACCACCACTCTTAACCACTACAGCATGCTGGCTCTCTGCAGGCACAGGTACGCTGGGCACACTGCTCAAGGCCAATTTCAACAAAACCACTGAGGCAATCCAATTTTACTATTTAATCCAACATAACTGGCCTCCCTTCTCCTTCTTCCATAATCTTCCATTTTATAGTGTTTCAACTGGGGACCCTGATTGCTTTTCCCCAGGTTCACCTTGGACCCCTGTGAGGATTATTAATGCCAACTGATTTTATTAATAATATTTTTATCTGTATATTTGATCTAGTTTTTAATCTGTATATGTATGTATTATGTTCTATGATTGTGTTGGCCGCTCTGCACCCAGCTTCGGCCAGGATATGGAGTGGGATATAAGACTAATAAATGAATAAATACATTTATCTTCTATCTATGCTCATTGAATTGATGCACTATTTGTTTTTCTCATTCATCAATCTGCATCTGCGTATTTCTATTGGTATCATAATTATTTGGGAGAGTTCTCAAATTGAATGATGAATGCTAAAATTCTGAACATTTGTATTTGTGAATTGCAGGGTTCCCTCTCCCTTTTAATGCTAAGTAAAAGACATTGGAAACATCCAACTTTAAGGCATCTAGTGCAAAGGAGTTCTATGCAGGAGCATCCATTAAACTTTCTGAAGAATGGGCACCCACATTGGCCAATTTTCTTACCTGAAGCAGAGTGTACCTTGCTAATGTCTACATAGGAGCTTGGGTACTTGCCAGAGAATCTTATCTGGTGTACAATGCAAGCTCATACACTGACTCAAAGAATCAATCAAGGATATATTTGATGAAGGTCACCCTTCATCAAAGAGGCAGGAAGGCCTGATTGGAAATAAATGTTCCCATCCACTTCAAAAATGTTGAGAGACGTTCCTCTCTTTCTCCTCTCAGCTAGCTTCCTTGCTTACAGGCAATTTAGTATATTTATTTAATCTCAAAGTTGGAAGGGACCACCAGGGTCATCTAGTTCAACCCCCTGCCAATGCAGGAACTTCAACTGTAATATCCCCAACAAGTAGGTATCCCATTGATACTTAAAAACCTCCAATGACAAATTATCCACCACTGCACAAGGGAGAATGTTCTACTGTCCTGCTGTACACCATATTGGTCAAGCTGCACCTGGAGTATTGTGTGCAGTTCTGGAGGCCTCACTTTAAAAATGATATAGACAGAATGGAGCGGGAGCAGAGGAGAGGGACGAAAATGATCAGGGGCCCGGAGACCAAAGGTTGAGGGAATTGGGAATATTTAGTCTGGAGAAGAGGAGGTTGAGAGGGGACATGACTGCTCTCTTTAAGTATTTGAAATGCTGTCACTTAGAGAAGGGCAGGGAGCAGTTCCTGTTGGCAGCAGAGAATAGGACTCACAATAATGGGTATAAATTCCAGGTAGAAAGGTACAGGCTGGATATTAGGAAAGTTTTATTTTACTGTGAGAGTAGTTCAGCAGTGGAATTGGCTGCCTAGGGAGGTGGCGAGTTCCCTCTCACTCACAGTCTTCAGTTAGTGGCTGGATGAACGCTTGTCAAGGATGCTTTAGGTTGATCCTGCATTGAGCCGGAGGTTGAACAAGAAGGCCTTTATGGCCCCTTCCATTAATTCATATGGTGTCCTATGAATTAATGACCACCAAAACATCATATCATTAACAGCTTTGCTCTGGTCTTGCAACCTAAAGGCTATTGCTTCCCTGGGGGTGGGGGGTTTCAACAAAAATAATCCCTGCTTACACCTGTGGAAATTCTTGGTAGGATCCAGTATTCATTAATAAAAAGGGAACAAGATGGACCTTCTTCGACAAGTAATATCCCAGCCATGGCTGGGATAGGGCAGGATATAAATCCAATTAATAATAATGATGATGATAATGATAACAACAACAACAACAACAACAATAATGTCAAAGCTATGTAACTGTCAAAAATATCACTTTCCACTGTAACTTCCACTGTACCTCTGAAGGTGGAGGCACACAGAGAAGGCAGGGTTGCCAGCCTCCAGGTGGTGAAGGAGAAAAAAGACACCTCTGTACTATTATCAGGAGGATGAGAAAACCAGTACAGGAGCAATGCTGCTAACAATGCCAATATATTATAGCTACATATATACACTTTACAGAATGTGGTAATGAAACCACCAACAACACATACATTCAGTACGACAGTGGATGTACAAAATTTCCAGAGCTCATTTGAATTCCATCTGGTAAGTATCAAATAAGTCCTTTGAAGTAATTATCTTAGTCTTTTCTCAAGACAGATGCTGCAAGATGAACAGTCAAGGAGAATACGATAGTTTCGGAGCACAAGGGCTCAGTTCTTCATCAGTTCTTCAAAAGATGCAATGCATGCAATCCTATATCAACATCCATGATATCAGGTTTCAAAGAATAACCTTTTCCAGAATAAAGTGCATAATACTTCCCCAGAGGGGTAAGATGCTGAGTTCCTTCCACTCCTGGTAAGGACTCAAGTGGAAGGAACTCAGCATCTTACCCCTCTGGGGAAGTATTATGCACTTTATTCTGGAAAAGGTTATTCTTTGAAACCTGATATCATGGATGTTGATATAGGATTGCATGCATTGCATCTTTTGAAGAACTGATGAAGAACTGAGCCCTTGTGCTCCGAAACTATCGTATTCTCCTTGACTGTTCATCTTGCAGCATCTGTCTTGAGAAAAGACTAAGATAATTACTTCAAAGGACTTATTTGATACTTACCAGATGGAATTCAAATGAGCTCTGGAAATTTTGTACATCCACTGTCGTACTGAATGTATATGTTGTTGGTAGCCTCCAGGTGGTGGCAGGAGATCTCCTGCTATTACAACTGATCTCCTGCTGAAAGAGATCAGTTCACCTGGAGAAAATGGCCGCTTTGGCAATTGGCCTCTGTGGCATTGAAGTCCCTCCCCTCTCCGCCCCAAAAATCTCCCGCTGGTGGCGAAGAGGGACCTGGCAACCCTATGAGAAGGGCTGTTTGGGTAGGCCTGTATAACATATTTTGGATCCAGTCTATCTAAATATTTAAGAAACTAACCAATAATCTAGTACTGTACATATCAAATTGGAGAGGAAGCTCCTGGTGGCATACACCACTCAATGATCTGACGGTCACATTCTGAACCAGCCACAGTTTCCAAACACGCTTCAGAGGCAGCCCTATATAAAGCAGGTGGCAGTAGTCCGCACTCCGTTTCCAGTGTGCTTTGAAATGGTGTGTGCTTGGAGGGCCAGGGGAAAAACAACATCCCTTTTCAAATAATTAAATCTTTTTGCAGAAACCGAGACGGCCGCCTTTGCTATCCCCCCCACCCCCAAGCTTGTAGGCACATGGGCAACCTTTCATTCTCCACAAAAAGAAAATGCCTATTCTCCCCTAAGCCCCTTTCTTACTCTTCTCTATTCCCCACTGATCTGAAAGCTAGTGAATTTAATGACTTTTGGAAGAAGACTTTAAATAAATTATATAGGGCTAATTTCACCAGTTATTCTAATCTGATACATTTTGGCTCCTTTTAATTTAAAATTCAGAAATCTGATTGGAGATGAGCTGAACAAGGCTTTTTGTTTAGTTAATTCAAGCTACTGCATTTATAAGACCTCTCAAGCTGCTGCTGCTGCTTCTTTTTTATTTTTATTTTATCTGAGCTGAAAGCATCTTGGAGCTGTATTGAGATTTCTTATCTGAAAAGTTGTATATTTTGATAGAGAGATCTGAGCCAAATCAATATGGTTTATTGGGGTGATATTGAGCACAAAGCAAGGAATTGGTCGCCTGCATAAAAATAAGAGAAGTTGATGTTTTTTTCCAGAAGCTTTTTCTTACAAAAACATGCCCTTCTGAACTCTTTTCCAGGGGGGAAGGGTTAGAATGACCCTTAGATAGGGTTGCCAACCTCCAGGTGGTGGCAGGAGATTACAACTGATCTCCAGCCGATAAAGATCTGTTCACCTGGAGAAAATGGCTGCTTTGGCAATTGGACTCTGTGGCATTGAAGTCTCTCCCCATTTCATCTGACCCCATTTCTGTCCCTTCCCCTCTGTGGGCTCCAGTGTTGAGGTGATGGTCTATGCTCAGTGTCTGGCATAGTCACTTCCAGCCTAGATGTGTTTATTTGCAGTTGGGCAGGTACATAGAAGAACCACCAACTGGCTTTCTCTGAGTCAATGGCCTACAGTGGCATTTAAAGACAGTACATAACTTCCTTAAGTCCCCCCTTAATTCCAGGTATACCCACTTTTCCAACCCTGGTTGAAATCCTGCAGAGTGGCTTATTGAAAATTCCTGACTGCTAGGGTTGCCAAGTGCCAGGTGGTGGCAGGCAAACCGCCGCAAATCCATCTGGCTGCCCGCTGACCAGCTGAGGGTCAGCGGGCAAAGTGTTCCAGTTTGAGTGGTAAAAGACCCCTTACGATGCAGCACTTCTGGGTTTAAACTGGAAGTGAAGTGATCATGTTGGTGTGGCCATGCACACAATCTTTCTCTCACCTCAGCCCCAAAAACCTCCCACTGGAGGAGAGGGGGGACCTGGCAACCCTACTGACTGCAGAACTTTCCTGGTCAGACTTGCTCACTGGCCCATCCAACTTATGGGCTCTTTTTCTGGCTACGGAACATGTAGTGTCCTTGTGCACTTTTGTTTTGGTATGAGAAAGAAAACACATCGGCAAGGGGGAGATCCAACCATCATCTAAGGAGGCTACCTCCAACTTAAGCAACTCATGTGGACACATGAAGCTGCCTTATACTGAATCAGGCCGCATGTCCATCAATGTCGGTATTGTCTACGCAGACTCAGAATCATAGAATCATAGAGTTGGAAGGGACCACCAGGGTCATCTAGTCCAACCCCCTGCACAATGCAGGAAATTCACAACTACCTCCCCCACATAACCCCAGTGACTCCCACTACATGCCCAGAAGATGGCCAAGATGCCCTCACTCTCATCATCTGCCTAAGGCAGTGATGGCGAACCTTTTAGTGCCCAAACTGCAACCCAAAACCCACTTATTTATTGCAAAGTATCAACACAGCTAGAAGTCCACATGGGGCTAGGGGTTGCTAGGTCCATCTTTGCCACCTGTGGGAGGTTTTTGGGGCGGAGCCTGAGGAGGGTTGGGTTTGGGGAGGGACTTCAATGCCATAGAGTCAAATTGCCAAAGTGGCCATTTTCTCCAGGTGAACTGAAATAGCAGATCTTCTGCTACTACTACCTGGAGGTTGGCAACCCTGCATGGGCGACTGAGTGGGGGAAGGAAAGTAGCTGGAGCATAGCCCCCACCCCTTCAGTTTGGGTGTTTTTCCAACTGTTATATTCATACGAATTTAAAAAGACTGTTATGCGGGGGGGCTGATGGTGGGGACAGCCCTTTGCACACACTCAGAGGCACCTTCGATTGCATGAACGAGCAGAGTGGAAACCCGAGCTAAGCAAAGGGCTTGGCTCCAGCACAAATGTCAGGCGGGCCCCCGTTCGGCCCTCACTGCCAATCTCCACCGCTGCAGTCACCAACCAGCCTGCCGCAAACAGCTGCCCAGGCGTCCCACTCCCGGTCCAGCCCCATCCCGGCTCCACCTCTTCCAGTCTTCGGCAGAAGGCTCGTCGTTGTCTTCACTTCCAGAAGAGCAGGGAAAGCACCAGCAGTCCCCAGCCTCCTCAGCCGGGGGAACGAACTCAGGCAAACTCTGTGCTGGGGCGACAGCGTGCGTGCCCACAGAGAGGGCTCTGAGTGCCACCTTTGGCACCAGTGCCATAGGTTCGCCACCACTGGCCTAAGGTCATAGAATCAGCATTGCTGACAGATGGCCATCTAGCCTCTGCTTCAAAACTTCCAGGGAAGGAGCGCTTCTCAAGGAAGCCTGTTAGAAAATTCTTCCTAATGTCTAGACGGAAACTCTTTTGATTTAATTTCAACCCGTTGGTTCTGGTCTGACCTTCTGGAGCAACAGAAAACAACTCAGCACCATCCTCTGCATGACACCCCTTCAAGTACTTGAAGATGGTTATCATATCCCCTCTCAATCTTCTCCTCTTCAGGCTAAACATACCCATCAACCTTTCCTCATAGGACTTGGAAGAGCTCTTCGGGGTCTCAGGCAGAGGTCTTTCACATCACCTATTACTTGATCCTTTTTTTAAAATGGAGATGCCAGGGATTGAACCTGGGACCTTCTGCATGCCACGCAGATGCTCTGCCACTGAGCCACAACCCCTCCTCCAATAGAAGAACCACTTAAGTTGGAGGAAGACTCGCTAGCGTGGAGGACAATTTTAACCTTTGCTCAGTGGAGTGGTAGGATCCATCCCTCTATGACCAATACTGCATTAACTAGTTCACAAGATGTGATGGGGGCTGATAAGGAACTGAAAGGGGGATTTTTTTTTTTTGACAGATGGGTTAAACTCCCTAAGGTAAGGAACATTTTTTAATCAATTTAACTAAAACAGGGTTTTCCTTACAGAAAAGATCCTTGGCTCGCCTTTGCCCTGGTCATCTGGTTCAAGTCTGATTCAAATGCTGACAACGGTATGCCTTTACTGTCCGCAAATCTGCTCTTCCTTTGGACTTTGGCGGTCCAAAGCTACCACTTTGTGATGTACGTCACATCAAAATGCCTTAACTACTTTGCAGTAAAGACAACGTCTTTTGGAAGCCAGAGTTCTCTGAGCTTTTGTCTGATATCTCATTAACAGAAACATTATGACACATGTCCTTTTTAATTATTACTTTTTTCCATGGTGGACATCTTCAAATGACAGTGGAGAGACACCCACTTATAATTAACTGTGAATCCATCTTTATGAAAATTTGCACATAGCGCTCTCTAAGATTGTTAGCTGACTGGTTTTAGAGGGGCCTTATTCATTTCCTAACAATTCCTCTGAATTCCCCTGCCACTGTCCCAACATCATACACTGACAATGGTCTTTTATTTGACCCTGAATTCTCTTTTCCAGGTGGCCAGATCCTAGCAATGTACAAGTGAAGACGAGATGATATTGTCAATGTATCATTACTTTTTTAGAGTGAATCTCATGTACCCAGTTGTTTGTTTGTTTTGCGCTTTCACTGAGTTTGGAAATATATTTTTGGGATCGTTCACAGTTTCCTTGGGATTTTACTAACCTAAACAACGGCAGTCCTAATAGCCCAGACTAGCCCAATCTCATCAGGGCTTGAAAGCCAAGCAGGGTTGGTACCTGAATGGGAAACCGCCATGTAAGACTGGGGCTGCTATGCAGAAGAAATGGCAAATCACTTCTGCTCATCTCTAGCCTTGACATCCTGGGGTGTGGAACTTCACAGGGTTGCCATGAGTTGCTTGTGACTGGACAGCACACTTTACCTTTTAAGCAATTGCAGATTGGTCACCTGAAAACATGGTTTTGCATGCAATCTGAAGGGTGGGGCCGATGCTTCTTAGGAGCTGGTGTGACCCCGCGCCAGTTTAAATGCCCATTTAACCCGGGTTAAGGGGCACTTACACCATCACAGGTGGCATCCACGCTGGCCCCCACCAATGCCACATCATGGCGTTGGGCTCGGGTGCTGGTGCTGCCTCCTGGCAGCATTCCAGTGGTGCAAGCCCCTGTGCCAGTGTCCTGGGAGGCATTCCCAGGGATGGAGCTGCCTTTTGGCAGTTTCAAAACCCCTTTTGCCCTGGGAACACCCCTTCGACATGCGGCATTGCTATGCCAGGTATTTCGGTGGCGTAGCCTCCCTTTACTCAATGGGGGCATTTTTGTTTTTTTGTTTTTAAAATGCTTTTATTTTTAAAATTCACAACTACCTCCCCCCACACCCCCAGTGACCCCCGCTCCATGCCCAGAAGATGGCCAAGATGCCCTCCTTCTCATGATCTGCCTAAGGTCATAGAATCAGCATCGCTGACAGATGGCAACCTAGCCTCTGCTTAAAAACCTCCAGGGAAGGAGAGCTTACCACCTCCCAAGGAAGCCTGTTCCACTGAAGAAATGCTCTAACTGTTAGAAAATTCTTCCTAATGTCTAGACAGAAACTCTTTTGATTTAATTTCAACCCATTGGTTCTGGGCCGACCTTCTGGGGCAACAGAAAATAATTCGGCACCATCCTCTATATGACAGCCTTCAAGTACTTGAAGATGGTTATCATATCACCTCTCAGTCTTCTCCTCTCCTGATCCTTAACTTCAGATTCATCCCATGTTGTCCTTCCTGGGCATCTGCAGAGTTGCCTGCAGTTTCTGGAATACAAGTGACAGGGCCTTCTTAATAGCAGCACCATGGTTTTGGAATTCTCTTGTAGGGAAGTTTGCCTGGTCTAATCCTTTTGGTCTTTGCTGAAGATGGTCCTCTTTGAAAGGGCCTTTCATTTGTAAGTGTCATTTATACTGTTGGCTAATTGGATTTCTGTTGGCATCTGTAATGCTTTAATTGTCTTTCAAATTGCTAGCTTACTACTTTTAGCATTTTAGTTGGGTGTCTTTATATGTAGTTCTTATTATAGTTTTATGTTGATATGGTCTTAAATGTCATGTGAGCTGCCCTGGGGGGTTGTATGAGAATGACAGTATGGGATAGAAGTGCTTTCAATAAAGAGATAATAATTCCTTTCTCCATATTTTTTACCATTCCTAATATTTGGAAAACAAATTCCTAACGGTGACATATTATTGCTCTGAGCCAGGTCACACGAACACATGAGGCTGCCTTATATTGACTCAGACCATCGATCTATCAAGGTTGGTATTGTCTCTTCAGTTCTCCAAGGTCTCAGGAAAAGGTTTTTCATATCACCCACTGCCTGATCCTTTTAACTGGAGATGCCAGGGATTGAACCTGGTACCTTCTGTGTGCAAAGCAGATGCTCTGTTATTGAGCCACGGCCTCTCCCTTGAGGTCAGATGTTCTTCTCACCAGCCAATGAGTGCCTTTAACTACCCACACAAGTGGTGTAAATTGGAGGACTCTTTAGAACAGATTCTATGTGTTGGACGCACTGAATCAAGACTCCTGGTCACAGGATCCAACCTTTTGTACATTGCAGTACCAAATGTAGCACGGAAAACCAACTTTAGTGCCCTCTCGTTTTGGTGCATGTAGACCAAGCCTTTCTGTCTGCTCTCAGTGGGTTTTTTGAAATGCTTTTTTCCCACCCAAGCAGCAGCAAAAGAGACGCTGATGAGCTCTCTAAGACTGCCAAGGGAGAGGCTTTGGTAGCAAATTGACTCCTTGACTCTACGAAAACACTGTGGAGAGATGCCGCAGAAGGCAATTGTGTGAGCTGCTCAAAATATTTTAAATGAACTTGTTCTTACAAAGAAATAAGTTATGAAGTTAACTTTTTTCCCCTGCCTGCGTGTGAATAATTAAAGAATTGTCACTACTCTAAATTACCATCCATTGTTAACTTACATCATTAAATCTTGCCTCTTTGCCGAAGAATAATGAAAAATACACTTAATTAACAGTTATTGCAAGCTTTAGGCCATTGATAACACTGTTCGCAGAGTGAATTTCACAAGTGTGTTTTGTACGGCACTTGAAACTGCTTTGCTTGATGCCCGACCCCTGCTTAGCTATGTAGGCATAACAAATTTTCTATCAGGGAACAAATTCCCTTCCGAAAGCACGTCAATACCGGTTAAGATTAGGTGGAGGCAAGCAGACACAAACAGTGTTATCTTAATTTTTTTAAACCAACACGGAGGGCGGAGCTGTGACCAGAGGTGATGGCTTTGTTTCTTTCTTCCCCCCCCACACTGGGGGGTTTGGCTGGATCTCTCCAATAGCCACACTTTGGGTTTTTTGAAAGCGTCACTGCAGTATTTGGGAAGGGAGGGAGGGGTAGGGAAAAAAGAGGCGAGGGCAGATTTTAATTTTTTTTTTTTTGCAAGAGCTCCCTGAGGATAAAGCCAGTGATTTTGAGAAGATGACTCTTGTTAATATCCTTGTTGTTTCGATTAAGGAGGTGAGAGATTCCCCCCCCCTCGCTTCCTTCCTAGGATATTGTTAAAGAGGTTTGCCAGCGCCATAAAGAATGTGCTGCATTCTTCAGATGAAATAAGGCCAATCAGTGGCATAATGAGGAAAGTAATATCTCCCCAGAGAGTCTGATTGGGTTTTCATCAAATCAGCCAACCTTTTCCAGTCATTTACACCAGTATTCGCTTCACGCCGGGTGTTGTGCTGCCTCAGATCTTTTTCCTTAAAAAAAATAAAAATCCCCTTGTGATTATTATTCCTGATAAACTGAATAATTGGAGGAAAGTTGATATACGTTTCCCATGTATGTTCTTCTTTCCTAGCGTTAAGGATCGGAGGGTCTTTATTAACAGAGAAAATTCAGGGCCCTCTCCATGTATACCGAAGCAATCGAATAACAAAATCCTATGACCAACAACACAACAAGGGAAGTGGGGGCGAGGATATGCCACACGCCACCGGTGGATTTATCCTTCTCTGACAGCGCATGGCCTTTTTATTTTTAATGCGCGGGGCTAGTCTCCCGCGGACTGCAGTTTATTTAGCGCAAGGTCTACCACCCCGTGACAAGATACCCAATTCTTGTTGTAATTAGAGACTGACACATTTATTTTTTATTTATGCATTAATTTGGCTCTCCAGGATAAACCTCTAAAATGAGTCGTTTAATTTACCAGAGGGCCGGGAGAACCACCATTACCAGGATGTTTCATTATTTTGCCTCTTTTCAATCAAAACGACTTGCATAAAATGCAGGTGCAGCGCTAGCTACGCACACACACATGCACACAAACACATACTGCAGAACAGCCACTCAGTTGCATAGTGCAGCCTGCACTTTTCCTAAGCAAATGCAGCACCTAAGCATATTCACATGGAGATAAGTCTGAGTGATTTGGGAGGGGCTGTGGCATAGTGGTAGAGCATCTTTTTGACATGGAAGAAGGTCTCCACTTCAATCCCTGGCATCTCTAGCTAAATGGATCACGTAGTAGGTGATGAGAAAGACCTCAGCATGTGAGCTTGGAGAGCCACTGCCAGTCTGAGTAGACAATTCCCACATTGATGGATCAAGGGTCTGATCCAGTATAAGGTACCTTCATTATCGTACTTCCCAAAGTATTGAAGAAAAAGAGTTGGTTTTCTGGATTTTCTTTACCTTGAAGGAGTCTCAAACCGCCTTCCCTTCCCCTCCCCAAAACAGACACCTTGTGAGGTAGGCGGGGCTGAGAGAGTTTGCACAGAACTGTGACTGGCCCAAGGTCACCCAGCAGGCTTCATGTGGAGGAGTGGGGAAACCAACCCAGTTCACCGGATTAGAGTCCGTTGCTCATGTGGAGGATTGGAGAATAAACTTGGTTCTCCAGATTAGAGTCCACCGCTCTTAACCACTACACCATGCTGACTCACTGGCTCAGGGAATTGGATACTGCAGTCACTAAAGGCGAGATACATATGTGAGAACATGCAGCATTAGAGTTGCCACCAGACATTGTAAAGTGAATTGTCTTTGGAGGAATTGTAAGTTGTGACATTGTGAAAGTTTGGAATTTTATCCTTTTGGAATGGAAAGTTAGTGGTATTTAGTGGGTTCAAGGGTTGGATGAAAACAAGGTATCAAATCCCTGCATTCCCACGAAGCAGATGTGTTGATGTGGTTGCCAACCTCCAGAGAGGGCCTGGAGATCTCCTGGAATTACTGATCTCCAGACTACAGAGATCAGTTCCCCTGAAGGAAATGAACTTCAGAAGGTGGAACATCACATCCCTGCTGAGCTCCCTTCCCTCCAAACCTCCAGGAATTTCCAAAGCTGGAGTTGGCAACCCTACCTATCATTCTCCTCCTAATTGAACTCACAGGGCTGTTGTGGAGATAAAGTGTGGGAGAAGGACTCAAGTCTGCTGCCCTGAGCTCTGTGGGGAAAGAGTGGGATAAAAACGTAAATGTTGAGAATCAGTATGGCATAGTGGTTAGAGTGTCAGACCAGGATCTGGAACATCCAGGTTCAAATCCCCACTCTGCCATAGAGGTTTGCTTGCTGACCTTGGGCCAGTTGCATAATCTCAGCCTCAGAGTTGTTGTAAGGATAAAATGGAGGAGAGGAGAACAATGTAAACTACCCAGATTCCTCATTGGGGAGATAGGTGGGGGTACAAATAAAATGGGGTGCTATAAAAAAACAGAAATAAAAAATTATCCAGCTTGTAATGCTTCTCAGAAACAGGTCTTTTTCAGTGGTGGCACCTGGCCTGTGGAATGCCCTTCCTGATTGAGGCTCACCTGGCACCTTAGAGCCACCATGGTGTAGTGGTTAAGAGTGGCGGACTATAATCTGGAGAACTGGGTTTGATTCCCCAGTCCTCCACATGAGCGGTGGACCCTAAGCCTGCTGGGTAACCTTATGCTAGTCACAGTTCTCTCTGAATTTAAAAGGTAGAGAAAGTCGGCATATAAAAACCAACTCTTCTTCTTCTTCTTCTACTACTACTACGACGACTACTATTACTACTACTACTACATTTTAGGTGCCAGGCAAAAACATCTCACCTTGAGCAGGCTGTATGGAGAGGTGGCATATAAATAATCTAAATAAATAAGTAAATTACAAAGCTGAGTGCCATTTCTGTGAGAAATTTGCCCCTGGCTTGAAATATTAACCCCATTTCTGAGCATGTGCTGGTCATCCAGGTGCCCTGGGACAGGTACACTGCATTCCTAAACAGAGGTAGCCCTTCTAAGCACATTGATTTCAGAATGGTAGAACTCTTCTTATGACTGCACTGGTAGTTGTCTATTATTATAATATTATTATTATAGTAGTAGTAGTAGTAGTAGTAGTAGTAGTAGTTATTTTATTACACTTCTACCCTGCCCTCCCCAGCCAAAGCCTGGGCTAGAATGGTGAGTATGTTCAGTTGCATCCCAGGGCAATCATGTCCCTTTCAGGTTTAACCCGGAAGTGACAGGGACACTCTAGCACGCCCTTCAAAAAACTCTATGGAAACTCTTTGGAGGAATGTGCTAGACTCTAGAACATGTCCGTCACTTCCAGGTTACCCCAAAAATGACAGGGACGCTCTAGCACATTCCTCCAAAAACTTTATGGTTTCGATAACTTTATGGTAAACCCGGAAGGGACATTATTTTGCCGCACACTGCCATGAGTGCTGGTGAATCACTCCCCCTTCAGATGGCCTGTTTCCCCCCGCTGGCCAGCTGAGGGTCGGTAGGCAGGCCCATTAATTGGCAATTGCCCACCATTAACCGGCAAATGGGAACCTTACTCTATATGTAGGGACACACACCATAGATTGGCTTATATTTACCGATGAGCATTTCTCTTTCAATCATTGCTCTGTTCACTGCAAAAAAGACACATGGTAGTTCAACGGGAAACCAACCAACCTGTGTGACGTAGTCATGCAGTTCATGTCAAACAAGAATTAAATTTAGTTGGTTCATGCTTCAGGTGAATCCACTGAAGCATATTGAGCGTCCTACATGGGCTATCACCCAGAAGGCATGGATCGTTTCCACCACATCACCAGAAATGTCTTGCATGCCACAGGCAATCCGCATGGCCAACAGCCTGTGTGTAGAGTGGTGGCCTCCCCACATGTGGAAATGCCTTATACAGAATGAGCCCATTGGTACAGCTAGTTCAATTTTGCTGGCTTTCCAAGGTCTCAGATAGATGTCTTTTCCTACCTGTTTTAGCTATGTGAGCATTTTAATCCTTGGGGAGGGACTGTGGCTCAGTAGTAGAGCATCTGCTTGGCATGCAGAAGGTCCCAGGTTCAATCCCCGGCATCTCCAGTTAAAGGGACTAGGCAAGTAGGTGATGTGAAAGACCTCAGCCTGAGACCCTGGAGAGGAGAGCTGCTGCCAATCTGAGCAGACAATACTGACTTTGATGGACCAAGGGTCTGATTCAGTTTAAAGCAGCTTCATGTGTTCATGTGTTACTCCAAGGTCCTCACCATAGCATGTTTCTCTTTCCCCATTCTGTCGTCACAAAAACCCTGTAAAGAGAATGACTAGTGAGCCACCCAATTGAGCTCTTAGGGCTGGGTGGGCATTGGAGCCCAAATCTCTCACATCCAATATTCCAACCTCGAAACCAATGGTCTTTATCCCAGAAATGAAGACCCTCTGGTGGGTCATGGAGACCCAGGGGCTAGGACGCAATATCATAATAATCCAATATTTTGGTGGACTGCATTTTGGAAGGATTGGCCACTAGTGTACATGCACAGAAAACAAAGGGTGGCATACCTTTTGCCTCTTTTTGCACTGACATGGAAAGGAGAGATGACACAGTGGTGGGGAAGATTCCTTTTAAGCAAAAATAGTGTTCCTCCTTTCCCTGGACATGACTCTGATGTCCCTTCACCTGCATGCCACTCAGTGGGTTCTGCTGCCATGTAGGGTCCCAGGTTTGGAACGGTTGAAGATCACCGCTATGGACCATGCTGGCTTTTCAAAATCTCGTGAGAGCCTTTACTAAACAGAGATGAAGAGATTGAACCTGGCACTTTTTGTGAGCATGTGTTATAGATCTGAATTTCAGCCCCCTCCTTGTGGAAGAGTAGTGTGTAGCACACAGAAGGCTACAGGTAGGGCTGTCAATTCGGTTCGGTCCGAACTGAAAATCAACCGAATTTCCCCTGATTCGTTGCTTTTCTGTTCGGACGGATCCGAACTCAAAACTGGCGGGCAACCGGGGGGGGGGGGCGAATTCAGCGAGTTCGGGAGTTCGCGAATAAATTCGGCCAATTCGGCCGTCAGTAAGCAGCATAACCGTCAGTAAGCAGCATTCTCCTCCCCCGGCCAATCGGTGGGCAAGCTGGGTCTTCTTCTGGCCAATCAGTCAGGATTGAGTACTGGAGGAATCAGCTGATGTGCGGCCCGGCCAGGGAGAGAGAGAGAGAGAGCGAAATCCTCGTGTGTGTGTGTGGGGTGCTTGTGCACATTCGCTCCTTTCTGTGGCTGCAGGGGGCGCATTTTTTGGGGTGCACACACAAAACTTTCACTGGAACTTCAGATGAAGCTTCTTAAGGTACCCCCCAAGTTTTGTAAACATTGGGTCAGGGGGTCCCGAGATATGGGCTCCCCCCTTTTTCTTTCCATGGCTGCAGGGGGCGCATTTTTGGGGGTACAAATCCCAAACTTTGAGCGGAGTTTCAGACCAGTGTTCTTAAGATACCCCCCAAGTTTTGTAAACATTGGGTCAGGGGGTCTCGAGATATGGGCTCTCCCCCTTTTCCCTCCCCCCCTTTTCCATTTATGTGGCTGCAGGGGGCGCTTTTTTGGGGATATAGCCCCCAAACATTTAGCATAGCTTCAGTGAATTATTCTTAAGATACTACCCAAGTTTTGTAAAGATGGGTTCAGTGGGGGCAGAAATATCGCCTCCCCCCCTTTTCTCTTTCCATGGCTGCAGGGGGCGCATTTTTGGGGGTGCAGACACAAAACTTTCACTGGAACTTTAGATTAAGCTTGTTAAGGAACCCCCCAAGTTTTGTGAACATTGGGTCAGGGGGTCCCGAGATATGGGCTTTCCCCTTTCCCCTTTCCCCTATTGGGATGAATGGGGCAGCCGATCCGATCCTGTGTGCATCTCTCCAGAGCAAAACGTTCCGTGCCTAATTGGAATCATCTTGGATTACAGCCCGTCCTGATGGAACAGAAGACAGCCACAGTAAGACCCCTTTGGGGGCTTTAATCTATAATTTTTCTCCTGTGTATGTGTGTGTGTGTGTGGGGGGAAAGCAGAGTCTGTGTGTGTGTGGGGAGGGAGCAGTTTCTGTGGGTGGGGGGGAAGCCAAAGGGGGCTTTCGTCGGTTCTGCCTGGGGTGTGTGTTCCCCCTCGAGTCTCTCGCTCCCTGGTTTGAGGGGGGAGGTTTCAGTTGTGTGTTGCAAAGGTGTTGTTTAACAAGGTTGTGTTTGCAGTTGTTTTGCTAATTTCTCCTCTGTTGTCGGGCTGGGAGCTTTGTGCGTGGGCGGCAAGCTCTGCTGAGAGATGCACAACATTAAGGGTGGGGGGGACCCCTTTCAGGGCCCATATCTCAGCCCCCCCTGACCCAATCTTTACAAAACTTGGGGAGTCTTTCAATAAACGTCCTTTGAAGCTCTGCCAAAGGTTTGGGACCTCTAAGCCCAAAAACGCCCCCCAGAGCCGCGGAAAGGCGCTGTTGTGTTTTTAATGGCTTTATTCGGCCGAATTTGTTTCCGAACTTTGAATTCCCGCCGAACTGAACGGATCCGAAGTGGGGGAGTTCAGACTTCGGCACGTACCGAACCCACAAGGGCCAAATTCGGCCGAATCCGAACTGTACCGAATTTTTTTTTTTGACAGCCCTAGCTACAGGCACAGCCAGTTGCAGGTGAACCAGCCTTTACTCCCGAGCAACTCTGCTCTGCTCCACAAGTAAAGTGAACACGGAATTGAGGACTAAGTTAGAACAACATGGAATTGGTTGAGTTCAGGTTTCCAGCTGTGTAAATGAGCACAGCGCTGTTGAAGTCAATGGAGTCACATCAGCTGACATCAGCTGATGGTCTGGAGTCAGTATGTGTCATTTATGCAAATGAAAGCAAATGACTGGCTTACAGCAGGGTTACAGTCTCACAAAACTAATCAGCCATTTCTTATGGATCTCTCTCTCTCTCTCTCTCTCTCTCTCTCTCTCTCTCTCTCTCTCTCTCTCTCTCTCTCTCTCTCTCTCTCTCTCTCTCTCTCTCTCTCTCTCTCTTCCCCCCCCCCCAAAAAAAGAAGCCTTACAAAAGATATCCAGCATCCAATTCAATGCTTCTGGTGGGCAACTGCCAGTAATCCACTTGCAATAATGTGAAGCTGAATCTTTCTCTTTCTTTCTTTCTTTTTCTTTCTTTCTTTCTTTCTTTCTTTCTTTCTTTTTCTTTCTTTCTTTCTTTCTTTCTTTCTTTCTTTCTTTCTTTCTTTCTGTCTGTCTGTCTGTCTGTCTGTCTGTATTTTCCTTCCTTCCTTTATTCCTTTCTCTTCCTTAATTTCTTTTCCTTCCTTTCTTTCTTTCTTTCTTTCTTTCTTTCTTTCTTTCTTTCTTTCTTTCTTTCTTTCTTTCTTTCTTTCTTTCTTTCTTTCTTTCTTTCTTTCTTTGCCTGCCTGCCTGCCTGCCTGCCTGCCTGCCTGCCTGCCTGCCTGCCTGCCTGCCTTCCAGAAGCACTTGTCAGCTGGTTCTTTAAATCATAATTTTGTCAGTGGTTCAAATAGCCTTGACAGCGGTTGAAAAATAACAAAAACAAAACTTAATATGCACATACCTTGTTTTGGTTTTGGAATGATTTAGGTGCATTTGATGCAAATCAGGGGTTTTTTTAAAAGAAAAGAAAAATCAAGGCTTGGAATTGTAGGGGAGAAGGAAAAATGGGAAATAAGTTTGAAGCAGAGGGAGATTTACAGGTGATAGGATTCTGCCTCCATCCATTCATTCTAGCAGCTGGAAATCTCACCCAAGGAATTGCCACATGTTAGAGATGCCGTGAACTTCACAGTGTGGCAGCTGAACATACTGTTCCTGAGCCATGATTCCTTGTGAGTTGAGCCTTAGATCACCTTACCTTGTCATCATCTGACAAGAACAGCTGCCAAACAGCTTTGTGGCTGCTGCAGCAGAGTTTCCTTTCATTCTCTCTTGCAAGCCAATTTTGCATTTGCACAGTAGGTTTAATCAATTATCCCTGAGTGACGTGTGTATGTGTGTGTGGGGACACTATGCTTCCCATAAGGCAGTGCAAAGCCATGCATGCATGAAATATCCTTGACAATGACATGAACTGAAATAAAGGCCAAATAGTTTTTTTAATCAATGTTTTGAGCATGCCTACCATTCTGTGGAAGAGCCCCGTGGCGCAGAGTGGTAAGCTGCAGTACTGCAGTCCAAGCTCTGCTCACGACCTGAGTTCGATCCCAACGGAAGTGTGTTTTAGGTAGCCGGCTCAAGGTTGACTCAGCCTTCCATCCTTCCGAGGTCGGTAAAATGAGTACCCCATAAACAAAGTCTGCCTAGAAAATGTTGGGATGTGACATCGCCCCATGGGTCAGGAATGACCCGGTGCTTGCACAGGGGACCTTTACCTTTTACCATTCTGTGGTCTTAACCTGGATGGCCCCAGCTAGCTATTTCCTCAGATCTCGGCAGCTAGGCAGGGTTGGCCCTGATTTGTACTTTGAGGGGAGAGATTTCCAAGGAAATCTAAAGTTGCTACATGGAGGCAGGCAATGGCAAACCACCTCTGGTTGTCTCTTCCCTTGAAAATGCTATCCATCATGAATCACCTGCAGCTTGACAGCACTTTCCACCACCATTATCCTGTGAGAATTTGGTAAGACGTACGTGTTTTTTGGGTGGGTCGGTGGGTTAATAGGTAGTTGTGAATTTCCTGCTTTGTGCAGGGGGTTGGACTAGATGACCCTGGTGGTCCCTTCCAACTCTATGATTCTGTGATTCTATTAATACAGTCATATTTATTTACCTTGTTTTGTGCTTTTGTCTATTTTCTGTACTTGTTAAAAATACACATACATAGAGTTGGATCCAATGTGTGTTCCTGATTGAAGGAGCTCTTCTATAAGTGGAAGAACATCTTTAGATCCCAAGGCTTTGATCCAACCTGGTGTAGTAGTTAAGAGCAGTGGACTCTAATCTGGAGAACTGGGTTGGTTTCCCCACTCCTCCACATGAAGTCAGCTGGATGAACTTGGGCTAGTCACAGTTCTCTCCGAACTCTCTCAGCCCCACCTAACCCACAGGTGTCTGTTGTGGGGAGAAGAAGGGAAGGCAATTGTAAGCCGGTTTGAGACTCCTTAAAGGTAGTGAAAATTGAGGTATAAAAACCATGCTGGATGTAAATTTTGTAAAATAATAATAAAAAAGACTTGCTTTTAAAATAAAGTAACCCTGATTTCCGAGAGTTGTATCACCTTCCATATCAGTTGTGCAACTGGGCAGTGTTGTTATTGGACTCTAGAAGCAGCCGGCACGAGAAGCCCTTTTCTTTCCAGATGAAAGACAATGTAGACTCGAGGTACACCAACACATTCAGAACGTTTTCGGCGAGCTTTCGGGCCACTTTGGTGCGCTGTGATTACTCTGCTGCACCGCAGGGTGTCTGTGGATATTTCCACCCGGCAATCTGGGAGGTATTCGTACTCAACATCGGAAGCGGGGAGGGGACGAGGCTGGAGAGGGAACGGGAGAGAAAGAACATGTTTAGCATGCAAAAGTTTTCAAAATTAACTGAGTCCCATTCACCCCGGTCCTCCCACACTGCTCAGCAAATGATTCAGAGCCTTCAGCGTGATTTCATCTGTGCAGGCTCTAATCCACTTACTTAATGAAATACATAATTAACATATTATAATTGCAGTAAAGATGGTTTTGACAGAAATCATTTCCCGTATCTAATACCGTGGTAATTTAATCTGTTCCCCACTCCCTAACACGACCCTCCGTGATTAAGTTTCATAAGAATTTTTTTTGATTGATTGATTCGTCTGACGTGCCTGGGCCCTGCTAAAGGAGTGGCTGTCAGTTTCCCGAGAGTCACATGACGCAGTGGCAGATGGCTGTACGGAGACTTTTCACTCTGCCTCTCTGTGTGGCCTTTTCTCTCTCCTCCGCCTCTTTCTACTTGGCTACTCTCCCTCTCTCTCTCTTTTTTTTAAAAAAGTCCTGATAATCCAAATATATCTAGCTTTAATCTACCCAGCCATTCTGTGTTTTTAGATGCTGCCTTTCCCTTATGTGTTGATGGCTTTTGACTCAGGAATAGGGTTGCCAACCAATAGCTGGAGAACTCCTGCTATTACGAATGATCTCCAGCCGATAGAGATCAGGTCTCCTGGAGAAAATGGCCGCTTTGGCAATTGGACTCTATGGCATTGAAGTCCCTCCCCTCCCCAAACCCCGCCCTCCTCAGGCTCTGCCCCCCAAAATCTTTAGGTATTTCCCAACCCGGAAATGGCAACCCTACTCAGGAAAGACAAACTGGGTTGAAGGTGGAGGTTGACAATGAGGGCAGTTTAGGGTTGCCAACCTCCAGGTAGTGGCTGGAGATCCCCTGGGATTACAACTGATCTCCAGTTGACACAGATCAGTTCAGCTGGAGAAAATGGCTGCTTTGGATGGTGAACTCTATGGCATTATACACCACTGAAGTCCCTCCCCTCTCAAAACCCCACCCTCCTCAGTCTCCACACCCCAAATCTCCAGGTAATGCCCAATCTGAAGCTGGCAACCCTACTAGAAGGTATAGCAACAACAAGTTATCTATGATGGACTTAAAACATGATTAGACATGTTCATGGCGGATAGGTCTATCTATGGCTGTCATCATGGTAGTAAGATGAAACTTCCATATAACCTTGATAGACCAAGGGTCTGACTCAGTATAAGGCAGCTTCATGTGTTCATGTGTACCATTTATTTATTTTTTTGTTCAATTTATAATATGCATTATGTGTCTGTGTGTGTGTGTGTCTGTGTCTGTGTGTGTATGCATATGCTCAGTGGAATGGTGTTCCTCTGGAGAATGTCCAAAGTTACAGTCTGGGCATCTTCCTGAAGCTGCATGAAATGTTTTTGTTCCAATTGACTTTGGGGGTCAGGGATAGAGAGGTAGGAAGGAACGAGTGGAATAATTTGCTATTTGTAAAAAGGGGTAAAAAGACTCTTACTATGTTTAATAGTGGTATTACATCAGTTTAATACTGATATGCTTTTTGTAAAATTCAGCATAATTTGCATCAAGCCTTTGGGAAAGGCAGGCTCTAAGTTCCGATAAATAAAAATAAGCAATGTGATTCAAATACACCTTTTCATAAAAAAGAGAAGGAAGGTGTGGGCCATCCCCCCTGAGCTGATAACATTGCTATAGTTATTGCGAAATATATAGAGATATTTTAAAAAATGATGACCACAAATTCACCTAGAATACCCCGTCCTTTTTTTGTTTGCTGTTTAATCTTCAGAATATACACTAGCCAGCCTTTAAACCTTGACAAAATCCTCTCTGAAATAGGAAAAGCGCCCGCCCCTGAAGGCCGCGCTAATAAATAAAGGCATAATCTGCCTTTTTCTCTCCCACTCCTGTGGGGAGGAGAGACACTGTGGTCCAGATCTCCATCTGGGGAAAAAATGGCAAGACAGCCTCTGAAAAGGTAGCACGCCCCAGAGTGTCCACCTCTGCAACTGTAAAGTTGAGTCAGATTCTCTGCTGAGAATTTCTTCCCCCCCCCTCTTGCAGGAGGGAGGGGGAAGGGGGCTTCTTTGTGAGTGGCAACTGTACACGGACCCCACCGCCTCAACTGCCAATATGTTATGAAGCCTTGGTAACAATCTGGAGTCCCGGGGGGACTCTGCCTGCAGTTCAAGTGAGTATCAGACAGAGAGAAAACAATTTCTGGTGCCAATAACGCCGCACAGATGAAAAATGTTTTAATATTTGAAGCTGCTTTATGGCAGAAGCAATGACAGTGATGGAGTCAATGTCAGCTTTTTTCCTTTAAATGTCATCTTTCGTCGACGAGTTTTTTTCTCCTCCCCTTGCTCCGGAGGCGAGCAAACCCGGCGCCTGGCTGTTTGCAACCATTGATCATTGATAGTATTCTAAATGGAAAGCTTGCCAGAAGACTAGAAATTCTGGAATTTATTAGGATTTCTTTAAGAGGCACTTTAGCTCAACAGTTCTCATTACCGTCTTTACAGTGTTACTTATTTTTCTTTTTATGTCATGTGATTTGTAAAGGGTCGGTACTCGGAGAACAATATGCGATTAAAGCGGCAGTTTGCCGACCAGAGGAAAGAGGATCCTCTGGAAGGGCTTGAAATGTGTTGTGGAGTGTTTTAGCAGCAGGGGGAAAAAGTCTGTCTCCATTGTTTGAAAAGTGTAGAGCTTGCCTGGTATGTTCTTTTAAAGGGGGCAGATTATTAAGTACACATGAACACATGAAGCTGCATCAGATCCTTGGGTCCATCAAAGTCAGTATTGTCAACTCAGACCGGCAGCGGCTCTCCAAGGTCTCAGGCAGAGGCATTTCACATCACCTGCTTGCCTAGTCCTTTCAACTGGAGATGCCAGGGATTGACCTTGGAACTTCTGCATGCCAAGCAGATGCTCTACCACTGAGCAACGGCCCTTCCACAAGTATAAGGCCAGTCTTTGCAATTATAGAAGGAGCTTTATATGGAGACATGCCTTGATCCAGTGTGTACGGAAGATGGAATGGTATGCGATGCTCAACAAATGGCTGCTGCTGAAAACTGCTTTTGTAATGATTATATCACATCTCCTGTCATAATCATATAGTTATCCCAAGCCAACATGGCATAATGGTTAGTGTTGGACCAGGGCAGAAGAGATCAGATTCAAACTCTGTCATAAACCTCCCAAGGTGACCCTGGGCCAGTTACTCTTTGTTCAACCTAACCTACCTCCTAGGGATGAAATGAGGACGTAAGGTAGGAAATGGAGAACTATGCACTTTGAGGAAACAAGTGTAGGTAAGTGCTGTCAAGTTGCAACCAACTTATGGTGACCCCAGTAAGGGGCTTTCCAGGCAAGTGAGAAGCAGAGGTGGTTGGCCATTGCCTTCCTCTGCAGAATCTTCCTTGGTGGCCTCCTTTCCTAGTACCGACTCTGCTGAGCTGCTGAGATCGGATGGGATCGAGCTGCACCATACTGCCTTCCCTCCTGTTTTGCGGGAAAACAGGATAAAAAATGTAATTGGGTAGACTTCTCCTGCCGTCGGGGGTAGGGTTGTTACTTGTGCCTGCAAAAAGGGAGGCACAGCCCCGTGGAACGGAATGGAGCCGTTTCACAGTGTTTGGGGGGAAACACATTTTCGATCTGCTGCACCAGGGCAGCAAGCCACTCAGGAGGAGGCGTTGCTGCCCCATCCCCAGGCCCTCTGCAACTACCCACCCTTAGGACTGACCTGTCAATATAACCATGCATTCCCGGGATTCGGCGTACCGGAACAGCAGGGAGAAGGCGCAGGCGAGCTGCCTCCTAAAGCCGTTCACCGTATGCCAAAAAACAAAACAAAAAGCCTTTTTGTGGCCTTTTTTTTTTTTTTTTTGTTAAATGGGGCCTTTCGCCCATTATAGAGAACAGCGAGGCTGCGTCTGCTAAAAAGCAGGCACAGCAACTCTGTCTCGGCGCCGGCGTAATGGGGCAAAAGGGGAGAGGAACATGCCTACTGGTGGCTCCTCCCCCCACCCTGCCCCAGGAACGCCCCGGGAATGCCCCCCCACACACTGGCACCACTGGGACACTTTGCTGGCCAAGGGGTGAGGCGCAGCTCCGCAGCGCTCGGGCGCCGACGGAACTGCCCTTGCCGCCAGCGTAAGTGTGTCTTGTTCCATGATTAGACGCACTTACGCTGGCAGCGAGGTCACACCTCCTCCTAAAGGGATCCCCCCCCAGGAATGCACGGTAAGGCAGCTTCAGGTGTTTCACCTGAAAGATGCCCCTATTCCTTTCATTGGGGGAAGCCGATCTGCATAAATATTCCTTGCAAACACAGGCTAAGTCTGTCTGTCAATCCCGACATGCTTGGAATCTCTTTGTGTGCCTCAAGGTGTGCACAACACTCTTGATTGATGATAGCCTTTGTACAATATGTTTTAAAGGTCTCCCTACCCTACCTTGGCTGTAACTAACATTTGTCCTGTTAAACTAATGTGCTACCCCCTCCTTCCCAAAGAACCCTCAGGCCTTGATGGCTTTTCACTTGTATTTATTTACAGTGACAGTATTCTGAAGGTGCCAGCTAGGAGTGGTTGAAGAGCTTTATTAACATTGAGCACATTTGTGTGCTTATGTATAGGTGATTATTCTTCATCGGGTTAGAAAGCATCCATTTACAGCCATACAGTAGCCGGAATGTTTTTTTGGTTCCTGACATGTTTCCATTGGCACAGGACTTGTTCAAACAGGTATGTTAGTTCTTGGCCGAGATGTCTGACATTCGAGCTTTATTACAGAGCAAGGTTCCCAGGGGATGTGAATTATAGTTAGTATCAACCTTGGTGTGCTAAAAGCATCATTCAGCCTAGTTGATTATGGAATTTACTCTGGAGTTTGGGGCCTGAAGATCCATCTACTGAACGGCTTCTTCGTTATTTGTGTGGTCACGAGGCAGACAAAGGAGGAGGGGAAACGCTCAGGCCGTTGCAGGGAAGGATAAAGCAAAGAAATAAAAGATCTGGCAGACTTTGGAGCTTGCGGTGAGTTTTATTGCCACCATTTAGATCAAATTAATTCTGTCCTGCTCTTTCATAAACTATCAAGGGCAGGGCTTGAAAAATCGAAGGAAAACTTTCGAGGCAAGTCTAAATTAGACTCTCTGAAAGAGAGTTTTCTGGCTGCAGCAGAAAGAAAGGTATTTTTTATTGTAGCCCTCCCTCACACACACACACCTTTATTGGATTTGAATTTCTCTTTCTATTGATGCTGGAAGAAGAAGGAGAAGGAGAAGAAGAGCTAGTTTTTATACCCTGCTTTTTCTCTACCTTTAAGGAGTCTCAAAGCAGCTTACAATTGTCTTCCTTTCCTCCTCCCCCCACAACAGATACCTTGTGAGGCAGGTGGGGCTGAGGGAGTTGGGATAGAACTGTGACTAGCCTAAATTCACCCAGCAGCCTTCATGTGCAGGACTGGGGAAACAAACCCAGTTCACCAGATTAGAGTCCGCCACTCATGTGAAGGAGTGAAGAATCAAACACGATTCTCCAGATTAGAGTCTGCCGCTCTTAACCAATATGCCATGTTGGCTCTCAAAAAGGCAGCTATTTGCATGGAGGATGGCTGATGTGCAAAAAGTGGCCCCTATGTACATTGCTCATGAGAGCTTTTAAAACCCAGTTATCCAGAGGTTACAGTTCTTGGGTCGCCATTGCTTACGATGTCCCAGTGCCTTTGCATTATAACCTTACCTTACCAAAGAATCTAAAGATGTTTAGTTTCTTGATACCTGGGGTCTATAGTAAAAAATATAGTTTTCTCAGGATCTCTAGTGCTTTCAAGGCAACCAAGAGGGATGATGAAGACCACCACTAATTTGCATATGTCTATATGAGCTCTCTGTCACCACCACTGCCATTAAAGTCAGAAGAGGATGACCGGGCAAAAGGCTAGATATCACAGGGGAATGATTTATTCCTCTGCTATCATCTATAATGTATGGTTCCTGCACTTTCCCTGAGGAAGTGAGTTCACTTCCCCATGCCTACACCCCAGAGGAAGTTGCCTCACTCCTTTTCATCCAACTCCAGCTCCAGCACCTGGTGGGCAGTCCTTTCCAGGTCACACCTGGGCACACATGCTCCCTCCTTTTGTGTCTCCAGAGAGCCAGCATGGTGTAGTGGTTAGGAGCAGTGGACTCTGTTCTGGAGAACTGGGTTTGATTCCCCACTTGTCCATATGAGAGGCAGACTCTAATCTGGTGAGCCAGGCTGGTTTCCCCACTCCTTTGCATGAAGCCATGGTGAGGGGTCTGGAGACCAAGTCCTATGAGGAAAGGTTGAAGGAGCTGGGTATGTTTAGCCTGAAGAGGAGAAGACTGAGAGGGGCTATGATAACCATGTTCAAGTACTTGAAGGGCTGTCATATAGAGGAGGTTGCCGAGTTGTTTTCTGTTGCTCAAGACAGTCAGACCAGAACCAACGGGTTTTAATTAAATCAAAAGAGTTTCTGTCTAGACATTAGGAAGAATTTTCTAACAGTTAGAGTGGAACAGGCTTCCTCGGGAGGTGGTAAGCTCTCCTTCCCTGGAGGTTTTTAAGAAGAGGTTAGATGGCCATCTGTCAGCAATGCTGATTCTGTGACCTTAGGCAGATGATGAGAGGGAGGGCATCTTGGCCATCTTCTGGTCACTATGTATGTGGAGGGGGGAGGTAGTTGTGAATTTCCTGCATTGTTGGACTTGATGGCCCTGGTGGTCCCTTCCAACTCTATGATTCTATGATTGAGTGGTAGAGAAAGTCAGCATATAAAATCCAACTCTTCTTCTTCTTCTTCTTCATTGTACCTGCATCTCTCCAATCCCATCCCCCGCCCCTTGGTTGAAGCTGTACCCTAGCATCCCTCGAGATACCTCCAGGCTACCCATTGCCATCCTAGGTTCCTGCTGCATGCCAGTCCCTTTGCAACACTGCACCCTCTTTTCCCCATCCTCTACTGATCTGGACCTCCTTTGGCCTGGCAGGGGGCTTGTCCCACCACAAGCTCCCACAGTTATGCTATAGTTACAAGATCAGCGCCTTGATATTGTGTCATTGCTGAGTAGATCATATCCAGGACATAATTCAAAGCAAATAAACAGAATACTTCGGCTTCCAGTGTTTTTCAGCCTAGTACTTCTTCCTTAAAAAAAACAAACATTAAATGTTATTTCTTTAACTAATGGCTTATATCTTATGACACAATTTAATTTAGTGTGGAAAATGCATTATGGCCAACATAACAGTTTTACATTTATAGTTTCCATAGTATTGATTCCATAAAACATCTACAATCTCCATGCCTCCCAGCTAATTACAATAAAATGCTACCATTTACATCTTCCATGTATACTTAGGATAGAAGCTGGTGAACTTGTTAATTTTGAGGGGTCATATCTCACATGGATCGGAACCTGTCAAGGTAATATTTTAGGATAGACCATGTGACTCTGTTTCCATGACCTGGTCATAGGGTTGCCAGCTCCGGTTTGGGAATTACCTGGAGATTTTGGGGGTGGACTCTGAAAAGGGTGGGGTTTAGAGAGGGGAGGGATTTCAGTGCCATAGAGTCCAATTGTCAAAGTGGCCATTTGCTGCATCACAAGGGGCCTTTTACCACTCAAACTTGGAGTCTGAGTGGTAAAAGGACCATTGCAATGTGGCGCTTCCGGGTGTAAACCGGAAGTGACATGGCGTAGCAGGCAGGCGCACATGCACACTTTGCCCGCCAACCTTCAGTTGGTCGCTGGGCAGCCAGGTGGATTGGTGGGGGGTTGCCCGCTACCACCTGGCACTTGGCAACCGTAACATCACTTCTTGTGTGAACCTGGAAGTGACATAATTGCATTGGGGTGATGCTGTAGGGAGGGTGGGGTCAGGGCTGCCGGCAGAAGGTTTCCTGCTATAACGGGAGACCCAGCAGCCCTAATTTCTCACCACAGCCTTCTCAGATCACACAACCTCATGCCTTCTCGAAGAATAACCAGGGCCCAATAGAAACTGTTTCTACATATATTACTAACTTATATTATTACATATATTGTTGAACTATCGTGCCTGGCACAGTACTTGTAATTTCCCAACCCTGGGGGAGATGCTACATGATTGCTAAGGACACCACATTAGTCTTCTTGTCTTGGAGACCACTAGATGGACAATCAAGTATCATACTCAGGGGCCCCCATCAAGATGACTAACAGTGCAGTCTTAAGGAGAGTTACTTCAGTCTAATCCCATTCATTTTGAAGGGCTTAGACTAGAGTAACTCTACATAGGATCACACTGTCAGTATTCACTGCCACTCTAATAGAGTTTAAGATTGTGTTTGCTGAAGATCCTACCATGGTTTCCATCTAATTCCTGTAGTCACTTCTTTGCTTTGCTGCCAGGAAGTGTCTTCGCATGGTTCCTATCCCTATAATCTAGGGTTGCCAACCTCCAGGTACTAGCTGGAGATTTCTTGCTGCTACAACTGATCTCCAGCCGATAGAGATCAGTTCACTTGGAGAAAATGGCTGCTTTGGCAATTGGACTCTATGCCATTGAAGTCCCTCCCCTCCCCAAACCCCGCCCTCCTAAGGTTCAACCCAAAAACCTCCCTCCAGTGGCGAAGAGGGACTTGGCAACCCTGCTATAATCTCTGTTTGAAAGGATCGGAGGTAACAGGGCTGAGAAGGCTTCTGCCTAGAATGTTAGAGAGCAGTTAGTGTAGACAATACTAGCCTAGACGAACTAGCAAAAAGTTACCTTCAGAAGAACAATTTTGATATCTGCTCCACTGTGTGTATGTGTAAAGTGCTGTCAAGTCGCAGCTGACTTATGGCGACCCCTTATGGGGTTTTCAAGGCAAGAGACTAACAGGGGTGGTTTGTCAGTGCCTTCCTCTGTATAGCAATCCTGGACTTCCTTGGTGGTCTCCCATCCAAATACTAACCAGGGCTGACCCTGCTTGGCTTCTAAGATCTGATGAGATCAGGCTAGCCTGGGCCATCCAGGTCAGGGCGAATAGGGCTCCACTAGCCAGCCCTATTCATAATTGCCTAGCTGACGCATTAGATTTGCCCATATAAACTGAAAGGCCAGGTCCACTAGAGTGGTCAGTAAATGTATGATGAGAACTGGAAGTAGCCAGGAATTGCTTTGCAAATGAATGAAGTTGGGGGTCAAATTGGTACCATGCCTTGTTAACAGTAAGGAAATGTTAAAAATGAGACTGAGCCATCTTGGCAGTCTCCCTGTTGATGAATGCTAAAAATACAGCACACTTTAGTTTTTTTTTTCCTTTAAAGAATATTCATTTTGATAAAGAAAGCAGTGATCTGGAATAGATTTCTACCATAACTCTTTCTACACAGGGGTTTCTAAATAGGTTTACAAGGTCGTGCCTTTGAACGGTGACAAGGCTATAGTTCCGCCTTCCTAATGTTTGAAGTAAAGTGCAAATATTAGAGGATCCAGTAAAGTTACTGAGCCAATTTCTCTGTGTTTGAGTGTGGGAGTGGACTTCTGGCTGGCCACTGTGTGGACTTGATGGACCTTGGCCTGATCCAGCATAACCTTATGTTCTTCCTTAGATAGCGGGGCCATTGAAGTCTATTGGACTTGTTTCTCAGTAAATATCAGGAGAGGATTGTTAGTTGTGCACTGCTGTAGTTGTTGTGTGAAGTATAGTCTTTCCTCATTGGGGTCTCTTTTCCATTAGGGGTAGCCAAACTGTGGTATGTTCCCCTAGCTGTGAAGGCAACAACATTTGTGGTATGCTTGATAAGCTGTAGGAAGGCCTACTGCCTGGCTATAGCATAAAGCAGGGCCCCAAGCCTTTCTGAGCCTGTGGGCCCTTTTGGAATTCTCATAAAGTGTAATGGCAACAACTACAAAATGGTGACTGCATAGGGTTGCCAACCTCCAGGTGGTGGCTGAAGATCTCCCACTATTACAACTGATCTCCAGACGACAGAAATCAGTTCCCCTGCGGAAAATGTCAAGTCCCCCCCCTCTCCAAACCCTGCCTTCCTCAGACTCCACCCCCAAAGTCTCCAGGTATTTCTCAACCCAGAGCTGGCAACCCTATCACTGCAGGAGGTGGAGCCACCCACAAAATGGCTGCCGCAAGAGGTGAGCCCAATCACAAAATGGCTGCCACAAGAGTCACAGACACAACCACAAAATGTCAGGGAGTGAGGTTATGCATAACTCTAATAGAAACTCTTCAGCATTTCAGGCAGTAGCTCTGTTTAACAGGATGCCTTTTAAAATGAGCGTATTGTTTCAAAACAGTTTCTTACATCTTCTTGCACACTGCATTTACATTCAGACACAGGGAAGATCCTTATTGGTTCTTGTAGGTTATCCGGGCTGTGTAACCGTGGTCTTGGAATTTTCTTTCCTGACGTTTCGCCAGCAACTGTGGCAGGCATCTTCAGAGTAGTAACACTGAAGGACAGTGTCTCTCAGTGTCAAGGGTGTAGGAAGAGTAATATATAGTCAGAAAGGGGTTGGGTTTGAGCTGACTATTGTCCTGCAAAAGTATTGTCCTGTAAGTATCAAGATAATGTGCTAATGAGGGTATGGTATGTTAATATGGAACCATTGTATCCTGAAGTGATCTGTTAATGTGTGTAATCCAAAGCTAATCTGTATGGCTATTGTTGAATGTTGTCTTTGTCTGGAGGTTTTTCAGGGCAGGAAGCCAAGCCTTATTCATTCTTAAACTCTCCTCTTTTCTGTTAAAGTTGTGTTGATGTTTATGAATTTCAATGGCTTCTCTGTGCAATCTGACAAAATAGTTGGTAGAATTGTCCAGTCTTTCAGTGTCTTGGAATAAGACCCTGTGTCCTGTTTGTGTCAGTCCATGTTCAGCCACTGCTGATTTCTCAGGTTGGCCAAGTCTGCAGTATCTTTCATGTTCTTTTATCCTTGTTTGTATGCTGCGTTTTGTGGTCCCGATGTAAACTTCTCCACAGCTGCAAGGTATACGATATACTCCTGCAGAGGTGAGGGGGTCTCTTTTGTCTTTTGCTGATCGTAGCATTTGTTGTATTTTCTTGGTGGGTTTAAACACTGTTTGTAGGTTATGTTTTTTCAAAAGTTTCTCCATCCTATCAGTGACTCCTTTAATAAATGGCAAGAATACCTTTCCTATGGGAGACTGTTTTTCTTGAGTTTTCTGATTTTTGTTTGGTTTAATGGCCCTTCTGATTTCATTCTTGGAGTAGCCGTTTGCTAGCAGTGCGTGATTTAGATGATTAGTTTCTTCCTTATGTTGTGCTGGTCACTGCTGCTGAAGCATGTTTGGAAACTCTGCACGGCCAATAAGAGAAAGGGAGCAAAGCAGAATTTCTCCTCCCTTCCAGATCTGTAATATTTAAAATATGGCAGGTACAATCATTTTATTGTACCTCACAACTGCTAAGAAATATGAATGCTAGAAACTCAAGCCAACATCCGCTCAAAGTTAAAGAAAGATGCTTTTGAAGGTAGAGGTGTCTCCCGGTCAGAAGTGTTGACATTCACTTGTACACTGGCCCTTTTCTCTCTTCAGGTTCTTTAAACCACTGCATTCCAGTCTACTAATCTTAACTGTTCTCTTGAGAGTGTGGATAGACCAGAGCATGTCACGAAATCTGCCCAGACACCAACCCACAGCAAACTAGAGTGGTGAAACTCAAATGCTCATTTGCTTCCAAAAAGGGTTCACATAACGGCTTCTTGTCTTACAAGTGTCCAGTCTCTTGGACCTACTTAACATCCATTCATTGTTTACCTTTTAAAAATCATAATGTTTCTCTTCAAACCTGGGGGGGGTGGGAAATAGGTGTGAATTAGATGCGGTGGTCACGATCAGTCAAGAAAGTAAGGAATGGTATCATGCCCAAAGATGTTCTGATGTTATTATAGTGTACTGGGGTTATCTAGGTGTCCTGCAATGTTTTAGAAGAGGAGAAGCCAAAATATTTTTTGCAGAAGGGGATGTAAGTAAAAACCTGGAAATGTTGCATAGCTGGGCCAACGTCTTTCTTAAATGTTCTAATGTGTATAAAGGTACCGGCATACCTCATTTTATTGTGCTCTGCTTTATTGCACTTAGCAGATATTGCATTTTTTATAGGGTTGCCAGGTGCCTCTATGCCTGAGGAGGGCAGGGTTTAGGGAGGGGAGGGACTTTAATGCCACAGAGTCCAATTGCCAAAGGGTACGTTTTCTCCAGGTGAACTGATCTCTATCGGCTGGAGATCAGTTGTAATAGCAGGAGATCCCCAGCTACTACCTGGAGGTTGGCAACCCTATTCTTGACACGCTTTGTAATCGGCTGTACTTCTTTAAATGTCCCTCCCCCAAACTTATGTGTCCCACACTTTGCCTTATGCATGGGGATTTCGAGTGGGCTGAGCTCAGGGGTGAGGGAAGAATGGGATTAATAGAAGGATAGAAAGTCCCAGGATTTGTGAGGGCTGGCAGTGAGGTCTTCTCTAATGGATGGAAAACTCATGCATAACTCCAAGGAACAACCAAGACAGACCAGGGGCAAGCGTGAGTGAAAGTACCCATGCATAATTGACTGAAGAGACCATGCATCTCCAACAGGTAATATGTCTTTTATAAATACTGAACTTTTGGCCAGTACATGCCCTGAGAATTATTGGGTTTTTTCCTTCTGAATTTTTAACTTGTTCACTAGGAAGATCACAAGAGGAGAAATGATTGTGGAAGAAATAGAGAAGATTACCAAAACAATTTTTTAAAAAACATCAATGAGGTAGTTTTGCTTTAACTTTCCTAGTTGCAAAATACCCTTAACTAGTGTATTACATGTTGTGATATTCCTGCTTACTGTACTATTCCAGCAACTCAAGCTTTTAAAGTTAAACTTCAAAATTACACATTGCTTTTTAAATTGTTTAGTTTTCTCTTCCCCACTGCTCCTGCTACCATATGGCTGTCTTAGGCAATGCCAAGGATTTAGAAGCCAGCCGGAGCAACCTGAAGTCACGAGTCAATAACTCAGTCCTTCCTCTTCTCGTACATCCTCAAAATTGTTAACAAATTCCCTTCTTTGATAACAACATGTTTTCTCACACAGACAAAGTGACATGACATAACCCCTGGCCTGTTAGGAGAGCAGGATTCCTCTCAGATGGATTAACTCAGGTAAGCAGATCTCAATTCAAATATTTAACAGATTGCCCATAAATCAAAGGCTCCTGAGGAGCCAGTAATTCTGAGCGAACATAAACACTCGGCAAAGGCCAATCCCTTGGTGTCCGCCTGACTTACTGAAGAGTGGGAAGCGGAAAAGGGGAGTGGATAACAAGCCTTCCATTCATGTGTGTGTGCTCAGGGTCTAAAATATGAACAAAGTATCTATATGCTTCATAAAACACACTCCCTTTTTGCATTCATTCTTTATGAGTGGTCTTCAGCTCTTAGATTATGGCTCGAATTTACGTTTAATTAAGTTCAAATTGGTTGCATCAGAAGGATACCGCCAAAACATTTTTAATTAATAGCAAAATAGCTGTGGCAGTCAATCACTCGATCTAGGACCTTGATCTTTTTTTAGGTGTCTTGTCACTCCTGACTGAATCTTCTGTTCTTCGTCTCAGAGAAGCTATATTACGCATGTAATTCCTCCTCCCCCTCTCTTCGAAGCATATATTATCAATGTAGGTGTAGGTCAGCTCAACTTTAATTCACATCAATAAATCACTCTTGGTAATCAAATGGTCCAGAACTGGAAGGTTTCCCAAAGGACAACTAAACTTTTGACCCAAAAAGCCCTGAACTGTCTCAAGAGATGCTTGTCTGCACTGCAGTATGGTTCCCGATTCCTCAGAAATGAATTTCATGTAGGAATATTACCGAATTTCTCATTCAGTTCGAAATTTCACATTTTTAAATGGTTTCTTCACATTCACGAACAGTGGACATCCATTTTTCCTGGCTCCATTTACAAAGTTTGATAGAAATATTTCTACTGAAATCACCACCATTGACTGACCCTTAACTGGAGATGGCGGGGAATGAACCTAGGACCTTCTGCATGCCAAGAAGATGCCCTTCCACTGAGCCATGGACTCTTCTTCTATTGAAATATTTTATGTCTTGGGGAGGTAGAGTGAGAAAACATCTGCTTGGCATGCAGAAGGTCCCAGGTCCAATCCCTGGAATCTCCAGTTAAAAGATTTGGCAGAAGGTGATGTGAAAGACCCCTGCCTGAGACCCTGGAGAGCTGTTATCAGTCTGAGAAGACAATGCTAACTTTGATGGACCAAGGGTCTGATTCAGTGTAAGGCAGCTTCATATGTGTTCATGTGAGTTCAGTTGTGGCTTTTAAATCAATTGTGGCGCAGAGTGTTAAGCTGCAGTACTGCAGTCAAAAGCTTTGCTCACAACCTGAGTTCAATCCCGACAGAAGTCTGTTTTAGGAGCCCGCTCAAGGTTGATTCAGCCTTCCGAAGTGGGTAAAATGAGTACCCAGCTTGCTGGTGTTAAAGTGTAGATGACTAGGGAAGGCAATGGCAAACCACCCCATAAACATAGTCTGCCTAGTAAATGTGATGTGACATCACCCCATGGGTCAGGAATGACCCGGTGCTTGCACAAGGGACTACATAAACTGACCGAATGGTCTTCAATAATTAAATGAGCAGAAAAGCAGCATAGAAAAATATTTTGTAGACTAAAACAATATTCATAAAACAGTCAGTCTAGAAGCAGACCATAAATACAGATTTACAAAGATGGAAACCCCCTCTCCAGTTAGAATTCTGAGTGAAAAGAAATGGTTTTTGTTTTTTTGGGGGGGGTTTTGTCTTTAAATTAGAAGTCATGCAAGCCTCAAGGGAGAGTGGATAAAAAAAGCAAATCACCACTGGTGGTGAAAAAAAAGGGGGAATGGGTTGAGGTGTTTTCAGAAATGCTATCAGTGGGAGGAAGATCTAAGTTCAGTCATTTTAGCAAATTCACCCCCAAAAGTAACTATTTATGTGTGTGTTAAGTGCCGTCAAGTCGCTTCCGACTCATGGCGACCCTATGAATGAAAGTCCTCCAAAATGTCTGATCCTTGACAGCCCTGCTCAGATCCTGCAAATTGAAGGCTGTGGCTTCTTTTATTGAGTCAATCCATCTCTTGTTGGGTCTTCCTCTTTTCCTGCTGCCCTCAACTTTTCCTAGCATGACTATCTTTTCCAGTGACTCTTGCTGTCTCATGACGTGACCAAAAGTTTAGTCATTTTAGCTTCTAGGGTCAGTTCAGGCTTGATTTGATCTATAACCCACTGATTTGTTTTTTTTTTTGGCAGTCCACGGAATCCGTAACACTCTCCTCCAACACCACATTTCAAAGGAATCTATTTTCTTCCTATCAGCTTTCTTCACTGTCCAGCTTTCACACCCATACATAGTAATAGGGAATACGATGGCATAAATTAATCTAGTCTTGGTGGCCAGAGACATATCCTTACACTTCAAAATCTTTTCTAGCTCCTTCATGGCTGCCCTTCCCAGTCTCAATCTCCTTCTGATTGCTTGGCTGCAGTCTCCCTTTTGGTTGATATTTTTATTTGGTTGATATTAACTATTTGCAAATACACATTCTAAAATGGTGTTTAATAGGACTGGGGGGCGGGGCTTGGCTTATTATTTTCACAAACTTAGTCTGAAACCAGTGGCAGGTCTGGTTTACACAAGGGCCCTGTTCATGAGCCCAAGTCTTTTCTCTTGATGTTTATCCCAAGCTCACAATTTTCCCTCCACTATTAAAAAACAGAAAGAAAGGCGGGCCAAGCTTCATTATGTTGTCTGTGCTGGGGCCTTTTGAAAGAAGCCAGACATGCAGGTGCACCTCGCAAGGCCAGCAACGTGGGAGAAATGAACTTCAGAGCACAGAGAGATTAAGAACATAATATAGAAAGAAGAAACCTGCCCAGACTTTGATGGATGGAATCTGAAGCAAATTGATGCCCCTGTCTTTTGAGCCCATATATTTTGTTTAAATATAAATGCAGGTTGAATTGTTGTCCTGGCAGACAATGTTATCGTCTTCCTTGTGACACGCTCTTTCTGGTGCCTACTACAAAACAATAAAGGGAGCACAGTAAAGACAGGAAGTGAGCATTCAATGGCATTCAGATTATGTCTATTAGGTAAGGTTGCCAACCTCCAGGTGGTGGCTGGAGATCTCCCACGATTACAACTGATCTTCAGGTGACAGAGATCAGTTCACCTGAAGAAAATGGCAACTTTGGCAATTGGACTCTATGGCATTGAAGTCCCTCCCCTCTCCAAACCCCACACTCCTCAGGCTCCACCCCCCAAATCTCCAAGTATTTCCCAACCTGGAGTTGACAACCCTACTATTAGGCTTTCTGTTTTGGATGCAGAAGGTCCCAGGTTCATTCCCTGGCATCTCCAGCTAAAAGGATCAAGTGGTAGGTGATGAGAAAGACCTCTGCCTGAGATTCTGGAGAGATGCTGCCAATCTGAGGTCTGATTCAGTATAAGGCAGCTTCATATTGAGGAGCAATCCATGGCTGAGAATCATGAAGGAATCCTCTCCAGCAGTGACTTAGCTTTGCTGTGCTGCTGCTCGTCTCAGCCTGCAAGCAAAGAGGGGCAGGAAGCATAGCACCCTTGTGCTTTACAACCAGACTCTAGCAGAAAGTCCTTCCAAAAAGCAGCAAACAAAGCGTGACCAAGCAGGTAGGTCTCTGTGATAGTCCACCATGGGTTAAAGACAACATGATTAGTTGGACCATTAGTAGGGTTGGCAGCTCTGGGTTGGGAAATACCTGGAGATTTTGAGGGTGGAGTCTGAGGAGGGTGGGGTTTGGAGAGGGGAGGGATTTCAATGTCATAGTGCATTGGTGGTTAAGAGCGTCGGACTATAATCTGGAGAACCAGATTTGATTCTCTGCTCCTCCACATGAAGTCTTCTGTTTGATTCAGCTGGACCTATGGTCACCTATGCTAAGTTCATCTACTCTTCCTTTATCAAGTGTTTTTGCACATCCTTGGGGAGAGTCAGATCATACCACTGGATTTCTGAAGTTTAACTGTAGGTGGGTTCTACATTAGCCATTTGCAATTGGCATAATTTATTCACTCACTTTTTACAAGATGATGTCACCGTCAACTCATTGCATTCAAATGTTTCTGTGTTGCTTTCCACCTTTTATTCAAACATGATTTGTGGTGCTTTCTTAAGAAAAATTGAAATGCAGACACAACACTAGACTGTCCTATGTGGACAGTTGAAGAATAGCAGGGTTTTCCAGGGCTACCATCCTTTGATATTTTCAGTCTCCCTTCTTCATCCCTCATGATGAATTACTTCCTGTTCTTCCAGTAGCCACCTGGTTCTCTCAGAATTCATTAATGAACTGTAAATTATAGGCTCCTGTTTCCTTTAAGGACGGTGGGGAGGCTAAACACTACTTTGTAGATTGCCCAAGCCTCTATTCTCTCACTTTTAAAAATATTATTTCATAATTGTATTATTATGATTGTAAACAATTAAAATACGGGCAGTGACTTTGGCTATAAAGAAACAATCTGTAGTTGAGCTTCCCCCTTCTCCCAAGAAGAACAAGACCCGACAATTAACCTTTGATTCATGAGTGCCAGAGAGAACTGTCCCAAAGCCCCAAGGGAACAGGAAGTAATGAATTACCCTGTAAACAAAGGAGCAACAGGGAAAATGCAGAGAGAGTAAGCGGTTTTGTTGAAGGGGTTTACTTCCAAGTAGACATCTAGAAAGATCTTGCGGGGGGGGGGGTTGGATTTTAATGGGCATGTAGTATTTTATTAAGTGCTGTGTGGAAGCTTCATTTCAATTCCCTTGCAGCTAAATGCAGAGAAGGGAACGCGGAACAGAGCAACGGTCCATTGCTGACAAGATTGAGAAAGGAGCCTTAAATCGATAAAGGTTCCTCATTTGGCTTCTAGATTTTTCTGCCTAATATCAGACTTTTGTTCACCACAGGCTTTTGGGGTGCTTTTTAAAAAATCCCAATAAACTCACAATGTAAAGCAAAACAACGACAACAACCCTCTTGACTTTTATTAAAACCAGGTTGAGCTGCTCCATCTAGGCCTGAGAAAGCCTACATCTTGTCTTTGATTTTAAAGTTCAGCAGAGACAATCTCAATCCTGCCTCTCTCCCTCCCACCCTCCTTGCTGTTTTTCTCCTTTTTTGACTTTCCCACAATGCCTCAGTAGTAGATGACAGTTGGATATGGCACAAAACCCTGCCGGACAAGTGTCAGGTTTGCTGAAGGGATATTAAAGAGAACTTGATCGGGTGTCAGCTCTCTTCAAAATACACTCACATTGAAAAAGTGATATATCTGTCAAAGTGAGGACATCAGCATTTGGCAGAACAGGCCGTTTTCATAAACAAAACTGTCCAATTACATTAAGGGCCATGAACTTCAGGTGTGTATGCTAGGGACAGAACGAGGCATAACCACACACATCACAGAGTCTGTCTCCCTAAAGCCATATGGTCTGATGTGGGCTGCATCTCAACTACAGCTCCTTTTATGCTTCACAGATTAGGAATTAATTTAGAATTATCAGAAACATAAATCGTCGCTTTGAACTTCTACATTAACTTTTTTTTCATCAATTTCGACCAAAAGGTTGCCAAGAATTCATTTTGGGAGAGAATGGGAAATTTATGAGGATTGATTCGATGGTTTTTTTAAAAAAAATATTAAAGAAAAGAAAAAGAACTCCACAAAAAAACCATGGCACACCAAGTTTCGTTCCCGTTTGATTTCTTAAATGCTTTTAAAGAGTGCCGGTGTGAGTTTTGATTAAATAGCATCATTGGTTAGGAAACAAATTATATCTGACAGAGTAGCAGCCACGGCTTTTGCTGAAAATACGTTATTGTCAAGTTGATGTCTTCCTCTGCGCCTTCGGAAATGCAAACATTTGGCGAGAGTGAGATTTCGATTTAGAACGGCTTGTTTCAGACACGCTGCAGAACGTGGGTGGGTAACTGTTACACTGAAGTTCAAGGAAGCCATCACACTTCCCTTGTGAGGACTGAAACTGTCTCGTGATATTGTCGATGCCAAAATGCTCATTTTGGTGGCATGTAGCACAGAATCCCAACACTCTTCTCTGTACGAACGAGTAAAATAACAATTGATTTATTATGTTCTATCCCATCTTTTCTCGTGGAGCACCCGCTTTTATCGGCCTAACAAGTCTGTAACGTACGTAAGGATAAAAGGTAGCAACTGGGTAAGGATCACCCAAGATGCTCTGGGGGCAAGCAGGGGTTGAACCCAATGGTTCTGTGCTCCAAGTCCAATATTTATTCTGCTATGTGTGTATGTGAAATGCCGTCAAGTCGCTGCCAACTTATGGCGACCCAGTAGGATTTTCAAGGCAAGAGACCACCAGAGGTGGTTTGCCATTGCCTTCTTCTGCATAGCAACCCTGGACTTCCTTGGTGATCTCCCATCCAAGTACTAGCCAGGTTCCATTCTGCTATACCACAATGGTTGTCAACAAAATGGTTTGCTTTTGGGACACAACTATCTCTGGGTATGTAGCAGCACCTCACATTTCAATGCATATCCAAGGCTGATCCTGTGAAGTTCTTTGGACAGCGCATTCTTTTTTTTTCCAGCCCAGATTATATTTGCTCATACTGTGCACATGATGAAATGTGAAGTTTTCATCATATGCTCAGAATGCAGGTGAGTGCTTCATTGCTCAATGTGGTACATTTGAGTGGGAAATGGCAAGACCAAAGCAGTCCAAATGAAACCTTAAAAAAAAAAAAAACCTACACCTCTGTTATGTTGGTCATTAGAACTGGTCCTGAGTATAGAATGATTCCATAACTTAATCTATAGTGCCCTGGAATTAAAATGTTCATAACAGAATGTGAAGTAGAACTCTTAAATCAACAAAATGCTAGCCACTGTGGTAACCTATGAGCAATGTGAGAAGGACCAAAGATGGCAGGAATCCCTGCCAACAATATCTGGGACAGGCTGATCCTCATCTCACCTATGTCCCAAACTGCAGCCTTTTAAGTTTGTCCCATAGAACTCCATGGGGGAACCATTGATAGAAAGCCCTCTTGTATAGAAATCCTCGGTCTGGATTCTTCCTTATGACAAAGAGACCAAATCTAGGGTTTGATATTTGTAGAGTGGCAAAATTTTCCTTGAAGAACAACTTCTTCTTCTTCTTCTTCTTCTTCCTATTATTATTATCATTATCACTATTATTATTATTACTGTTGTTGTTGTTAGTCTTTGACCCTGGTGACTCTCACCACTGAAAAACCAAGCCTTTCCCTACCAACATCACGATCCCATACTGGCTGCTTCTTCTAGATCAAGCGAGAACTTTTTGTACTGTGATAGATTGATAGATAGATGATTCCAAAAGTGTAGATAATTATCTTTGCCATCAAAGCATGGAAAAATCTGCTTGGCAAGCAAATACTCCTGCACACACACGGAAAAAAAAGAGAGTTAAGAGTGTTTAATTAGCTTAATTTAGATCCCGTTACTTCAGTATCTGCCTGTTTGAGCAATGACATTGAAGTACTTCAAGAAACTCCTGCTGTCTTGCTACATCAAAGCAATACAGAAGCAAGAGGGGTTGTATTTTAAAGTGGCAGACTCTTTCTTTTGCTACTCTCCCTTTGCTCTCCTTAACTCTGTAATTTAAGTCGCTAATTCCCAGCTAGATTTGCCAATCGATTTATTTTACAGGAAAAGAGTGATCTTTTTTCTCTCATGCTTTCCCCGTTTTGGTAAATGAATACTAGTCATGATGCATACCTAGTCTCTCTAGTATCAGAGGAGCATGCCTATTATATTAGGTGCTGTGGAACACTGGCAGGATAAGGCTGCTGCAGTCATCTTTTTTGCGGACTTCCTAGAGGCACCTGGTTGGCCACTGTGCTAACAGACTGCTGGGCGTGATGGGCCTTGGTCTGATCCAGCATGGCTTTTCTTATGTTCTTAATCTGCATAATAAATGGCACTATACCATACTAATTAAAAGGGAGTGTCTATCACTTTCATGGTTGGGTTATTAACTTTCTAGGGCCTCAGTTTGGCCACTGATGGAGACAGCATGCTGAGCTAGAAGAACGTGGGTCTAAATCCATGAAAGATTTTTTTTTAAAAAAATCTTTGTTTTGTACTTGTGACCTGTCAAAGAGGTAAAGGAGTTTACAAAGGAGAAGAGGCAGAAAGAACTTGTTTCAAGACCACCAAGAATGTATCGAAACTTGATACACTCCTTCTGTCCTCCTAGTCATCTGCTAATAAGCTATTAACTTGTCACTTGGAAAATTAATGGCAGTTAAATTTAGACTAAAGAAAGAGATATGCCTGCCACTTATCTTACAAATGGAAATTATAGGGAGAAATATACATAGCAAGTCAGAATAAATTGGAGATATTATCACCAATAACAAATAGCTGCCATGCAGCAAGATTCAAAACCAATACAGGCTATTTGCCCTGTACTCACTGTGGGCCCTTTAAGGACAGCAGAAGCAGAGGTAGAACACCAGAGAGTTGGGGACAGGCTTTAATGTCATGTCCCCTAATATCTCTGTTATGTCCTGTTGTTGGACCTCCAGAGGAACTGGTTGGCCACTGTGTGAGACAGGTTGCTGGACTAGATGGACCACTGGTATGATCCAGCAGGGCTTTCTTATGTTCTTATTAGCGATGCCAGCCTCTAGGTAGGACATGGGGATTCCCTACAATTACTGCTCATCTCCAGACTATAGAGATCAGTTCCCCTTCAATGGCTGCTTTTGAAGATGGACACTATCCAGGCTCCATCCCCAAACATCCGGGTGTATTTTGACTTGGATCTAGCAAACCTACCCTACCAACACCTAGGAGGGGACCTGGCAACCCTATGTTCTTATTCTTTCACAGCAATATATGAGCCAAGACACTTATTCCATCTGGATTTCTTGTACCTTTTTAAATCAATGGTGATTTAAATCAAACAGTGAGATAAGACCTGGATGCAAAGGGGGAAACAATTCAAAGGAAGAGAAAGTCATCATGTAAAAAACAATTCTTCTTCTTCTTCTTCTTCTTCTTCTTCTTCTTCTTCTTCTTCTTCTTCTCTTCTTCTTCTTTGAACAGAATGGAATGGTGTACCATAACAAATAGATTACACACGTTAGAAAATGGTGCAGTAAAAACAAGGTCTCACACACATACAAAGTACAATACCCACAGTCCTATTCCATTAATAAATGTGCCATCCTTTTATTAAAAAACAGAACAACAAAAATGCCCTCCTGGAGATCATGTGATTGATTTTTAGCATTGTTTGGAAGTAAAGGCTGGCCTACACATGCAGATTGAAATGATAATGAAGTGGCAGATCACTGAGGTGACAGAATGAACTGTTACTGTACCATTTCAGATAACAAGGATAAGATTAATCCTCCCCCCAGTTGCCAAGCCTGCATTGTAGTCCCTATGTTAAGTGTGGCTGAAATGGAGAGACCACCAGAAGGAAGCATTTCCATTAGCTTGTTTGGGAGAACCCAGGGACCTTCAAGGAAACTATAGCATTTAATTGGGTTAACCTAGATTCCAAGTGGTTTGCATTTGTGGTGACCAAACTATTGAGAGAGGAGGAGGGGTAAAGGAACCGACTGAAGACACTCTGTGACAATCACCTGCAACGTTTTCCTCACAAGCCAAAATGAGGCGGTGGTGGTGGTGGAAAGTGCTGTCAAGTCAAAGACTACTTAGGGCAACCCCACAGGGTTTTCAAAGCAGGAGGCTTAACAGAAATGGTTTGCCATTGCCTGCCTCTGCCAAGTTTCAGGGGGCAGCCATGTAGGCCTGCAGCAGAACAGCTAAATTTGAGACCATTAGCATTTTAGTGACCAACAAGGTTTTCAGGGTATAAGCTTTTGCAAGTTAAAGCTCTCTTTGTGATGCAGGGAGCTTTGAGTCTCTAAAGTGTACACCTGGAAAATCTTGTTTGTCTCTAAACTGCTACTAGACTCGAATCTAGCTGCCTCTGTGCCTGGACTTCCTTGGTGGCCATTTTCTCCAGGGGAACTGATCTCTATTCACTGGTGATCATTTATAATAGCAGGAGATCTCCAGCCACTACCTGGAGGTTGGCAACCCTAGTCACAGCCCAGTTATGGTGACCCCATAGGGTTTTCAACACAAGAGATGCTGAGAGGTGGCTTGCCATTGTCTGCCTCTGCTTAGTGACCCTGATATTCCTTGGTGGTCTCCCATCCAGATACTAACAGGGGCTGGCCCTGCTTAGCTTCCAAGATCTGACAAGATCGGCCTAGCCCGGGCTATCCAGGTCAGGGCAAAGAATGCTTACAGAAACTAAGATGAGTTTTGTAAGACTTGAGAAGTTTCCATGGAGGTAGTCTTTACAACTGAAGTTTATCACCTGAGTGGAATTCAGAGTGAGGTTCCTGATCAGGCATTTTCTCATCCATGCTCCTGTGACCCTCACTTCTTTTCCCCCACTTTGAGCCCACATTGCTTTATTTTCACACCATTAGCTGTTTCTTTGTGTTCTTCCTGTACAAACGTATGCATTTGTCAATATTATTTGTACATCAATAAATCAGCATTGTGCATTATACATATATCGTGTAGCAACAAATAATGCCCCTTGAACCTATGTACATGGTGTTTAAAGACCATATCCAACACAACTAGATTTACAAGGGGGGTAGAGGATCAAAATTGTTGGCAACAAATATAAATGAATACTAAAAGAAATGAAGCAGGGAACATTTCCTAACTTTTAGAACATGTGATGACTAGGGTTGTGCAAAAAAAAAAAAAAAAAAAAAAACGGTAAATTTCAGGTTTGGGTTTATTGGGCCTGATTTTTTGGGGTAAACACAGAATAAGCTGAATAAGCTGAATACCCATACTGGTAAAGGTGTTGTTTCAGCTTTATTTCCCGGTTTACTGAAAAATTCGGCTCCATTATAGTCTATGGGAATATTTATTAGGCTTTTTCGGGAAGCACCTATTCGCCTACGGGGAGATCCTCAGTCCGGGTATATCGATATGCACAACTCTAGTGACTTTTTAAGGAAGTTAGAAAACTTTCAATAATATGAGGGGAATTTGGGAGAACCTGTACCCTGACCCTTGTCCAGATGACAGGAACACTACTGACACAACAGTCAAAGCAGACCACCATCTGGAACATCAACTGTGTATCCAGAGTTGTAACATCATGCATTGGCTCAAACAACCCTAGCAGCCTAGAGATGTCTTTCCTTTTTCTCCAGCATTTAGACATGAAGCTGCCTTCTACTGAATCTGACCATTGATCTCTCAAGATCAGTATGGTCTCCCCTGACTGGCAGTATCTCTCCAGAGTCTCGGGCAGGAGTTTTATGCACCACCTAACTGTTACCTTTACCCGGGGATGCCACGGATTAAACCTGAGACCTTCCACATGCCAAGCAGATTCTCTGTCACCGAGCTACGGCCCCTCCCCTGAGGTCATTCTCTTTCTACCCTGTCTCTGAAAAAGAAGAGCCATTTTGTTTGTTCAGGAAAGTACAGCCCTTTTTTGTTGTGAAAAAAAACTACAACACAAAACAACACAGTGCACTATGATGGGTCTGGGGAGATATTTCTTTCTTTTAAAAATACAAACACATTTGTTTTGACATAAACTTTATGACCTAGATCTCTTAGTCAGATGCACAATATTGGACTATTGGCTGCCAGCTTGGAAGACTTTAAGAGGGGAGTGGACATGTTCATGGAGGAGAGGGGTATTCATGGCTACTAATAAAAATGGATACTAGCTATGATGCATACCTATTCTCTCCAGGATCAGAGGAGCAAGCCTATTATATTATGTGTTGTGGAACACATGCAGGATAATGCTGCTGCAATTTTCTTGTTTGTGGGCTTCCTAGAGGTACCTGGTTGGCCACTGTATGAACAGACTACTGGACTTAATGGACCTTGGTCTGATCCAGCATGGCCTTTCTTTCTTTAAAATGTGCCGGTATTCACATACAAGGTTGCACTGATTTCCATCTGTTCCCTCCAGGACTTAAGAGAGCTCACCCAAAAGGTATCAGTACTCTGTACAAGTGAGCACCACCTCAAAAAGAAGTCCCAATAAGTTATATACAATGTTTTAATTGTCCTTAGAACTGCTAAGTGTAATCACATTCATCTAGGGGGGGAAAAGACATATTGTGAAGCACTTACCAGACCAGATGTGCTTAAGGTTTGGCTTTATTTATGAATCTTGATATGAATCATTTTTAGGGCAATATAAGGACAAGAAACAGAGCTCTGTTGAATCTCACTGACAACAAAATTTACAAGTAACATTTGGAAGTCCCTTCCCTCTTGAGCAGAACATCTCGGACTAAAAGAGGTATGTAAGAGATTTCACATGTTGGGTTTCTCACATCTCTAAATTGCCACGAAAAAGTCAGCCAACATTACAATTTGGGATTAATTTGGACCTTCCTGTATAGGTGAGGCATCTGAAATAAGCCAAACTAAATTTGCTAAGATGTTTCCCAGGTCAGTTATGGGCACCTTCTACTGGGAATACCTTTGTAAAGAAAGTGGAAAGGATGACCTTACAAATGCTGCAGAGGAATTTAAGTGGGCAAAAAGACCTCTAGTGGTAGCTTGTTGTGTGAGAAGGCGAGCAATTTCCACACGCCCTAATTTAAGGGAGGGGGGGGGACTTGCAGGCCAGATATATCCCTCAAGGCTACGCAAGAGTGATCCGCTAAGCTCAGAGTCTTGTTTGCTACAGCTTAAATCATTTGTAAACAGTCTGTTCCATCACGGCTACTGATGCTGTGACCCTGAGGAATTCCAAGCTGCCATTTTCAATCCGTTCTCTCCCCCCCTCACCCCCATCCTTGGCATTCCCTCCATCTTTTCCCTCAATGTACTTAAAACATAAGTGCACTCCCTGTTAGCCTTAGAAGAGGCCTCTGTCCCCCCCCATCTTGAACCATACTTATTTTTTTTGTGACTGGGGGGAGGTGGAGAGAGAAAAACCACTGTTCTATTTTATTTTAATGCCGTCAGTCTTGTTGGGCTCTCTCCGGCCTCGCAGCCTCACAAATCACTGGTGCAGTGCGCTCACTAACTTGTCTGTATTATGTTCATTTTCTGGGTGGCAATAAATATTAGAATAAAATAAACTTAAGAGCTGCTGGCTGGGGCTCTGTTAGCTATCTTTATGGTTTCCACGGCAGCTGAATGACAGCTTAGCCTGGAATCAAGCGGCCCCTTTCCACCGAGTAAATTTAGCCTTGGGAAGGATGAACATCATCTAACTCTTGAGCGGTGATGGTTGATGCCAGTCCATAAATCAGTCAGATTTTAATTATCGGACACATGATGGGGAACAGTGACAGCCTGCAGTCCACTAGAGAGCATTCCTTCAAAGCCGCTTTAAAAAACAGAACAGCACTTCAAGGAGGGGGAGAGGGGAAAAAGCCTGCAAACAGACCCCGGCCATAGATGAATTGCAGGACATTAAATAGCTCGACGGAATTCCCTGCCTAATAATTTTAACTGCTTCTTGGCTGTAGCCTTGCAGAGAAAATGGTCTAATGCAGCATTAATTATTGGAATGGGGGGGGGGGGGATAGAGAACAAGGGAGGGGGGTTGGGAAAAGAGGGGGGGAGAAGCTTCCTTCACACAGACCTGCCTGTGGTTTTTAATAGAGTTTCATACAGTCCTTCCTTTTGCTTAAGCAGCTGTGTGATGCAAAAGCCAGCAGTGACAGATTTACAGTGTAGCCCGAGCTGCTAATTGGTTCGACGGGATTGCCTGTCTGACAGCAGACCCTCCAGGAGTGTCGATGACATACCTTAAAGGCGGCAGCCATGCTGGGAATACATTCTGCCACCGAGAACCAAATAGTACAACTAGTATAGTTCAAATTGCCCTGACTTGGATAGTCTAGGCTAGCCCGATCTGATCAGATCTTGGAAGCTGAGCAGGGTTGGCCTGGTCAGTATTTGGATGGGACAGCACCAAGGAAGTCCTGGGTCACGATGCAGAGGCAGGTAATGCAAACCACCTCCAAACGTCTCTTGCCTTGAAAACTCTATGGGGTCACCAGAAGTTGGCTGCGACTTGACAGAAAGAAAGGAAGGAAGGAAGGAAGGAAGGAAGGAAGGAAGGAAGGAAGGAAGGAAGGAAGGAAGGAAGGAAGGAAGGAAGGAAGGAAGGAAGGAAGGAAAGAAAGAAAGAAAGAAAGAAAGAAAGAAAGAAAGAAAGAAAGAAAGAAAGAAAGAAAGAAAGAAAGAAAGAAAGAAAGAAAGAAAGAAAGACATTCTGCCCCAAGTCGAACTGGGTTCCGCAATCTGTATAACTGGGTTCTGCGATCTGTACAACTGGGTTCTGCATTCTGGGTTCTGCAATCTGATGTGCATGTGTGGAAAGGATTCTAATTTGCATAATATGTTCTGTTTTTTTAATTATTAGGAATCCTGTTATTCTCATCTAGATGGGCCACTTAACAGTGTAAATTTAGCAGTATCTCTTTCCAAGGGCAACTTGGAAATTGCAACGGCAATCTCAGTCCATAGCCCGTTATAGAATTTCAATGCATCAAATCAGTATTTTTTTAAAAATCTCCTAAACAATCCAGTCTTCATCTGCTTCCTGGGGAAAAAATGAGAAAGGAATGCGCTTTGGCAGACTTCTCTAGAGAGGGTGTCCTATAATGGTGGTAACTGCTTTTATTAATCTATTTACATATTTAAATTCTATCTTTGCCACCTCTCCTAAAAATTGAAGTGGCTTGTATTAGAATAATTATTAAAATAATAATTCTATTAGAATAATTAAAAATTTTCATTAGAATAATAAAATAAAATAAATCGGCCAATTAAAAAATGAATACCCATGGAAACAATCATAAACAGCAACTTAAAATATGATAAAAATAAATAAAACAAAATAGCAGTAGCATAACATTCCACAAATAAAAACAACTAATGTTTGAAAACATTATGTTGAGGAACAACTTGTCAGGAGAAATCAGCCAAATACAATTGTCTTTATCAGCAGGAGGCTATCGGGGGGAGAATGTTCCATAGATGAGGTGACACCACCAAAAAAGCCCTGCCTCTTGTTGCTACTCCCTTGGTGAAGCTGCAGAGAAGAAAGGATTAAACAGCCACTCTCTTAGCACAGTTTTCCCAGCCCAATTCCTCCCTCCCCCTGCCCTCAAAAGCTTGGCTGCTTTGAACACTACAGGGAAGAGCCAGTTGAATCTCTTGCTATCTCGTCTAGTTTTGCCCACTATGTGATACCGCATATAGCTACATCTAAGAGGTGGAGATAAAACTGGGCCCAGAGGTGCATTAATTTCTCAGATGCAAGCAATGGCAAGAGATTTATCTGCCAAACTGAGCCCCCCCCCCGCCCCCCGCAGCTTCTGCCACAAAAAGGTTCCAGTCTCTCAGGTGTTGGTGGCAATCCACATTCCTTGATAAGATGACTTGCAAGGAGGCCCCTGATTAGAATGGGACTTCTCTTCTTCCCTGAAAATAGATATATCCTTTTGCTTATTTGCTGCAGAAATCTCCCTGCATTTTGAAATGAATCCCTATTCCCAATGGGTATCATGCTGTTGTTCACGAGAGCTCTGATTTGTTTTGATGTTGCAGACTCAGCTTAGATAATATTTCATTTTAAAGGCTTCAGTAGAGAGGAACACAAGGATTTCCAAGTTTCTAAACTCCGCTCGATGTCTAGCCATTCTCAGTGGCACAAAACGTAACACAGTAATGAAAACAGTAAACACACTTAGGGATGGGATGAAATATACACATGATTTTCTTGAACCCTTTGCATGTAAGCAACAAAATGCAGACCCAAACCAATTTCACCCTGCATGTGACCACGCTGATGGTCAAAACAGTCAAGATTTATCAACTTGTCACATGTTTGTCCCATCTTTCATTGAAGAAGCTCAGGGCAGCATACGTGGTTCTCTCATCTCCATGTTATCGTAACAACGATTTTGTGCAGTAGAGAAAGAGAGTGGAACTGGCTCAAGGTCAACCAGCAATCTGGCAGATATGGATGCCACTTACCCACTTCTAGAGAATGAGCAGTGTGTGTGCAGGAGGAGAGGAAAATGGTATCACACCATACCTTGAAAAACCACAAGTGATGGTGACGCTATCGGAACCCCCCAGATCAATAGAGTCCCACCATAGAGATCTCGAGGATTGCTAGAGCAATCACTTCTTGTGAGCTAGCATGTGGATTTGAACTTGGGTCTTCCAGAATGCTACTCTCCAACAACTGAGCCACACTGCAAACTGTGAAGTGCGCCCAAAGGGATCTCTCTGAACAGGCATAACAAAATGGCATATAAAATTAAACATAAATTGCAAATTTCAGTCATTTTGAGTAAAGATGGTAAGCTCACTTCTAAACTGAGTACCCTTAATCTCTAACAGTGAGAACATAAAAGCAATTATGGTCCCTTACATAAGTGCATAAGAAGGACTTTGCTGGATCAGACCACTGTTCCATCTGGACTTTTGTGCAGGGTCCCAGAAGCACTAAGACCGGCCCTGATCATAGCTTGATTTTTCCCCCAAGCCGTGTGCCACTTGGGCTGCCTGTTGAGCAGTAATTGTTTCAGGAAGGCTGTTTGCTTGAAGCCAAAGAGTACATGCTAGCCCAGGTTTCCAGGGTCTGACTTTATGCTGAAGAGCTAATGAACTGGATTCATCATAATCATTAGAAAGATGCCAACAGGACATCAGATTTTCTGAATATGAAGAAGAAGAAGAAGAAGAGGAGGAGGAGGAGGAGGAGGAGGAGTTGGTTTTTATATGCCGACTTTCTCTACCACTTAAGGAAGAATCAAACTGGCTTACAATCACCTTCACTTCCCCTCCTCACAACAGACACCCTGTGAGGTAGGTGGGACTGAGAGAGTGTGACTTCATGTGTAGGAGCTGGCTTCGTGTGTAGGAGTGGGGAAACCAACCCAATTCACCAGATTAGCGTCTGCCGCTCATGTGGAGGAAGGGGGAATCAAACCTGGTTCTCCAGATAGGAGTCCACTGCTCCAAACCACTGCTCTTAACCACTACATCACGCTGGCAAAGGGGCGGGAGAGGAAGAGTTCACTGGACACAATTGACTCTGACCTTTGGGTCTAAGTAGAATTGGAATCTGATTCGTCAGCCATGATTAAAATTCACTGATGCTTTTTGGCCACCACTGTGTTGTAGGTTTGGTGGGTAAGGCCTTCCCTTTCTTGTCCTGGCCCACTCTTTCCCCTTCTTGTTTCCTTTGTGTCACCGCGAGTTAACAGTTTATAATACGTTTAACTGCCAGTCCATCACCTTGACAGGGTCGTACCTTTCCTTTATGGACTTTTAAAATTAATAACAGACAGTTCTATTTTGACGTGCCCTTGCTTCTGCTGCAGAATGCGGCTGTTTAATTGTAGAGCCGGCCTCTTGTGGCCGAGTGCTCCCAGTGTTTAGCGAGGGTTGAAAATATGGATGTTAGGAGAAAAACTGGCAGATGGCTGACGAGGCATTTTTACTCATAACACACCAGTAAAACTTTAACTCGGAAGATTTAGTGCTCGTGCTTCCAGTCAGCAAGCTGCAGCCATATGCATATATTTTTTTCAAACTTCTAAACCGATGGTTTTGCAAAGTGTGCATAAGCAGCCTTTATTGATTATGATGTTAAAAATTGAAAGCGTCAGTATCATTTAGATCGAGACACTTTTAAAAGGGGGGGTGAGCATTCGTTTTCATTATCAGCTCCTGATAGGCCGGGCAGAGAAGCATCTGGCACCTTTCTTCATTGAGAAAATAAAAGGAGTCCACTGAACTTCCATCCCCAAACTGTGACGTGAACAGACCCTGTTGGGTATAGCATAGGCTTACCAGGTCCCGTCAATCAATCGGCGGGAGGTTTTTTGGGGCGCTCGGTGTGGGCGTGCCTGGCTTGATGCACCCGTGCTTCGATGCGCCCATGCACCGACGCACCTACATCACTTCCGGTTTACTCGGAAGTGATGGGGACGCTCTCTCAATCTTGGCCGAAACTCTATGGAAACCATAGAGTTTGGGCTGAATTTGCTAGTGTCCACGTCACTTCAGGGTAAACCCTGAATTGACGTAGGTGCGTCACACATGCATGTGTGCAAGGGGTGCCTGCAGGCCCTCAGCTAGTCAGCGGGTAGCCCGGTGGATTGGCAGTAGTTTACCCACCACCACCTGGCACTTGGCAACCCTAGTATAGCACACAAGAAGAAGGATTAGCAGTGGCACAGGAGAACTACCAGAAACTGCAATCTAGTGTTGAAAAGTGCTATCAGGTCACAACAACCAACTTATGATGACCATCATGGCCAGCATGCTGTAGTGGTATACTTCCATCATCTTAACCCAGGTAATTTACATTTAAGGGGGGGGGGGGCTCATCTAATTAGTCAAAACGTTTCTTGAAACTGAACAAAGTTGTGACCCAGTTATCATATCCCTCCCGAATTTACCCTTTCAAGATGCCTGGCATGCCCCTTCAAAAGAAAACCATTTCAACAGGAAGTTGTAAGCCAATTGATTGGTTGGTCAGCTGTCCTCACCCAAATGATGGCATCTCTTTTTAACACTGAGCCAGCTTTCCTTGAGGGAGGGAAGGTGGCTTGGTCTAGCCCGATCTTGTCAGATCTCAGAAGCTGTGGGGTCAGTATTTGGAAGGGAGACCACCAAAGAAGACTCTGTTGAGAAAGGCAACAGCACACCACCTCTGCTTCTCTCTTCCCTACGAGGTCACCATAACTCGGCTGTGACTTGAGGGTACTTTCTACCATCACCACCCAATCATGTACACTGTGTATGCCAATATAGTATACATTTCATATAAAAACCACACAACATGCATACATGAAAATAAATCTACAAAACCAACAGTGGAATGCAGAGAACCAAAACTGTTGACAAATATATAAAGAAATATAAAAAGAAACCGAATTGGGAATATTTGCTCACTCCTTAGACTTAGCGTGAAAGTCCAGGATATGTATGCAAATCTTTTGCACATCAGCTTTCACTTAGGGGAGGGAAAAGATTGTTCCCAGGGGCATTTGAAGCATGGGCTGAGATCTGAACTCAGATCTCCCGCACCCAAAGCCCACGTTCTTAATTCCCCGAATAGCATAAAGAAAACAGTGTGACATCTCTCAGAATCTCCAAAGAATGAATCCAGCAGGGTTGTGAAGAACAATGCCCCCTTTACTGTGGCCGGTTAAACGGAAATTCTTAGTGGCACAATGCCGGTCCATTTCAAATAATAAAAAAACCCTCTGCATTAACTAATGCTTATTGGATGTTGAAATACAGCAGAAAGCCTATGTAAATGTGCGTGTGAAGCACTTGAATATCAAACAAATTCATTATGATCAGTGCTATTACAGTGAATACCAAATGAGTTCATAATGATGGAACAATGAAAGTGTTACCGATAGATTTTATTTCTGTAACAAATCCTCCATATAAGGGTCCCCTCCTGTAGCATTAATTCTAATATAAAAGCTGCATCTGTATATTAGCATTGTCAAGTAAATTATGTCTTTGAATTGCTTGAAATATACAGTTTTGCCATCCAGTCCATCTTTTCGCTAAAAAAGAAGAAGAGAGAGATGGAGAGATGGAGGGAAGCAGCTCAGTGTGTCCTTAAAGTTCGATGACTAGTGTAAAGGGGTAACACTTTATTTTAAGTGTCCAATCGTTAGGAATTCGTTTAGCATTCATTGCAATAACACTAATACAATAGAACTGAATGAATAAGAAATTCATTTAGTATTCATACGGATGTGATAAGTTCCTCGAAGAGAGTTCCACTCTAATTCAGCATTAGTTTTTTTAGCCTTATTTAATGGGCACTTAAAATAAAGTGTTACTGGTACAGATGACTCAATTTCTACCCTTAGATATTTAGAGTTTATGAAAGGGGAAGCTTCAAAAGAGCCGCCTGTTTCTTCAGAATATAAAGCAAGGGGGGGTCTCAGACACAGTCAGTCAGAGGCAGCCTCGAAAACGCGATCAGAGAGAAATTTTGAAAACTTTCGCCCCGTCGTTCGTTTGTGCTGTTTGCACAGAAGCCTCTTGCTATGGAGATTATGATAATTGCTTAGGAATAGAATTCCAACATAACCTGCTAGTCATTGGATTGGGGGAGGGATAGGGTTGCCAGCCTCCAGGTGGTGGCTGGAGATCTCCCACAATTACAACTGCTCTCCAGCCGACAGAGATCAGTTCACCTGGAGAACAGGGCCACTTTGGCAACTGGACTCTATGGCGTTGAAGTCCCTCCACTCCCCAAACCCCGCCCTCCTCAGGATCCGCCCCCAAAACCTCCCGCCGATGGCAAAGAGGGACCTGGCAACCCTACCTCTGGTTCAGCAGCAGGCTCTGAGGTAGAGGTAGAGTTGCCAGGTGGGTGGTTTTGGCGAGCAATTGCCCCCCAATCCACCCAGCTGCTCCTGAGTGGCGATCGTGTGTGCATGTGGTCACATTTTCGGGTTTACCGCGGAAGTGCCGCATCACCATGGCTACTTTAGCACTCAAACCCTCAAAATTTGAGGGTTTGAGTGTTAAAGCAGCTGAGGCGATGCGGCACTTCCAGACGTAAACCTGGAAGTGATGTCACTGTGCGCTTGTGGCCGCCCCATAGGGTTGCCAGGTCCCTCTCTGCAGCCGGTGGGAGGTTTTTGGGGTGGAGCCTGAGGAGGGTGGGGATTGGGGAGTTACTATATCACCAGTTCACACAAGGCCCCAAATTCTATAAACCTGTTGTGCCTCATCATGCAGTTTTACTAGCAAAGAGAATAAATAACACCAGAGCTGTGCAATTAGAAGGAAAGGAAATAGGCCTTTGGATAGCATAAAGACTTCTGAAGTTCCCTAAGCACTGACCTGGATGGCACCAGCTACCCTGACCTCGACAGATCTCGAAAACTAAGCAGGGTTGGCCTGCTTAATACTTGGATGGGAGACAACCAAGGAAGTCCAGGATTTCTATGCAAAGGCAAACCACCTCTATTCATCTCTAGCCTTAAAAACCCTACAGGGTCACCATAAGTCAGCTATGACTTGATGGCACTTTACACACACACACACACACACACACACACACACACACACACACACACACACACACACTGACCTGGATGGCCCAGGCTAGCCCGATCTCATCAGATCTTGGAAACTAAGCAGGGTCAGCCCTTGTTAGTATTTGCATGGGAGCCCTCCAAGGAAGTCCAAGGTCACTACTCAGGGGCAGGCAATGACAAACCACATCCATTTGTCTTTTGCCTTTAAAACTCTACGGGTCACCTAAGTCAGCTGTGGCTTGGCAGCACTTTCCACCACCCCACCAAAGTTTAACATATTTAATGGCTATTTGCATAAGCCACACCTCCAACCAAGAGGTGGTGCTGTTACACATCTTAGCAGTTAAATAGTTTCTCTACCCTCTCTTATTCTGGATTTTTTGGAGGGGGGAGTTACTGAACAGGGTGTAAATCTGTGCTGGGAGCTGTGCTGCTGGATCACTTGCAAACGTTTAATAATGTCTGCGACCTTAAACAAGCGATAACAATATCCTTATTCAGCCTTCTGATGTGAGCCAGTTAAACTGGAGGAAACACCCTTCTCTAGCAGAAACCATATTCTTCCAGATAACCTTCCCTTCCTCTTTGATCTAGTTCATTCTCCCCCATTAGGAATGGTTATGAAACCACAGGCCTGTCGGGGACTGTTATTTTTGAACCCAGAAAGATTATGCTGATTTGGGAGTTAAGCGAACTCACACGCACAAACACACACACACAGCCTTTATGAAGTACCAAGTGTCCTTGCGACTATCTGTTCATTAAAATGTATTTAGATGTCCCTCAGTAATGAAAGTGGGGCAAGAGAGAGGGGAGGAAACGAGGACGGGAACACATCTTAAACTGAAACTCAGAAACTGGGCAAATTCCCATGTTTACAGTTACTTTCCTATCAAGAATTAATGCAATATCATGCGCGCACCATTACTGAAAAATTCTACGCTGTTTTTTGCCAAGTGTTCCTATATAACAGTTTTATCACGAGCCTGACAGCCGCCATAAAAATTCCAGCCATTCTATATCAACAGCCCTCTTTGTACTAAGTTATTAAACATTAAATTTTTATTCGTCATTTGTATTCTGTTATGCAAAATAAGCTCCTTGATAAGATGTGTCTTCTTAATTGGGCCCTTGATGCTTCTTGGATCGGAGTTGTCAGATTAGCTGGAAGAAGAGGCTCTGCGCTGAGCCAACTCCGTATCAGGAGACCAATAGCTTTGTAACAACGATATTAAGTTAGAGGGGCCAAATGGAGGGCATCAGTAGGCTCAGGTGAGACTCTACATCTGTGCATGTCTTATGCTCAGGCACTTTTCTCATAGCATCAGCAGGGCTGATGGAAATAGATTTGTTTGTTGTTTACAGCGTACAGCTGTGGCGGCGGCTGCATGGGAGTTGTATAAGATTGAAGCAAATTTGTACTGAGACTAAAATATTGAGCTTTTTCCTCCAGTCAGCAGTCTCCGGAATCTTATTGTCGAAAACTTTATCCAGTTGGAGCCCTCCCTAGGGTGATTTTCCTTTGCAGCTGCCCTGTTCTGTCTCTCGCTGCCTGTCCCATCTTGTGGCTGCATCAGTACCCAGCAGGAGGACTTCCTGGGGTATGCATGCTAAGCCATGCCAAAAAAAAAGAGGTATAAATTTTGCACCTCCAAGTCACTACAAGCAGATTTGTGCCGAATATTCATCGCTTCATTTCTGCTGTACTAGTTTAGTTATGAGTTTCTAAAGCAATGCCCTTGCAGGCATTTGCCAATCCATTCCTTCCTTCCTTCCTTCCTTCCTTCCTTCCTTCCTTCCTTCCTTCCTTCCTTCCTTCCTTCCTTCCTTCCTTCCTTCCTTGTCATCAACTTGACAGAGTGTTACCAAATAACATAAGGAGAGAAAGATACCCTCAGTGAAGCCATTTGCAATCTACGGCTTGGATCGAGAGTGACTAACATTTTCATGAGCACAAGGACTTGTGCCCACAGAGCATAACTTTCCTGCCTTCCCCACCTTGGAAAACTGGAATTCCCCCCTGAAATCCTGTTCCTCATTAATGGTATTGCCAAGTGTTACAGTTCTCTTCTTTTTCTAGATTCATTAATATTGTGTACACATTTTGTACATGTATATGTACACAGTGTTTATCATATATGTGTGTAATATAAAGCTAATTTATTGACACAATCCTTTAAAAATGCATCCTTTTTAGGGAGGAAATTGGAAACAAAATGGTGCAAAAGGAAAGAATCATGGGAGAAGTGAAATCAAAATTAGGATTATCAGGTTAAAATAGGATGAGAAATTGGAAATCTTCCTTAGACAGAGGATATAATGTTAATCTATTCATTTGAACTCCAATCAGCACTCAATCATGTACTCTATGAATTGTCTTGCTGTATTTTACTAAGAGATCCTGCTCTAGTTTTCTGCTCTTTCCCTTCTTTCTTTCTTTCTTTCTTTCTTTCTTCTTCTTCTTCTTCTTCTTCTTCTTCTTCTTCTTCTTCTTCTTCTTCTTCTTCTTCTTCTTCTTCTTCTTCTTCTTCTTCTTCCAATTCTCAGTAGGGATGAGCAAATGTTCTCTATATCCTTACCTTTATATATATTTACTTAACTTTTAGCAGTGGTTTTGGCTGTCTGTTTTTCACTGTTGGACTTATAGAATTGTTTCAATTGTGAATGCACTTTGTGTAGTTTGGGTTCACAATTCATATGGTATTTATACATACAATGCATGCCATTTATGTGTATACTACATGTACAGCACTGAGTTTCTGATGCACAAAAAATTAATAACATGTACAGGAAAAAATGGTGCAAAGATCCCAAAATATATGAAAAGTCATCGGCTTAATTTGAGAAGGGGAAAGATAAAATAAAACTGGGAGCTTTCTGGACAAAGCAGTTGGAAGGAGAAATTTGAAATCATTCCTAATTCTCAGTGTTATGTAGGTATAAAGGATCTTGTACCTGATCCCATCCAATCTTTTGTGTGTGTGTGTGTGTGTGTGTTTTGTTAATACAAATATGACACTGGAAGAGTTAAAAAATAAATAGGATTTATGACCTGTACACCAGTTTGATTAAAAAGGACTTTATACCTTGAACCGTGAAGTTCTTTATAAGAATTTATTTTAGGTTTTTGTGGAGCATAGAAAAGTCCAACCTTTTTAAGCAGAAAAAACCCCAGAGACTGGCAAAGCAGCAGTCAGAAATCTATCAGGACCTGTTGTAAAACTATCGTAGAATTTATTATGTTCATAATACAGAGCCAATCTGGAAGAGTATGTACACTTTCAGCGGGCAGCATGTAGTCCAACCTGCAATTTTCTGGCTGCCTTTCCCCATATCATGCGAGGAATACAGTCCCTCAAGCTATACTTATCATTCATCCATACACATTACCCAAAGGATTTTGGTTCCGTGGCCATCAAGAGGTTTTGAAGATACTGTATATACCCATGTATAAGCCGACCCGCGTATAAGCCGAGGTGCCTAATTTCTCCCCAAAAATGGGGAAAAATTAGGCACCCGCGTATAAGCCGAGGGTCGGCTTATAACCCCTCCCCCCCCCCGCAGGCTTACCTGACAGGGCTCTCCAGCGGCGAGGGTCTGGTGGCGGCGCGGCCCGGGGGGCCCTGGGCAGCCTTCCTGCGGCTGCAGGAGGCTGCCCCAGGCCGCTCCCGGCGGGAGGAAGCGGCGGCGAGGCCCAGGGGGACCCGGAGCAGCCTTCCTGCGGCTGCAGGAGGCTGCCCAAGGCCCCTCCCGCCCGGGAAAAATGGCGGTGGAGGGGAGGGCCAGGGCAGCCATCCTGCGGCTGCAGGAGGCTGCCCAAGGCCCCTCCCGCCCGGGAAAAATGGCGGTGGGGGGGAGGGCCAGGGCAGCCATCCTGCGGCTGCAGGAGGCTGCCCAAGGCCCCTCCCGCCCGGGAAAAATTGCGGCGGGGGCCGGGGGGGCCGGGGCAGCCATCCTGCAGCTGCAGGAGGCTGCCCCAGGCCGCTCCTGGCGGCAGGAAGTGGCACGGGCGGCGGCGGCAGTAAGTTTCCCCCCTCCCTCCTCCCTCCTCCCTCTCTCCCCCCGTATTGACCCGCATATAAGCCGAGGTCGGCTTTTTCAGCCCATTTTTGGGGCTGAAAAACTCGGCTTATACGCGAGTATATACGGTAAATGGGAACTTACTGCGAACTTTAGAAGATCCTGCTGATATTGGCTTGGTTGTAGAAAGGCCCACCCCACCGCATTCAAAGGAGCCACTTTGGATGTGATAATAAAGGGAAATCTCATGGGCCTGTTCTTCCTGTTCTCCAAGGTCCAGAACCAAAGGAGTGTATTTCTATCTGCCCAACAAAGAAATGCACTGTAGGAAGATAGGTGCTGGATCTCCCCATCAAGAGAGACAATTAGTACAATTAGCTGCTAGAGATCCGTTCACCTGGAGAAAATGGCCACTTTGGCCATTGGATTCTATGCATTGAAGTCCCTCTCCTCCCCAAACCCTGCCCTCCTCAGGCTCCGCTCCAAAAATCTCCAGGTATTTCCCAACTTGGAGCTAGCAACCCTAATAATAGAGCTACAATGTCAACTTCATGGTTCAGGTATTATTACCCAGAGAATGCTTGCCTAGAGTATAGAGTATGGACTTATGGACACTAGAAATTATAAATTGATGAAATTAGTGTACTGGTGTCAGCTATCCAAAAATGACACTGGGGTATGTTATTTCGTCAGAATGCTAAGGATCCTTATGTATTTGTTTGTTTAAAATATTTATGTATATTTAAGCTAAGAACTTGTCTATCTACCTTTCCAGAGAGAGAGGGAGAGAGATTTATCAATGTTCCTAAGTTTGTATTTATCATTATTTACATTTCTGTCTTTCACTCTTGAAAGCTCACACCCCGAAACTGTGGCAATTTCTCCCTTCCCCAAATCCTGCCCTCCCTAAGCTCCACCACCAAATCGGCAAGAATTTCCCAAACCAGACTTGGCAAATCTATGTTTGGTATCTATTTGTGTTGGGCAGTAGTAAGATGAGGAGATGCGAGGCAGGGCTGACAAGTGATCTTGGCTATCACAAATGGTATGGCCACCTGCTGGACACGTTTGAAGCAAAGTTCAAACTGTCAAGCAACTGTCATTTACCGATATGGAATTTTCTCATACAAAAGCTGGGATGAGAAATCAGAATGATTCCATTGATAGATATAATACTGGAAATTATTTGTTATGGTGTAATTTTAAGTTTCTATCACCCCTGCCAACATCTGGAAATGTTATGATGCTTACAAGATTTAGAGGCATTCTGCAGATTTGGGAAGCTTTACACGAAAACTTTCAGGATCATAATATTCCTGGCAGGCACCTGCTGTGGTATTTCTGGACCTAGAGAGACCGCATTAAACTGCAGGTGTCATAACAATAATATGAACGTTGTCAATCACCCTACAGAAATCTGTGAAAGCAGAAGTGCAAGAAAATATTTGCTTAATAATTTTGCATTATTTTTTTAATTGGTTGTTAGGATTTCAAGAAATTTTTAAAGGCCTCCAAGAACATGAGACCCAGCCATAGTTGATCAAAGTTGACATATTTTTCCATACAGTTTGCATTGCAACCCCTTTCACTGTCCTGGAGCGCCCCAGCCTTGTATTTGGAAATCTCCCCAGCACAAGACACGCATCAAACCCCTACAATGCACGCGTGTCAGCTGTCAATGGAGATACACGCAGGACAGTCTGGGTGAGCAGCGCCGTGGGGGGATCTGTGCCTGTCTTGGGGGGTCTGTGCAAAAGGGGGGTCTGCCTTGCAAACCCTCCCCCTCGCTGTCCTGAGCACCCCAGCCCTAAATTTGGAAATCTCCCCAGCATGCAGAAGGTCCCAGGTTTGGTCCCAGGCATCTCCAGTTAAGGGGACTGCCTGGGACCCTGGAGAGCCACTGCCGGTCTGAGTAGACAGTACTGACTTGGATGGACCGAGGGTCTGATTCAGTGTAAGGCAGCTTCATGTGTTCATGTATCATTCCAAAAAAGGTGTTCTGTCACTTCTGGCTTTCCCAGAAAAGATACCATGCCATTGCTGATGGCTGATCCCCATGTCCACACTGTACCAAGTCCTCCACTGGTTCCTATGCCAGGCCCAGCAACCCTACAGCCTGAACTGCCTTGTTTTTCTCTTCCCTTTCTGTCCACTTTCTTTTTTGTGTGGCATATATAAGATTACAAGTGTTATTTTGTGTGGTGTAGTGGTTAAGAGTGGAGGACTCTAATCTGGAGAACCGGGTTTGATCCCCCACTCCTCCACATGAGCAGCGAATTCTAATCTGGTGAACTGGGTTGGTTTCCCCGCTCCTACACATGAAGCCAGCTGGATGACCTTGGGCTAGTCACAGTTCTCTCAGGACTCTCTCAGCCCCACCTACCTTATAAGGTGTCTGTTGTGGAGAGAGGAAGGGAAGGAGATTGTAAGACGGTTTGATTCTCCTCAAAAAAAGGTAGAGAAAGTCGCCATATAAAAACCAACTCTTCTTCATTGTAAACCATGTATATCCCTCTGAATTTAAAATTTTTGGGTTTGTTTCCCACTTTTTATTATGAAAAGAAGCCACACAGGGTTTCACACAGTGGCCAACCAGTCCTGGAGGGTCGAGGCCTTCCCCAGATCTTGCCTCCTAATTCTGCTATTTGAGATTTGCTGCCTCTAGGATAGGGTTGCCAGGTCCCTCTTTGCCACCAGTGAGAGGTTTTTGGGGTGGAGCCTGAGGAGGGCGGGGTTTGGGGAGGGGAGGGACTTCAATGCCATAGAGTCCAATTGCCAAAGCGGCCATTTTCTCCAGGTGAACTGATCTATATCAGCTGGAGATCAGTTGTTATAGCAGGAGATCTCCAGCTATTACCTGGAGGTTGGCAACCCTACACTAGGAATTGGAGATTCCCTTTAATTACCACAGCTAGTAGACATTGCCAGACCTCTCCTCCATAAATCTGTCTCATCCCCTTTTAAAGCCATCTAAGCAAAAGCAAGGAGCCCCATGGTGCAGAGTGGTAAGCTGCAGTACTGCAGTCCAAGCTCTGCTCACGACCTGAGTTCGATCCCAATGGAAGTTGGTTTCAGGTAGCCGGCTCAAGGTTGACTCAGCCTCCCATCCTTCCGAGGTCGGTAAAATGAGGACCCAGCTTGCTTGGGGTAAAGGGAAGATGACTGGGGATGGGAAGGCAATGGCAAACCACCCTGCAAACATAGTCTGCCTAGTAAACGTCGGGATGTGATGTCACCCCATGGGTCAGGAATGACCCACTGCTTGCACAGGGGACCTTTACCTTTTTCAGCAAAAGCATCTATTTCTAAAAGAAAGGAGTGAGGGAATCTAGGTACCAGTGATGTCTTTTCAACAGTTACAATCGTCATTTAAAAAAAAAAAAAAAGCCCTGCATGTAATATAACTGGAAGGTTTTGTTTTATTCCGCAACCCGGTGTTACACAGATGGCGACTGACAATTGCTGACCACTGCTGTTGATTATCTGACTGTAGCACAGGCAAACGTATTCTCCACAACCCCTAAATTGTATTTGGACAAAGAATAATTGAACATTGGACAGAATAACAAATGCCGTGGTCAAGTTTGCTTTGTGGGTTTATCATGTTGTATTAACATGATAGAAATATGAATACTTAAATCTTATCTCAGGTATAGTTTATAACTGCATTAATCATTTACTGTATTATATATTTTTCATGTCACGAAGATGGTGAGGAAGAGATTCAATTTTCCCTCAGCAGTCAGCGAAAGCACTTTAGATAAGTTAAATGCATTGCATTAAACTATTCCAATGTAGGAGTTTTTTTTTTCTGAGATTTTGCAAAAGGAAAGGGAGGCATAGATCACAGAGTAATAACCTATATATTTTGTATTTTCCCCCCAGTTAAATAATTTCACAATGTATTTTCCATGTTCGTAAAAATCAGATAAATGAAGTTACAAAGTTTGCCACTTAACTGGTAGATAGATCCAATCAGACAGACAACTTCTCTAAAAACTATATTTGTTTTTTTTCCCCTTATAGATTTTAAGTACTCTCTGAAGGATTAGAACAGCAATTGGAAAGGCAAAGGAAATTTTCCGGAGAGATAACTGGAAGAAAATGAATACATACTACAAATATTATTTCGTTAGGGTTAGTATCATGCATAAAGAGATGTGGCATTTAAAGCCTACACAGTTGCATTACTTGATGTGGTCTCTTCAAGACGAACAGATTTATTGCAGCAGCAGTTTTTTGGGTTTAGTAGTGAACTTCATTGAGATTTCTGCATTTTAGTTAAATAACAAAATGACTGGGCAGAGCAGGGAGAAGGTGAGAGAAAACAATATGATAGAAATTGATAGGATTACAATTGTTCTGTAGAGAATTAACATTGAAACAAATAATTCTGTCAAAACCTTTGAATCCAGCATCACCTGGTAAACTAGATCAGGAGGCTCTCGTTGACAACGTTGATTAAGTATTCATTTGTGCAACGCAGACTTAATTTTCAGAGTGTATTGCCCCCCTCCAAATGGCAACAGCCTTGAGCTTTGATGGCTTTTAAGAAAAGAGTAAGCCAATTCATGGTGCAGAGGTCTATCTACAAACTGTGACCATGATACTGAAATTTTGAGATGCCAAGGTAGTTTTCCTCTGATTGAGAGATGGTGTTGGGAACAAGCAACAAGATATGGTTATAACCCTGTACAGACAGTAGAGATGCCAGCCTCCAAGTGAGACCTGAGGATCCCCTGGAATTACAGTTCATCTCCAGACTACAGAGATCAGTTCCTCTAGAGAAAATGGGTGCTTTGAAGGGTGGACTCTGTGGTATTGTACCCTACTGAGGTCCCTGTCTTCCCCAGGTTCCATCCCCAAATCTCCCTTCATCCCCCGCTGGTAGCCTAACAGACAGCAATATTATGTGCACTAAAATCAAGTGTGGGAGTGGGCACAAGAAGACTGACCACCTACTCAAAAGAACCACAATCACTGACAATATCAACAAATATAAAAAGAAATGATATAAGAAATAGCCATTTATCCATACTCTGAGCCTATTAATGTTAAGAATTCCTTGGTGAAGTGGCTGTCCCTTTGCAATTTCCCCCTTTACTTAGACCACATTCCTGTCTGACATTGCCCAAGTTGGCTCAAACCCTGACCTTCGCCCTCAGTGATTTCTCCTATCCTAGACTCTAGTTTGCACACTCAAAAGAAGAAAGCCGGTCTGAACCGACGCTTATGAAGGATCCAATTCAGCAAAGGGGCGAGATTCACTGTGGCTTCAGCTCTTTATTGGAGTCAAGAGGTTATTTTTCTTTCAACCTGCACACTTGTGGACTTCATAATCTTCTTGTGACAGTCTCTTGCTTGTTGACGAATGGTGAGAATTCCTCGAGCAGCCGCGGCATACATATGCATGGAGTCATATCTGCGGTACATGACTTCTGCAGAGATTCTGAATGAATACTGTGATTAGGAATGAAGCAAACTGGTCTGTGGCAAACTTTCTTTACCTCAAACTACTGGTAGGATTGCAAGTCCATTTCTTAAGAGAGACCTTAATATATTTTTCCCCACCCCCACCTCCCTTGGCATTGCTGCCTGTTCTGAAAGCCAATTGCAGTACCAAAAAATGTTTGTGCTGTGATATTACTACGAGCTGTAAAACTTGACGACAATGATTGCACAGTTGCCTCTGGGCATTATAGCTCTGTAGGTCTGTGTGCAGATTAAATTTTACCCCTTGGTTGCCATACCAAGAGGTTTCTGAAGAATCCCCCCCCCCAAAGATGGATAAAAGCCTACCACAGGTTCCTGTTATCATCTGGACAAAGACTAGATTTGAATCCAGTAGCACCTTAGAGACTGACAAGATTTTGGGGGTATGAGCTTTCAAGAGTCAAAGTTCCCTTTATTAGACCCCCCCTCCAATATTGTTGGTTTCTAGGGTCCTACTGAACTTGACTCGAGCTGTTCTACTGCAGACCAATACGGCTACCCTCTGGACAAAGACTGTACCTGTGGCAAATGCAAATGCTGCAACTGTCCTTGGAAAAATGATATCAAGATAAATGGTTCCATCTTGTTCGGTGGCCACTGCACATTCTGTTCCCATGTGTGTGTGTTTTTTAAATGTGCATTGAATGACAAAGGTCTAAAACGTCCCTTAGCCCACTTTCTTCCTAGTTTATTCCCTGTTTCACCCAGGATCAAATCTTCGCGAACGGATGGGACCTTATTTGCTGTTGGCTCAGCCCTGTCTCGATGCCAAACGAATCTGGTTTTTGTAATTCACTAGTCAAACTGTTATCCCTGGCTCATCTCCGATAAACACGGGCTGAGTCTTCCCGCATCACAACGGCCCGCCCGACTCCAAACCCCTCTCCTTGCAACCTCTCCACCTTTTTTTGAAATGACCAATCACCGGGGGTGGGGCCGTTGCTGACTTACCAGGAAGTACGCATATCCCGCATTTTCTGTTTTCATGGATGGATCAGCACACAGCTTTGCCCCAGATCATTCAAGGTAATGCATACAGTTCCCCCCCCCCCCGTCCCCAGCCTGGGTTCATTTTATCCTGGCTGGAACGAGGAAGAAAGTGGACTAAGGGACCATGCGTTTTAGACCAAACTCTGCTCCAGGTATTCTTCCTATCTTCTGTCTCTGTGCTTGGCATCTGTGTATTTTTTTTCTTGCAGGAGAGTTTGGAACAAAGTAAAAATTTGTGCATTGTTGCTCACAGATGGTAGCCATTGTATGCAGGAACCCTGTGAGAATCTGGTAGTTTATTTGCAGGGGTGAGCAAATGACTGCCATAACTTTGAAGGGAGGGAAATTTGAAGGAACAGAGAGAGACAGTGGCAGCTGTTCTTTCTTTCTTTCTTTCTTTCTTTCTTTCTTTCTTTCTTTCTTTCTTTCTTTCTTTCTTTCTTTCTTTCTAGCACAAAGTTCTTGGAGCCCCTTACAATTAAAATCAAATCCAAATCACGGTAATAAATCAAACAAACAAACAAACGTTATCAACAAAGTCAAAAATTACTGGCATCCAGGGGGAAATCTACCAAAGAAGCAAAAAGCTATTAGCATTATAAAACCAGTAACTCAACTAAAACACACACAAGAATAATTAAAAAGCAAATTAAATAAAAATCAGTGGGTAAATACAAACAAAGAGAGAGAAGGGAGGGGAGGATCACTCTAAGCTCTGTACAAATAAATGTTTTCACCTGGCTTCAGGTGAAAGTGTTCTAAACATAGGGCCCCATAACTGAGAAGGCCCTGCTCTTGAAGTTGACCAGTATAACCTTAGGTAAAGAGGAAAGGTGAAACAAGGACTCGGAAGATAATTGATGAGCAGGTACAGACTTGCACAGGTGCTCTTTAAATATCCAAGTACAAAGCTGTTTAGCTCTTTAAAAGTAATAACCAACAGTCTGAGTTAGGCCCAGAAGTGAAGCCAGTGAATTTGGTTCAACAAATATGTTCCATATAAGAGGTATTCGTTAACAATACTGTTGTGTCCCAATTGAAACTTCCAAACTAACTTCAAAGGCAGCTACATAGGAAGTACATTCCAGTAATCTAACCTGGATGTGATCAGAGCATGGATAACCACTGCCAAATCCTGTTCCTTAAATAAGGTTGCCAGGTGGCTTGGAATGGCCAGTAATTGCCCCCCAATCCATTGGCCAACTCACAGCAAGGAACACGCATGCTCGCGGCCGTGAGCAACGTGATCCTGTCCCTTCAAGTTTACTTCTGGAAGTGCCGCAGTGCAATGGGACAATTTGCCACTTAAATGGGGGGTTTGAGTGGTAAATCATCCCGTTGTGCTGCAGCACTTCCAGAAGTAAACCGGAAGTGATGGGATTGTGTCACTCACAGCCATGTGTGCGCGATCCCCATCCCAAAAATGTGCAGTTTAAAACAGTAGCTAGAAGAAGCATGATTTCAGAGTAGATCTGCCAAGCACCCAATGGGGTCGGGGGATCCCCTGCCCCCAGATCCCATTGCCTGCTTCCACTTCAAGCAGTGGTGGGAGAAAAACAATAATAAAATCAGCCTCTATTACCTACCAGAAGTTCTTACCAGAAGAGACAAAGGGTACCATTAGGAATTGTTGAAGGATCCAGCAATTCCTAAACTACTCTTTTTCATTTCTGATAAGAACGTCTAGTAAGTACATGAGGCTGCATTTTTTTCTCATGTAATACTGCAACACCCCACCCTCCATCCAGTTGCCAGGCAGTCTCTCATCAAAGTACTAGCCAGATCCAACCTTGCTTAGCAGTTAAGACTGGGCATTGGCAGGAGGTTCAGCATCCTATTTTGCACAGAAGCCAGCCAAATTCTTCTGGGATGCCCACTAGTTGGACATGAAGGCTGTTTCCTACTGCTAGGGTTACCAGGTCCCTCTTCGCCACCGGAGAGAGGTTTACCTGGGAATGAACCTTGAGACTGTTACGTACAGACTTTATGGCAAGGAATAAGACATATGGAATGCGAGGAGTGGTGAGGTGGAACTGATGAACAATTGAAACGATCGTCTTCCGCTCTACTTCCGTGACCTCCCTACTTTGGGATAGAATAATATTTTCGAAGGCTTTCAGGGTCAGAGTTCATCGGTTCTTGTAGGTTATCCGGGCTGTGTGACCGTGGTCTTGGTATTTTCTTTCCTTATGTTTCGTCAGCAGCTGTGGCAGGCATCTTCAGAGGAGTAACACTGTCCTTCAGTGTTACTCCTCTGAAGATGCCTGCCACAGCTGCTGGCGAAACGTCAGGAAAGAAAATACCAAGACCACGGTCACACAGCCCGGATAACCTACAAGAACCGAAGAATAATATTTATCTGCCATCCACATCTGAAAGAGAAAAAAAGAACCATTATTGGTCTACAGGACCGATTTTTCTGAATAATATTTACCTGCAATCAAGTTTTTGGAAAATAACCATTATTGGTCTACAGGACTGAGACTTTTGTATGGCGAATTATATGTAACAGTTTTGTATGTGCTTGCATGTTATGTGTATGTTAAGTGTATTTTGTAATTTGTACAATACAGTCTTTGTTTGAGCTATATTAGGAGTATAGATTATCTGTGTCAGAATTTGAGTACCTGGAGGTACTGCCTACAGCTGCCCTCTGACATCTGACATTAATCAGGACACAAGGCATGGAAGTTTCAAATTTGTGACCGTAATTGACAAGCAACACTTTCCCCCCTCCCAATCGAGATTCCTTGTAGCATTTATGGCATTTCCATTGTAGTTTTGCTGTTCTGCGGAGGAAGCAACTGAACTTACTTAATTGACGCCTCCCCATTTGGCAACTTAAATCAGCAGCATGTGTGTGTGTGTGTCTCCATAGCAGCCCTTTAAAGATGACTACCGTGGTTCTTTCAGACTCCATGTTTCCTTCAGTGAAATGAAACAAAGGTCATGATCAGGAAGGGAAACTTGTTTTTTTAAAAAAAAAATGTGGTAGGGAGAGAGAATCAAAACAGCAGGCCATAGAATAGAAAGGTGACACGCAAAAGCACAAATCAGCCGGCAGTCACAAAAACTGCCAAAAAATAGCAACTTGCAGCTGTGCACAGCGGGACAGAAAACATTAAACACATGTTAAATAACAAATAGACTGAACTACAGCTAAAAGTGGACCCCACTCTGAATAAATAATGTAAAGGGTTACTTAATTATAGGAGGGGATGGACTGGGTTATGTGAAAGCGACTCAATTTATAGGTACCCCCCGTCAAAAAAACAATTTTTTTAGCCCCTCTGTTTTAAGAGGAAAAATTCCCAGGTGATCAGATGCAGAAGTCAGTGTTTGTCTGTGTCATTTGTTCGCAATGCGTACTGCTGGGATTGAGAAGTGCCATTTTTAGCTCAGAACAAAAAGCAAGCCATTCATTTGAATCAGTTGGAATTTGAGGAGAGAGGGACCTGCTCAAAGGAATCTTGGCGGACTCCTCGCTCTTCACAGAATTGCTCTTTCTGGCTCGACACATTCAAAGGATGTAGCTGAACTGTGTTGTTTTTTTTTTAATCCTCCTTATAAACTGTTTGAATTGGTCCATCTAATATCCTGTCTTAGAATTTCTGACAGGGCAGCCATTGCTATGTGGAGAACCAGATTCTTAACCCATCTTTTCCACCATCTGGAAGAAGGGGGAAATTCCCTGTTCTGTTTTTTATGGGAAGCATAATTTAAAAAAAAATCTTTACTCTCTTAGATCAATCTTGCAGACAACTATAATGCTCTTGAAAAGTTTGGTCCTTGAATATGTTGTTCTGTAGGATATCGTTTTTCTTGTGCTGGTCATCATTTAGTTCTCCTATACACAATCCCCTTCAAACAACTATAAGTGAGTGATAATGGTATACACTATGATGGGGAAAGGTCTGTTCATAAGATACAGTGAACGTTCATATAATCCGTGAGCAGCGCACACTTGATTTTTCTTTATGAAAACACGGAATAGTTCTCATCTTACATTCAACGTATGTCTATCTGAATGTGTGATTTAAACCCCTCATATATATATAGGTACTGGTCCCCAGCTTCATTTGTAAAGTGAATACGTGTTGGCTCTTTCTTACAAACAGGTATATGCATGTACATGCAGGTTGTATATGGGTTCACTTGTGTATAGGCCTACATACAATCCATGAACGGTGTTGAGTAATTCTCATGTGTTGAGTAATTCTCATGTTACATCCAACATATGTAGAAGAAGAAGAAGAGTTGGTTTTTATATGCCGACTTTCTCTACCACTTAAAGAAGAATCAAACCGGCTTACAATCACCTTCCCCTTCCCACAACAGACACCCTGTGAGGTAGGCGGGGCTGAGAGAACTGTGACTGTCCCAAGGTCACCCAGCTGGCTTCATATGTAGGAGTGGGAAAACAAATCCAGTTCACCAGATTAGCCTCCACCAAATCAGACTCCACCACTCCAAACCAGCGCTCTTAACCACTACACTCCTGTGGGTCTCTGCCAACGTTACCCCAGACAGCATGGGTTCCCCCCTCTCAGCCAGCGTGGTGTAGTGGTTAAGAGTGGTGGTTTGGAGTGGTGGACTCTGATCTGGAAAACCGGGTTTGATTCCCCACTCCTCCACATGAATGGTGGACTCTGATCTGGAGAACTGGGTTGGTTTCCCCACTTCTGCTCTCAGCCCCATCTACCTCTCAGGGTGTCTATCGTGGGGAGGGGAAGGGAAAGTGATTGCAAGCTGTTTTGATTCTTCCTTAAGTGGTAGAGAAAATCAGCATATAAAAACCAACTCTTCTTCTTCCTCTCCCTTTTTTTAGTCCTGCTTTTTAATTGTTGGAGTGATTTTTTTCCCCAGTTGCTGCATTTTATCCATAGTAATGATTTGATTGTTTTTTTCACTGGAGGCTTCTGCATCTGATGCTTGTGCACCAGCTCAGGAGGCTAAATCGTTTGCCTCTCAAACTCCACCAAGCATCCTCTCTCACTAGAAGAGCCACATTCAAGTCCCGTCGCACCTCAGAGACCAACAAGATTTTTGGCGTATAAGCTTTTAGAAGTCAACACTCCCTTCATCATATCCCTCTCGAATAGGGTTACAAGGTCCCTCTTGGCAATCGGTGGGAGGTTTTTGGGGCTGAGCCTGAGGAGGGAGGGGTTTGGGAAGGGGAGGGACTTCAGTGTCATAGAGTCCAATTGCCAAAGCTGCCATTTTCTCCAGGTGAACTGATGTATATCGGCTGGAGATCAGTTGTAATAGCAGGAGATTACCAGCTATTACCTGGAGGTTGGCAACCCTACTCTCGAAAGGAAGCTTTGACTCTAAAAAGCTTATACACCAGAAATCTTGTTGGTTTCTAAGGTTGTACTGGACTTGAATCTAGCTCTTCACCTGCAGACCAACAAGGCTATCCCCTGAAACACTCTCAGTTGAGGCATGTTTTAAAAAAGTTAGTCATCAGCAATAAGTTTCCAAAAAGTATAATGTAAGAGGTAGGTGCTATTCACTGATAATGCAACATCTCCTGTAACAATGTGAATAAAAGAAGAAGAGTTGTTTTTTTATACCTCGATGTTCCCTACCTTTAAGGAGTCTCAAACCGGCTTACAATCGCCTTTCCTTCCTCTCCCCAAAACCTTGTGAGGTAGGTGGGGCTGAGAGAGTTCTGAGAGAGCTGTGACTAGCCCATGGTCACCCAGCTGGCTTCATATGGAGGAGGGAGAAAACCAACATTGTTAGTCTTTAAAGTGTCACAAGATTCACATTTATTTTTGCCGCAACTGATCAACACAACACAGAGAGTAATTCTGCAACAAAGGAAAGGAGCAGAGAACATCTGTTGAACTGTAGTCACTAGGTTAGGCCTGAATTGAAATGAAGTGACGTTAGATTTTGAGGATTGTTGTAAGGGCATGAATAAGACTGATGGGCTGGATCCTACCAGCTTTTCCATTGGTGCAAAGTGCAGGATGGAACCCGCTCCCCCCACCAAAGGGAATGCCCAGGATCCCATGTTGGCGAAATGCCAGCAGAGTGAGGTGCACAATGAGGAGGTAAATTAGATGATATTGCATCTCCTCCCTGTTTCACCAGCAGAAAAATTACTGATCCACCCAATGAGTAGCGTTGCCAACTTTCAGGTAGTGGCTGGAGATCTCTCACTATTATAACCGATCTCTAGGGGACAGAGATCAGTTCCCCCTAGAGAAAATGTCCACTTTGGAAGGTGGAATCTATGGCATTGTACCCCTCCGCAAACCCTTCCCTCCTCAGGCTCCACCCCAAAAACCTCCAGGTATTTCCCAACCCGGAGCTGGCAACCTTACCAATGAGTTTTCCCTATTGGCTATTTTCTCATGTCTTAAATGGGAGTATAATATGTTCAAGGTTGCTGGATCACACCCAGATGATATGCAAGCATAGTGTCGCAGATTGTTCCCTATTTGGAACAATCTATCTACCTATCTGTCCCCTTCTTGGAGGAAGTGACCCATTTTTTGTCTTTTCTGCAGCACCCTTCCCTCTTTTCCCCAACCTACAAGATGGTACTCGAGCAGTGAGACAATATGATGGTTTCCTGGAATAAACATGACACCATCCCGTCTGACAATAAAACATGGAGATTTTACAGATGACTCCCAGATTAGAGCCCTCCGGAATGGCCTGAAAGGTTAACAAAGCACTAATTGTGATTTTTATGGTGGAGCTCTTTGCTAATTTCTCAGAGTATGTTCTTTACAATCCTTTCAACTGCCAAAAACTGTAAAGTCAACACTGAAGAGGTTAATGAAATTACAATTGAAACACGGCCCTAATGGAGAGAAAATTGCCAGCTGGGATATTTTATAGCTGATATTTATTTAAATACTATAAGTGTATTTTAGGGGGGGGGTTCACTTCCCTTTACTTTGATTTTGCTGTGAAGTAGTTTGGGGGGGATCTTTCCCCCCTCTCTATCTAATATTCCTTCTCTAACTCTCCCAACGTGATTCATTTCTCCCAACGTGATTCATTTCTTTAAGATCTTGTTTTATTTTTAAGTCATCAATTACTCAAACTTTGTTGGCCTATCTATTCTCTGCCATCTGGACCCCATACCTTATTTTAAAGCATGTTCAAATAATGACAACCTTCTTTTCTCAATTAATTTATGGGCTGCTGGGACCATTTTTCATTTGTTATCATGGACTTCCATTTGATCTCTCGTATCTTTCGTCTGCATCTGCAACCATAGTGTATAAATCTTCCTCTCTTGCATTGTCAGGGTCTCCAAGATATATAGGTATAACTCCCTATTAGTTCCACAAAACTGACCTTAATTTCTAAAAATGGTATCAGATGTGAATAAAGTTTGGTAAGATGATTTGTTTTGATTTACTTTGTACCACTTATCTTTGAGTTTTTGCCTTACTTTTCTTTTATCGAATTTAGACAGTATAGTCTTGCAAACCCGGTTGCATGTTTATCCATTACCTTCCTGCCAACGTTGTTCCTTAGAGAGATTGGAGTGCAAGATTTTGGTTGCTAGGAATAATAAAATAGTCTGTGGACATTCGAAAGATTTTTTTTCCTGGTGACCTGTAATCGTGTTGTATGGGCCTTACATAATTTCCGTTGTTTGGGACTTTTGTAATTAAAGAGACAAGTTTGCAATTCACACTGGAAGCAACATGATATCTGTCTGCTGGACGCCAGCCATTGAAATAGATTTGGTGGTTTTTTTCTTTTTTTCAAATGTTCTGTTGACAAAAGATAGAGTCAGAAAATTATAATTCTTTCAGCAAGCAGGTTTGGCTCCAGTGGCAAAATTCATGCCATTCTCTCTTTCTGGTAGGAATCCTGAAGTCGGTTAGGCGGTTCAAATCCTATTAATTCAGAGGGAACTTGACTTCCCTATCTGTATACAGGATTGCTCTCCCTCTGGAAACAAACCAAAAAAAAATCCATAAAAGGAACAAAAGCCCTTCTAACTTTGGTGTGCACGTGTTGTGCTTTAAATCAACTGATGTAGTCCAAATGAAAGAATGCTAATTGAGCAAACAGCAAAAAAAAAAAAAAAAAAAACACAACCAGATGTTTATTAACACCTCTTAGGTTCAGGGGATTTGGCTTGTGTGCCATTCTCATGGACTGATTTGAGAATGGAAACACCTTTCTTGGAATAATAGCCAATTAAAATTGCTGGCTTTGTCTATTTTTCTTTCATCTGGTACGTGGGGGACGGGATGGGGGAAGAGAAAAGAAAATAAGTCCAACTGATGGTGCCGTAGATATTAATTCTGCACATCATTTTGGTACATATTATTAATAATAAATACATTGTAATATCCAGGCGACAAATTCCGAGGCCGTTTACTTTACGGCCGCTTCCTCCGTTATTAGTTTATCATGTGCCAACATTGTTAACCTATTTCGGAGTCGCCTGCCACAGATCCGCCTCTTTGCCAATGCGACAATGCATCACACAGATGCCAAAAACCCACTGAAACAGGAAGCGCCGCTGTAGGGTCCCAGCATGGCGACTCCATCCCCGGCCTCCGATTCAAACTGTGGAGTCATAAAACTGAATAGCGCAATATAAAACTCCATGTTTCATAAGACAAATATTGCTTTACGCATTCATGTCCCTTGCACTATGTTAACTGTAGGAAGAAATGGAATACAGTTTTAGTGACCCCCTGGGACCCATAAAGGCTATTTCTGAGTCTGAATCTTGCTGTTTAATTTAATCATTTATTATATTAATATTCAAATGGGCTGCATCTTATTAGCTACTGCAAAGATGTTAGTATGTCTGAAATAAACACCTAATTATACTTTTGAAGAGAGAGAGGGGGGAGAGATTCTAAAGACTTTTGTACATCCATGTTAATAGAACAGTTCATTTTCAGGTTTTTTTTCCTCCTTGCAGAAATCTGCAAAGGTTTTTTAAAAAATAGAGGAAAAACATAAACACAAGGATCAACTCTGTCCTTGTGAAACCAAGAACAGCACAGATCTCTCTCTCTCTCTCTTTCTCTCTCTCTCTCTCTCTCTCTCTCTCTCTCTCTCTCTCTAATTCCAGTTTGCTGGAGGTTTCCCATTCTTTCTTTCAAATCACTGGGTTATCTGCTGGCCCACTGACCACTGCTCTTGACACAGTAACACATTAATAAATATAACAGCTTTAACCAGATGACCATGAAATTATTTTCCTGTTAAAATTAAACAAATGGACCTGCTTTGGAAAATGTGTTTTTGGATTGCACTCTTGTTTGAAAAAATATTGCCATTACCGGCATCTCGCTGAAGCAAGATGTCGTCAATGGTTGGACAACCTTGCCGAACCTGATGCTCTCCACTCTCCTTTTCTTCAGGCGCTCCTTTCTCCTTTCCCCTCTTCATACTCATGAATCGACTGGCTGGTGTAACATGCACGCCTTGGCACTGACGAATGCTAAGCAAAATATATGCACTGCTGGTTGATGAGCAATCCAGAAAAATTAGCAGCAAATGTAAAAGCTACAGGCGAGAACTGGAAATTGAAAGCAACCGTCTTTCGATCATCCCTGCCATCACCACAAGCAATAACCCCTGTAAAAATAGGACACTTGCTAATGCACATGGCAGTTTATTTTCTGAATGAATGCTACAGCTAATCAAAGGTTAAAGGACAAAAGAGTCCTGGAAGATAAACTCCCCATTTTAGCTCTAAATGCCTAAGTTCCGCTTATTGCAAAATGAGTTCCTGTAGCCTGACCTGCTAACGGCCTTACCCCTTGACCTGCAACTGCCTTTGCTTAATGCCCATCTCAAACAAGCAGAAACTGCCCAGTGTAATTCTATTAGGTGTTATTGACATGCAAATGAATCGGTCCCAAGGCGATAGACAGAAGGATGGTGATGAGCTGGAGGTGGTCACTTCCCCAATACTCCCCGAAGGTTTCTCTTAAGGAAAACTAATGGAGTGTACTGTTTGCCCATGGATGAACTGGGCAAGCCTCTATATTTCACACCAACTTTCCTAAAATTGTAAAGTTGCATTAAAATTGCCATCTTACTTTGCTGAAAATGAAAATTCAGGACGAATTGCAAATGTCCTGCAGAAAGATCTACCAAAATAGTTCAAGGAAAGGTAAAAGAAATTTAGGAGAAAGTTTATGCAACACTATGGAATTCCCTCCCCAGGGAGATTCGTCTGCCCCACAGTATAATTCCATAGGTGAAGATTTCTGATCTCATGCTACTACATGCCTTATAGGTCAAAAGTTACAGTCACTACCCATCTATCACCTGTGGTCTGTGCCCAGAAAAAAAATAGGATTGAGGTCTAAACTGACCATTAGGTTTGCCAGCTCTGGGTTGGGAAACACCTGGGGTTTTTGGGGTGGAGCCTGAGGAGGGCAGAATTTGGGGAGGGGAGGGACTTCAATGGCCATTTTCAAAGTGGCCATTTTCTCCAGGTGAACTGATCTCTGCTGTCTGGAGATCATTTGTAATAGAGGGAGATCTCCAGCCACCACCTGGAGGTTGGCAGCCCTACTGACCACAATTCTCTTCACTTTGATAGCTTCCATTGTTTGTAAGAGGTTGAAACTAGAATTTCAAGACTGAGCCTGGCAACTGGCAGGAAGGTTGGGTGTGGAGACATGGGAGGCAAGTGACATCAGCTGCATTCCTGTCACTTCTGGAGGGTGGAACCAGAAGTGATGTACGGTAGCTTTAGGAATCCATGGTAAAACCATAGATTCCATAGAGTTTCCAGTGATTCCTAGAGTTACCCTATGTCACTTCCAGGTTTTCTTCTTAAATGACGTAGGGATACAGCTAATGTTGCCATTTTTAAAATTGTAGGCAACTAGGGCTGCGGATGGGAAATCTCTCACCATACTGGGAATCCTGGCAGCCCTAGTCAAAACTGCTGAAGCCATGATGAGCAGGAAGCAAAGTGAAACCCAAAATTGCCACCTTTCACAGTAGTCTGGGCTAGAGGGAAGGTTGCTCAAGCCAACTTGTCCTTCCTTTGTACCTTCATAAGGGATTGTGTTAGTTGGCTCATATCAGAAGATGAAATGTTTGTCTCCTTCTGGTTGGCTCTTTGGTCCATCTACCGTTTAGGTTTTCCAGCTCCATATCCCGAGAGTTCCCAAATACATGAAGCTGCCTTCTACTGAATCAGACCCTTGGTCCATCAAAGTCAGCATTGTCCACTCAGACCGACAGCAGTTCTCCAGGGTCTCAGGCAGAGGTCTTTCACATCAACTACCTGCCTAGTCCCTTTAAGTGGAGATGCCGGGGATCGAACCTTGGACCTTCTGCATGCCAAGCAGATGCTCTATGGAGCCACAGCCCCCCCCCCACTTCTGTGTAAGGTATGGTTCTACTAAACATAAGACTATAGGTACTGGTTATGTTGCAAACACAACCTGAAGGATCAATCAGCAATAGAGAATAAATGGCATGCTCATTTACTAAGTTAAGAAAAACATAATGAACAGAATTACAAAAACAAATCAACAAATAACCCACCTTCATTGCCAAAAAATGGAAGTGTATACGTATAGTGTTGGCCCACATGTAGCAAATATTTTGGGTGACCATTTTGGTTGTTTTTAATGCTTAGTTTGTTAGCACATTATTGATTAAACTGATTACTGAACAGCTTGGTTAATCTTAGATATCTTTAAATTGCATTAATGCACATATTTCTTCCCACAGGCTGTTTGAATAATCAATTTTCATTTGTTTGTTTTTTGGCAATAATTTCGTTCTCCACTCTTCAGAATTGGGTTTGCAGGTTGGTTTGCACTGTGTACAAATTTTGACTGATTTTCAGACACAATTTATATGGTGTTTATTCATGTAGTGCATGTTATTTCTATGCATAATGTACATATAATATATTGCACTGATTTATGGGCATATCAATAATCATGAAAAGAGCATTACTTGTTTGGAAGAAAATCAACAGGAGGAGACAGAAAGTGGCACAAGGCTAAAGAATCACATGTTCAAGGGAGAAGCGAAATCAAAATGGGGACTATGAAAGGAGTCAATAAGAATTATTGCTAGTCACATGAACACATGAAGCTGCCTTATACTGAACCAGACTCTTGGTCCATCAAAGTCAATATTGTCTACTCAGACCAGCAGCGGCTCTCCAGGATCTCAGGCAGGGGTCTTCCACATCACTTACTTGCCTGGTCCCTTTAACTCAGTGGTTCCCAATGTGGGGCACATGCCCCACAGGGGGGCAATTTGATTTTTAAGGGGGGCAATTCGAGAATGAGTTATTAACAGTGAATTTTTTGCATTTCTTATGGTTCTAGGGCAGGGGTGGGGAACCTTTTTCATGCCAAGTGCCATTTGCATATTTATGAAATCATTCAGGGGCCATCAGGCCATAAATCTCCGAGGGGGGGGCGCTAGGGTTGCCAGGTATTCTTTGTCAACACTGGGAGGTTTTGGGGGTGGAGCCTGAGGAGGGCAGGGTTTGCAGAGGGACTTCAATGCCATAGAGCCCAACGGCCCAAGGGGCCATTTCCCCCAGGGGAACTGATCTCTATTGGCTGGAGATCACTTGTAAAAGCAGGAGATCTCCAGCCAGTACCTGGAGGTTGGCAACCTTAGGAGAGGGAGGGAAAGAGGGAAGGAAGGAAAAAAGGAAAGGGAGGGAGGGAGGGAGGGAGGGAAGGAAGGAAGGAAGGGAAGAGAGGGAAAGAGAGGGAAAGAGAGGGAAAGAGAGGGAAAGAGAGGGAAAGAGAGAAAGAAAAGTAGGGAAAGAAAAAAAAGGAGGGAGGAAGACAAAGAAAGAAAGACAGAAAAAGATGGAGAAAGAGGGAGACAAAGAAAAGGAGTGACAGAAAAAGAGGAAGAGAGAAAACCCTTCCCTCACAGACACTCACCCGGCCTCGCACCCGAATGGAATGAAGCCTTCCCGCTTCCCCTCCCACGGCCCCACCTCCGCCCTCGGCCTGCAACGGAGAAGTCGGGGTGCACAGAACAGCCTGCAGTGAACAGGGCGCTGGAAGACCCCCCCTCCCGTGGAGGCTCGGCGTCCTGCCCCATTGACAGCTGCCCCCACCCAGCCGAGCCCAACGCCTGATGCATCCGGAACTTGAAGAGCAGCTCTTCTGTTCGGGGGGGGGGGGAGAATAATGTCAGACCCTCTCAGAGAGAGGAATTAGAACTGTAACCCCCCCTCCCCAGGGATTCCTAGCGGAGGCTGCCAAGCGGCAGGGACCTTTGCAAAGGCAGCTGAAGGGTGTGCCACATCAGCCACCGGTTCAGGCTGCCTGGAGGCAGGGACAGGAGCGGCGGCTTGCGAGCCGGGTTGGGCCCCACTGCCTCCCACGCAAGAAGGAGGAGGAGGATCCCCCACCTGGTCGGGCCTCAACGCCGCCTCCCCCATCCCCACCCCCTTCAGATGGGCTATACAGGGGCCCACCGAGCTGGCGGGACGGGCAGCGCGCAGGCCAGCAAGGCCCCGGCGGCACCAATCTCGGCCGCCCCCTCAGCGCTGGCTGCAGAGGGGTCGAGCAGGGGGAGGGCTGTCTAGGGGCCCACCGAGCCAGCTGCGCTGCCAGCGCTCAGGCCGGCAAGGCCCGGCGGCACGAGTCTTGGCCGCCCCAGCAGCATTAGTCCGCACACAGGGGTGCAGCCGGGGGATTGCCCCGCCACACAGGCAAGCTGGGAGGGGGAGGGAGGTTCAGGGCTGGCATGCACTCCTGCCTCCCAGCAAAGCCTGAGAGGAGGCCCTGGTTAGCGGCAGCTAGCTCCGTGGAGCTCCCGGCTTTGGCAGGCAGGCTGTGGGACTCCCAGCCTTGGCAGGCTGGCCGGGGGCCATTTAAAATAAGCTCACGGGCCGCTTTCGGCCCACAGGCCGGAGGTTCCCCACCCCTGTTCTCATATACAGTATATAAATATATATTGTGACATACACATTTTAAAAATGAAAATCAGAATGTACACGGCAGTCTGCTGGTGACAATGCCACGATGGGGGGGATCAGGATTTTAGAGATGCTTAGGTGGGGCATGGCCAAAAGAAGGCTGGGAACCATTGCTTTAACTGGAGATGCCAGGGATTGAACCTGGGATCTTCTGCATGCTGAGTGGAGGCTCTACCACTGAGCCACAGCCCCTCCCTGAACTATAAGGTTTGGTTTGCTGTCATCTTTGCAAACCTGGCTTCCAAATCCTGGTTTTAAACCTGGAATTCTGGTTTACTGGGAAGAGATCAAATCCTCACCTGTAATTCAGATGTAAGATCAAACTACGGTTTTCAGCCGCAGCAAAACTCTTGAGTTATTGAGCTGTGAGAGAGAAGAGGAAAGAGGGGATATCATGCAAACTTCAGGACTCTTCCTGACTCACTCCCAAGACACACTTCTAGACTTAGCTCCATGGCTTGATTTGAGCCCACACTCACCCTTGAAATTTGCTCAGATTCAGCACAGGCAGAATAGATAGGGCTGTCATTTGATTAAAGAAATCTTAATTAATCATATGGATTTTACTCTGATTAATTAAGCTATTAAATCTCCATAACTTTGCATATGGGTTCAGCAGAAGTTCCGAAGAATGAAACACTCTTTCGGTGTTTGTAGTTGATGCGCTCATATATCACGGCAGCTCCCATCCCAGAAAATGATGTGAAAGAGAGGGAGGAATGCCTCTTCTAAGAAGATATCTGCCACCTTAATACTAGCATTAAAGATTGTTTGAATAATCAGAGACACCCTTTCAACCAATCCAGAGGTTTCTACTTCATCGACCAAATCAACTAAGTACTCTGTCCCTAGAAATGGCGTCTGTGTATCAGATGCCATTACAACTATTCTACAGGGCTGTTGGCCCTGGCTAGCCTGATCTCTTCAGATCTCAGAAGCTAAGCAGGGTCAGCCCTGGTTAGTATTTGGATGGGAGACCACCAAGGGAATACCAGGATTGCTGTGCAGAGGAAGGCACTGGCAAACCACCTCTGTTAGTCTCTTGCCTTGAAAACCCCATAAGGGGTCGCCATAAGTCGGCTGCTACTTGACGACACTTTATACACACACACAGGGCTATTGAGGGAATAGAGTAGAATCCTTCAATGCTAAAGGTGAGAAACTTACAGCCCATTCCTATAGAGCAATATAGACTCCTTGGATTGTGCCTGGAAACAAAATGGGATTCAGTGAAGATCTTTTTAATATCGGGGAAATACTTTCCCTGTTAATAATAGTCTGGTTGCCACATTCTGATGTTTTCCAAGGTAGTCTTCAAGAGTAGTCCCACATAAAGCACATTGCAGCAATCAAGACTGGATGTTAAGAGAGCATAGACATAATCATTTATAACCTATGTTGAACAGTATTGGCTCAATTTCTAAGCAGCTGCAGATAGTGGGCATCAATTACTATAAAACAGGGGTGGGGAACCTTTTTCATGCCAAGGGCCATTTGCATATTTATAAAATCTTTCAGGGGCCATCCGGCCGTAAATCTCTGGGGGGGGGGTGCTAGGGTTGCCAGGTATTCTTTGTCAACACTGGGAGGTTTGGGGGGTGGAGCCTGAGGAGGGCAGGGTTTGCAGAGGGACTTCAATGCCATAGAGCCCAACGGATTGGCTGGAGATCACTTGTAAAAGCAGGAGATCTCCAGCCAGTACCTGGAGGTTGGCAACCTTAGGAGAGGGAGGGAAAGAGGGAAGGAAGGAAAAAAAGAAAGGGAGGGAGGAAGGGAAGGAAGGAAGGAAAGAGAGGGAAAGAGAGGGAAAGAGAGGGAAAGAGAGGGAAAGAGAGGGAAAGAGAGAAAGAAAAGTAGGGAAAGAAAAAAAGGATAGAGGGAGACAAAGAAAGAAAGAGAAAAAGATGGAGAAAGAGGGAGACAAAGAAAAGAAGAGTGACAGAAAAAGAGGAAGAGAGAAAACCCTTCCCCAAAAGACACTCACCCGGCCCCACCTACGCCCTCGGCCCGCAACAGAGAAGTCGGGGAGTGCACAGAACAGCCCGCAGTGAACAGGATGCTGGGAGACACCCCCCCTCCCGTGGAGGCTCAGCGTCCTGCCCCATTGACATCTGCCCCAGCCCAGCCGAGCCCAATGCCTGATGCATCCGGAACTTGAAGAGCAGCTCTTCTGTTGGCGGGGGGGGGGGGGCATTTCAAACACTGAAGTCTTGAAGTACAATTCCTAATATATCCCTATATTTCTAAGATATAAAACTAAGAGAAAAATATCATCTTGGATTTTTAATCAAGGGGGGATACAGTGGAGACTTGGGCTGAAATCCTCCCCCACTCCCATGAAGCTCCAAGTGCAGTGTAGTGGAAGAAGTGCTGGAGTATGACCCAGGAGACCTGGGTTCAAATCCTCCCATCAGCCATGTGGGTCATCTTGAGCCAATCACTCTTTCTGGGTCTCAGTACCTTGCAGGATGGTTGAGAGAACAAAATGTGTGGAGGAGGATTCTGTACATCACCGTACATTTCTTGGAAGGGGATAGGGGAAAGGAGAGCTCTAAATAGATAAATAGCATGTCTTACTGGATGACCTTGGGACAATCCACCTTTCTCTGTCCAAACTACCTCTCCAGCTTGAAGTGGAGATAAAACAGAGAAGACAGAACTATGTGGGTAGGGGCCATGGCTCAGTGGTAGAGCCTCTGCTTGGCATGTAGAAGGTCCCAGGTTCACTCCCCGGCATCTCCAGTTAAAGGGACTAGGCAAGTAGGTTATATGAAAGACCTCTACCTGAGACCCTGGAGAGCCGCTGCTGGTCTGAGTAGACAATAATGAGTAGACAATACTGACTTTGAGGGATCAAGGATCTGATTTGTTATAAGGCAGCTTCATGTGTTCATGTGTACATACCATAGACCTACTGGAAGAACGGCAACATAAAAGTGGTTGGAGGGATGGATGCGAAGCCACAACAGAAAATTTAGTGATACAGGGTTGCCAACTTCCAGATGGGGGAATGAACATATCCCAGAATTACAAGTGATCTCCAAACCACAGAGATCAATTCCTACCATGCTGTGGTCTCTCCACAGGCTCCACAGCCCCCAATTGTCATGAATCTCCTAACCCACAATTGGCAACCCTATATATAATGGTGGAGGCCTGGGCATCTCTGTTTTCATCCGTAAAACGTTAGGAAGGTACGGAGATGTTTCTCCTGAGAAGCTACTAAGGCTGCCAGCTCTGGGTTGAGAAATATCTAGAGATTTGGAGGGTGGGGCCTAGGAAGGGTGGGGTTTGGGGAAGGGAGGGTCTTCAATGGGGCATAATGCCATAGAGTCCATCTTCCAAAGCGGCCATTTTCTCCAGGTGAACTGATCCCTGTTGCCTGGAGATCAGTTGTCACAGCAGATCTCCAGCCACCCCCTGGAGGTTGGCAACCCTAGAAGCAACCCAACCCCTTTGCATCTGCTCAGTGTCAGATCTCAGCTGCAGTATCTTTCCTACAAAGTAGTCTCACTGAAGTCAACAAGACAGCGCCGGAATAAGCAGGGGGGTGCAGGATGGTTCTTTGGCATTTGCCGGGAAAGGATGTACCTATTATTACCCTCCTTCAAAGAGACATGGCTTCCGCGCAAGAGTTTAACGACCATGCCTCTAAAAACACATATTCCTGGCATTTTAGGCCAGCCGTAAGGATGCTGCAGAAATGTTTTCCTCATTATTTGGATGTGCCGTTTGAATGTTGTGATCAGTGATTCAAAGCACATGATTCATCAGGAAGGCATTTGCTAGGCAGACATGTGAAGAGCTGTCTGCCTCTTCAATCTCCCTGACAGGGCAAAAATGCTGATTTATAGTAAATCATTAAAATCTGCTTATTATGGCACCGCTTGTTCCTCTTCTCCACTTCAAGCCGGCATCTTGATCTGCATCATGTCTCTTACAATTTTATACAACAGCTAGCAGTTATTTAAACCAGAGAGAAATGATCCTCTGTCTTTATTAGTGCATATGAAAGGATATTTTGTTTAAGGAAGACTAATTAAGAATGCAGACTCTATTTTCTCTCCCAGTTTAAGGGGGGGGGAGATTTAAAACCACTACACTCCAAAGAATGATTTCCCTAAACCAGTAAGTTTAAATTATTATTATTAAATATGGGTTTTCCCCCTCGCTCCCAAAGCAAGCGACTCTTAAATATAGCCAAAAATATTAGGAAGAGAGGCATGAGTTGTTTCTAATAATTTGAAATTGAGACCACATGATTCAAAATTAAATACCGCATAAGGACCGAAGCAAACGGATTTGTATTTACATAGGTAGAGGGCCTTCTTTAGACAACTTGCAAAAGTTTGATTTTTTTTTCTTTGTTAACTTTCCAAGAGGCAAGCCACATAATTTGTAAACAAACTGTCGATGGAAATAATCCACTACAAGTAGGTCCATATCGTGTGGTTTTTTTACAGTTTTTTAAAAAATTAATTTGACACCTGGGGACATTTTCCCTGCTGCTGAATTACAAAAGAGTGAATAAAATGACTCAAAATTAATCCATCCAGGTCTGTCCCCCTAATAATACTAATTCCAGAGAACATAGCCGTGCATAATGCATTTTAAATTAAATTGGAAAATGCATAATTTATATTTGTTTTATTTCTAAATATATGGACACTTTTATTTCTGCTTTTTAAAAATCTGGTGGTATTTTCTGGTGCTATCCCAGAGGATGATTTCAACCGTGAAATATTGCTGAGAAAAGATACACATAGATACACAGAAATTTATTTTTAATAGGTTGTAAAATGACTACGTCTGTTTAAAACAGAGGCTGCTACTTCTTAATAAAATATTCCCTGATAGATCACAATGGGTAGCCATGTTAGTCTGTCTGTAGCAATGGAAAAGAGCAAGAGTCCAGTAGCATCTTAAAGACTAACAAAATTTCTGGCAGGGTATGAGCTTTCGTGAGTCACAGCTCACCTCTTCAGATACAGCTAGAATGTGAGTCCATCTATCCTTAAGTAGATACTTAAGGATAGAGGAGAGGCCAATCTTACAGATTTTCAAAGTTAAATTGCCAAAATAATAGCCACCTTTGGCAATCAAATTCCACATCTGTGCATTCTGATTAATGAATACTTTTATTTAGCTTACATTTATTTATTTAAAACATTTATACACCACCTTTTCAAGCAAATAGGGTCTCCAAGGTGGCAAACATCAAGGCATTACAATGTTTAAAATAGCCTTTAAAATGTGTGCGTGTATATAGACATACATGCAAACGCACACACGCAACCAGAGAGGAAGGCCAATAAGAGTTTCCTGGGATATGTCAAGTCAAGCTTTGGTGCAGTGCCCTTGTTCAGAGCAGTTCCACAGGGAGGATAGAGGCTCAGTGGTAGATAGGTTTGCCAGGGTTGGGAAATACCTGGAGATTTTGGGGGTGGAGCCTGAGGCGGGTGAGCTTTGGAGAGGGGAGGGACTTCAGTGCAATAGAGTCCAATTGCCACAGCAGCCATTTTCTCCAGAGGAACTGATCTATGTCACCTGGAGATCAGTTGAAATAGTGGGAGATCTCCAGCCACCACCTGGAGGTTGGCAACCCTAGTGGTAGAGCATCTGCTTGGCATGGGGAAGGCCCCAACAAAAAGGTGGTGCAGCATCGCCGTTGCTTAAGGGGGCATTCCCGGGCTGAAAGGGGTTAGGAAGCTTCCTAATGGCAGCTCCCCCCCTCCCCAGAACATCTTGGGAACACCTCCTGGGACACCAGTGTGACGACTTGTGCCAGGAGGGTGCTGGCAGGAAGTGAAGCCAGTGTCCAAGGGCCGTGCTGCCACCGCAGTTCATAGGGGCCACCAGGTCCCGCTTTCCCACCGGCGGTAGGTTTTTGGGGCAGAGCCTGAGGAGGGCGGGGTTTAGGGAGGAAAGGGACTTCAATGCCATAGAGTCCAATGGCCAAAGCAGCCATTTTCTCCAGGTGAACTGATCTCTATCGGCTGGAGATCAGTTGTAACAGCAGGAAATCTCCAGCTACTACTTGGAGGTTGACAACCCGAATAAGTGCCTCTACGCTGGCGTCCATGCCATGTTAGATGATGCAAGTGGCACGGACGCCAACATTGGGGTCATGCCGCCTCCTAAGCCCATTCGGCCCCCAACCTCAGGAATGGGCTGTCAAGATGGCTTCACTTGTGTTCCTGTGATGTCCGATGCACGTTCAGGCATCATAAAAACAGTCCAAAATGAGCCACCTCATCAGAAAAGAGCAGTGACCGCAGGCCAATTCTCTTATGTCTGCAAGTACTCGCTCTGTTCAAGATGTTGATATACATACGCCTGGTAAAAACCCAAAGAAATACTGCAGCAGATCCAAACATAAAAGATCTATTTTACAATTATGCTTGCAGACAAATTTATGAAGATGCCCAAGGCTAACACATTAATACAGAAACATCATATCTCCTGTTTGTAGAATTATCTTGTGGTTTATTTCAGGCCATCTATGGGATGAAGGGATTACAGCACTTATACAATACTTAAGAGAAAATGGTAATCAGACACTTTAACACTTTTAAATCATAATGTTACATTACATTGCAACACCTTGCTTTTCTTACAACTCTTGGCAATTCTCTTCCCAAGGGACCATCATTCTTTCGAGAAAATAAGATATTTCACTGGGAACAATCCCGAAGAGACTTCTTAGACTCGAGGGCATTTTTTAATATAAAAAAAAGACAATTTACACACAAGAGTATGGCTGTTGATGCGATAATTGAGAACCACTTGGTGAAAATGTCTCCCCCCCCCCCCCCACAATTACTGCTTTTGGACTTTTTTTTTTTAACCTGGCAAAAAAAAAAAAAAAAGGAAATAAATTGCCCTTTAAATCAGTGGTTGAAATAGATATACAGCAACAAATCCATAGGTGTTCATGGCTAATGGCCAAGGAAAATATTTTTCTCAGCTTCACTTGTGGTTTGGGTTCCCTTTGTAGAATAGATCTCACCAAACTGATCCAAGTGTATGTCATCTTTGGGATCAACTGCTATATTGTGTCATACATATGGATTATTCTGAGGTGTCATCTGAACACTACGCTGAAGTTCTTTTTCTGATTAAGGTCCCTTCCCAAATTGTCTTCATCTGATTCCCCGCCCCCCCCCCATTTTGGAGCTTCAGATGACTTTTTCTTATTGAAGAAGAAAAAGCCGAAGGAGGAGGAGGAGGAGGAGAAGAGTTGGTTTTTATATGCCGACTTTCTCTACCACTTAAGGGAGACTCAAACTGGCTTACAAACCCCTTCCCTTCCCCTCCCCACAAGAGACAACCTGTGAGGTAGGTGGGGCTAAGAGAGCTCTAAGAGAGCTGTAACTTGACCAAGGTCACCCAACTAGCTCTGTGTGTAGGAGTGGGGAAACAAATCCAGTTCACCAGATTAGCCTCCACCGCTCCTGTGGAGGAGTGGGGAATCAAACCTGATTCTCCAGATCAGAGTCCACCGCTCCAAACCACCACTCCAAACCACCGCTCTTAACCACTGCACCACACAAACGCTATCTATATCTATCTATCTATCTATCTATCTATCTATCTATCTATCTATCTATCTATCTATCTATCTATCTATCTATCTATCTATCTATCTATCTATCTATCTATCTATCTATCTATCTTTAAAGATGGCATTTGAAATGTTACCTGAAGGAAAAGAGGAAAGCAGAAGAAAGCAGGCAGGCTCAAATAACAGCAAAATGCTAAAGGAGAAGAGATTGAGGTGAGCACAGCAAGAGAGCATGGCCTGCCAATCAGGATCCCATCTTTCCTGGAGATGGTGGTCTGTCCGGGACCAACTTCTGCCCTAAGTGGATGCCTAGGTCAGCACATTGCAGTGGCATGGCATTCTTCCTACAGCAGCAGATGGCAGCTCTGTTTTCTTTCTTCCTCCCCCTACCCCCCAGCGTTGCTCTGGCGCTCGCACGTGTGCTATTTTAGAACAGCTGGATGCGACTGACGAATCGAGGACCTGAGCAGCTGGCTGGGGAGGCTGTCAGAGTGATAGGGATGAAGGAGGCTCCCATCAGAACTTAATAAGCCATAGGAGAAGAGAGGAGTGAATCCTCCCATTTCGCTTTCACATCCATCCCCTTATTTTAGCATGCTGAGGCTGTTCCTAGGGATGCAAGGAGAAATGGATGCATTGTATTGGGGTTCTGTGCAGAAAATGCTGGACCTCTGGCTATTGCACATGTATCAAGCTATTTCCCCCTTTCAAGCCCTACCCGTCTTGCTGTTGCACTTGGCCATTTGTCGGATTTGTTTTACATTAAGCACTACCGATGACCACCTTGCTACTGAGAACAGCTTTGGGCTAGTGCCCAGATGTGACCTTTACTCAGGTGTTAACAACCTGGCCATTTTTGCTAGGCTATTTATCAGACATTGTCAAACACTGATTCTGACTTTAAATGGATTGGGTCTGCATCCATGCACTGGTAGATATTGTATTACATGAACACATGAGCACATGAAGCTGCCTCATACTGAATCAGACCCTTGATCCATCAAGGTCAGTACTGCCTACTCAGACTGGCGGGAGCTCTCCAGGGTCTCAGGCAGAGGTCTTTCACATCACCTACTTGCCTAGTCCCTTTAACTGGAGATGCCGGGGATCGAACTTGGGACCTTCTGCGTGAAAAAGCAGATGCTCTACCACTGAGCCATGGCCCCTCCCCAGTATAGTGTTATAGTGATCTTCACAACTGGATTTTCCTGTGTGGATGAGGCAATCCAGTTGCAAGTGGTTGCTTCTGGCAATGAGCCAGCGTGGTGTAGTAGTTAAGATTGGTGGACTCTAATCTGGAGAACCGGGTTTGATTCCCCATTCCTCCACATGAGCAGCAGACTCTAATCTGGTGAACCAGGTTGGTTTCTCTGCTCCTCCACATGAAGCCTGTAGGCTGACCTTGGGCTAGTCATAGTTCTCTCTGTACTCTCTCAGCCCCACCTACCTCACAAGGTGTCTGTTGTAGGAAGGGGCAGGGAAGGTGATTGTAAGCCATTTTGAAACTCTTTAAAGGTCAAGAAAAGGAGTATAAAAACCAATTCTTCTTCAGTGGTGGTGCAGTATTGAATGACGTGTGAATAGAGCTTTAACAGAGGGGAAAATTCTGCACAATAATCACATTAGTGATTTTTCCTGTATTTCCTCATTTACTTTTCAGAACCCTGTTGCTACTGGAGGTGGTGCTTTTAGCTACTGCAAATACATTACTTTCATTTGGATACTGCACTGGCATGTGCAATCCTATTAAGACTTTGGAATACATCGTGCTGACTTACACTGAACCCACCTATGAGACTATCCTGGTCGGCCTTGTCTACTTTACCAGATCCTTTTAGTTGAAGATTGAACCTGGGACTTTCTGCACACATAGGGTTGCCAGGTCCCTCTTCACCATCTGCAGGAGGTTTTTGGGGTGGAGCCTGGGGAGGGCGGGGTTTGGGGAGGGACTTCAATGTCATAGAGTCCAATTGCCAAAGCAGCCATTTTCTCCAGGTGAATTGATCTCTATCGTTTGGGGATCAGTTGTAATAGCTGGAGATCTCCAGCTAGTTCCTGGAGGTTGACAACCCTATGCACACAAGACCTAATGAGCCATGGCCCCTTTCAAAAAATACACCTGATAAGGTGAGGAGAACCTGCAACTCATGACTGACTGTTTTACAGTGTGGGAAGCCCAGACTCAACCTGGGCCTGTTGTAATGTGTGGTTCAGTCCCCTCTTATCCATAAATCTCACTGGGTACCATGCAGTCAATAGAAGGTTAAACCTTCTTTCTAGTATCAGAGGAACATGCCTATTATATTAGGTGCTGTGGAACAAAGGCAGGACGCTGCTGCAGTCATAGGGTTGCCAACCTCCAGGTGCTAGCTGGAGATCTTCTGCTATTACAACTGATCTCCAGCAAATAGAGATCAGTTCCCCTGAAGAAAATGGCTGCTTTAGCCATTAGACTCTATGGCATTGAAGTCCCTCCCCTCCCAAACCCCTGCCCTCCTCAGGCTCCACCCTAAAAACCTCCCGCCGGTGGCAAACAGGGACCTGGCAACCCTATGCAGTCATCTTGTTTGGGGGCTTCCTAGAGGCACCTGGTTGGCCCCTGTGTGAACAGACTGCTGGACTTGATGGGCCTTGGTCTGATCCAGCATGGCCTTTCTTATGTTCTTAAACCTTAGAGTCAAGGTTGAAACAGCCACAATAATCATATACCCATTGAGGGAAAACCCACCTCATGCTATCCAAGGCTCCTTGGAGGAATGGTGGGTTAAAAATGTGATTGATAATAAGTTCTAACAGTTCAATCAAAGGCCTGAAACTCATATTAACTGTGGTGGCATCTACCAGGTTTACTGCCTTTCCATTCCTATCTTCGGTTAGATGCCTCTCTACAGTAATGAATTGTGCTGGAGTACTAAAATATAGGTATATTCCCCCCCCTTCATTCCACCCCTCAATCTCCCTGCTCTGCCAGTGGCAAGCTATGCTTTCCTTCTCTGCTTCCCGGACTAAATCAAACTGCAGGGTACTAATAAAAAAAGTCATGACTAACAAATTAAATTTTCTCCGTATTAATCTTTAAAAAAATAATTCTCGGCAAGATTTATCAGGATTTCCAATCCTTGGTTAGAAGAACAGGAGCAAAGTATTGCAACCTAATGATCAAATATATCACTAGGAGATAAAAATTTTCGATAACAGATCTATTGTTGTGCAACAGCGGCGACGAAAGAGAGAGACAGAGAGGCAGAGAGAAGCCGCTGGAGCCCTTTGGGACTTTGGCTCATACTGATCAGACTTAAAAACTTGGAATGTACTGACTCCAAATATTACATGTGATTGATATAACCAGGAATTTCCGCTGACCCTCAAATATACAATTAAGCCTTTGGTCTGACTGGTCTTTATTGTCCTTTGCTCCCTAAGGATTCGGAAAGCAGCTAAGCACAGCACTATTGTGTTTAATAAAGAAGTTTGCTTCTGACAAATGGAAGCCCAATGAGATACCAAAGGCCCAGGCGGAAGATCGTTGGCTTTTATTCCAGAGTAATTAACCCAGAATGATGGTTCTCTCCAGTTTCATTCTTTCAATGGCAGACGGATATTAGAAGGGCCTGAAAGACTCGGCAGATGACAAATATGAGTCCTATGTATTGACTCTAGACTACTTTAAAGTTGAAAACTGCTCTGCAATCACTCGTCTGTTACAAAAGTATTGTGCGCAGGTCACGAGAATTCCCATTTTACTGCTGGGAAATTGAGGCCGGGGTTGAATATAGGGTTGCCAACCTCCAGGTACTAGCTGAAGATCTCCTGCTATTACAACTGATCTCCAGCCGATAGGGATCAGTTCAGCTTGAAAAAAATGTCTGCTTTGGTAATTGAACTCTATGGCATTGAATCCCCTCCCCAAACCTTGCCTTCCCCAAACTCCGCCCCAAAAACCTCTTGCCAGTGGCAAAGAGGGACCTGGCAACCCTAGTTAAATGGCTCACGTGAGTCTTCACAAGGAGACCATCGCCGGGATGCCACATCTCCCACTATTGTGGAAGGTTTCCAGGCAATCACCCCTGTTGCTTGCTTCAGTGGCGGGGGAAGTTGGGAATCATGGAGCAGATGTTCTGACATCACCATTGACATCATATAGTATCTGATGAAGGGAGTTTTGACTCTCAAAAGCCCATATCCCAAAAAGCTTGTTGGTGTCTACTGTGCTACAAGACTTGAATCTAGCTGGTCTATTGCAGATCAACTTGGCTACCCTCTGAAACTGACATCACCAGTGTCTGTTATATGAGAACAAAGGTATCGTGTCCAATTGTGATTCAGCAGGCCACATTAGGGCTGTTGAAAAAAATATTCGGTAAAGTTCGGCTTCGGCAAAATTTGGCCTGTTAAATTCAGGCCGTGCCGAAGTCCAAACTCCCCCGCTTCGGATCCCCAAAATTCGGGCGAGATCCGGAGTTCGGGAGAAAATTCGCCCCCCGCGGGCCTTCACGGGGCTTCCATGAAGGCGCGCGGCGGCTCTTTAAACAGATCTGCGCCTTCCAGCTGAAGGCGCAGATCTGTTTAAAGCGCCCCCCGCGCATCTTCAGGGAAGCCCCCTGAAGGCCCGTGGGGAAGGTGGAACAGATCTGCGCCTTCCAGCTGGGAGGCGCAGATCTGTTTAAAGGGCCCCCGAGCGCCTTCAGGGGGCTTCCCTGAAGGTGCGCGGGGGGCCCTTTAAACAGATCTGTTTAAAGACCCCTCGCCGCCCGGCTGCAGAGAAGCCCCCTGAAGGCGTGCGGGGTGTGTGTGGAACAGATTTGTGCCTCCCAGCGAAGCCCCGTGAAGGTGCGCGGGGGGGGGGGGAGCCAAACCCTGAATTTGCCGTATTTATTTGCCGAACACCCCGAAGTTGGGGAATTCGGCTCCCCCCATTTCCCACCTTTTTTGAATTCGGTTCATCGTGAACCGGAAACCGCCGAACCGGGGGAAATTCAGCGGTTTTTTGATTCAGGACGAACCGAATCGACAGCCCTAGGCCACATGTTAAGGAATGGGAGGCCTACTGCTATTATTATGATTGAACTATAGAATTATGCATGGTATGGAGAGAGTGGACAGGGAGAAGCTTTTCTCCCTCTCTCATAATACTAGAATGCAGGGTCATCTGCTGAAGCTGGAGAGTGACAGATTCAAAACAGATAAAAGGAAGTATTACTTCATGCAGGTAAAGGTAAAGGTTCCCTGTGCAAGCACTGGGTCATTCCTGACCCATGGGGTGACGTCACAACCCGACGTTTCCAAGGCAGACTTTGTTTGCGGGGTGGTTTGCCAGAGCCTTCCCCTGTCATCTTCCCTTTGCCCCAGCAAACTAGGTACTCATTTGACTGACCTCGGAAGGATGGAAGACTGAGTCAACCTTGAGCTAGCTACCTGAAACCGACTTCCGTCGGGATCAAACTCAGGTCATGAGCAGAGCTTTTGACTGCAGTACTGCAGCTTAACACTCTGTGCCATGGGGCTCCTTCACACAACACATACTTAAATTGTGGAACTCCCTGCCCCAGGATGTGGTGATGGCTGCCAACTTGGAAGACTTTAAGAGGGGAGTGGACATGTTCATGGAGAAGAGGGCTATTCATGGCTGCTAGAAAAAATGGAAACTAGTCATGATGCATACCTGTTCTCTCCAGGATCAGAGGAGAATGCCTATTATATTAGGTGGAGTGGAACACAGGCAGGATAACGCTGCTGAAGTCATCTTGTTTGAAGGCTAACCTAAAGGCACCTGGTTAGCCCCTTTGTGAACAGACTACTGGACTTGATGGGCCTTGGTCTGATCCAGCAGGGCTTTTCTTATGTTCTTATGTCTGTATGTTTTTATGTTCTTATTTTGAACTTTGTGAAATTTTGCATTGATAGAATCGTCATATGTTTGCATTCGTAGATGTGCCATGCTGCTTCCATCACAAATATGCATGCCACTGTTTCTGTAAATACGGAAATTTGGGGATTGCCATTGGAAGTATTCATTACAGTTTGAGAGAGCAGATTAATAATGAATAGCAGTGGCATTTCTTCATTAATATTCTACAAAAGGAAAATATGTACTCATTATTCCTTTCATGAATTCTGCCCATTGAAGGTTCATAAATAATTATGCTTCACAATTGTGTCTAATTAGTAATGAGCTTAATCCAGTGTATTGCCAAAGCCCGGAGCGAAGGATTATTCACTTCTCTCTCTCTCTCTCCTTCCCTTTTTTCCCTCCTTCTAAGAAAAATCTCTTTTTACCAATAGGGGCTTATTATGAATCTACAGAGGTTTTTTTTTTTAAAAAAAAAAACTTGCCAAATGACAGAGTTTCCTGGATCCCCAAATTCATAGATGTTTGCTCAATGAAATTCCATAGAATCATAGAGTTGCAAGGTACCACAGGGTCATCTAGTCCAACCCCCTACACAATGAAGGAAATTCACAACTACCTCCCCCCCTACACTCCCAGTGACCCCTAATCCATGCCCAGAAGATGGCCAAGATGCCCTCCCTCTCATCATCTGCATAAGGTCATAGAATCAATATTGCTGACTGATGGCCATCTAACCTCTTCTTAAAAACCTCATGGGAAGGAGAGCTGACCACCTCCCAAGGAAGCCTGTTCCACTGAGGAACCACTCATAACTGTTAGAAAATTCTTCCTAATGTCTATACGGAAACTCTTTTATTTCATTTCAACCCGTTGGTTCTGGTCCGACCTTCTGGGGCAACAGAAAACAACTCGGCACCCTCCTTCTCTATGACAGCCCTTAAAGTATTTGAAGATGGTTATCATTTGACTGGCTTCTGCATCACAAGCTAAGGGCTGATTGGGAACAGGACCTGATGCTTTAGAGGGATGCAACAAGGACACAGAAGAGAACAAATCTGAAAATAGGTAGCCAGGTAGCCCTGAGCTGGATGGCCCAGGCTAGCCTGACTTTATCAGCTCTTGGAAGGGTCAGCCCTCATTAGTACTTGGGTCGGAGACCACCAAGGAAGCCCAGGGTTGCTACACACAGGACAGCAATGGCCAACCATCTCTGTTTGTCTCTTGCCCTGAAACCCTATGGGGTCGCCATAAGTCCGCTGTGACTCGATGGCGCTTTCCACCACCAGCTAGGTACATTTGGGATTATTAGTACAGCAGGATCTGCGACCAAATTGCACCTGGGGCATTTGTCTCAATCCAGAGTATAATAGCAGTGGGCTGCAGTTTCTTGCTTGTAGGGAGTGCCTATAAGATTCGTCCTGCTGGGTCAGACCAAGGGTTCATCAAGTGCAATCCTAAACAGAGTTACAGTTTTCTACATCCTTTGAAGAGTGTAACTTTACTTATAATGGTTCTGCAATCTCACCCAGAATTGTGCTTCCACATGGACAGCCAGATACTTCTGGGATGCTACCTTGTGAGGTAGGTGGGGCTGAGAGAGTTTTGAGAGAACTGTGACAAGCCAAAAGTCACCCAGCAGGCTTCATGTGTAGGAGTGGGGAAACCAAACTGGTTCACCAGATTAGAGTCCGCCACTCATGTGGAAGAGTGGGGAATCAAACCAGGTTCTCCAGATTAGAATCCACCGCTCTTAACCACTACACCACGCTGGCAAGAGCCTCTCGTGTGGACTACATCTGGTACTGACTCTGAACATGCAGGTTCCACTTTGCTATCATTGCTAGCAGCTACGATAGCAAGGGCTCTCCTTCTCAAAATGCTTTGATCCTTTTTCATAAGGCGTGCAGTTATACAACTGTGGTGTAGTGGTTAAGAGCAGTGGTTTGGAGCAGTGGAGTCTGATCTGGAGAACTGAGTTTGATTCCCCCACTCCTCCACGTGAGTGGCGGAGGCTAATCTGGTGAACTGGATTTGTTTCCCCACTCCTACACACAAAGCCAGCTGGGTGACCTTGGGCAAGTCATGCTCTCTCAGCCTCACCTACCTCACAGGGTATCTGTTGTGGGGAGGGGAAGGGAAGGTGATTGTAAGCCAGTTTGATTCTCCCTTAAGAGGCAGAGAAAGTCGGCATATAAAAACCAACTCTTCTTCTTCTTCTTCTTCCACTATATTTCTGGCTGTGGTCTTTCCTCACTCCCAGAAAGCTACAGATGAGGGTTGCCAGGACCATCTTCGCCACAAGCGGGAAGTTTTTGGGGCAGAGCCTGAGGAGGACGGTGTTTGGGGAGGGGAGGGACTTCAATGCCATAGACTCCAATTGGCAACATGGCCATTTTCTCCAGGTGAACTGATCTCTATCGGCTGGAGGTCAGCTGTAAGTGCAGGAGATCTCCAGCTAGTACCTGGATGTTGGCAACCCTACTACAGATTGGGGGCAATCATGACACAAGCAAGAAGAGCACTGTGGGATCATTTAATGTAGAGCAGACAAGCCACAGATGCAGCCATCTCTGTCCCCGTCGAGTGCCTGGAGAATGAGGTTAAATAATGTGACTGCAGATATGATGGAGAAGATATTGGCAGGGAAGGCTGATCTTGAAGGAGACTGATCTGCCTAAACTGGACCAGACAGTTGCTCTTGTCTGAGTCTGTGGGGTGGGGATTGCCTTTGTTTTTTGAGAAATGTATCGATGGGGTGGCTGGGAGAGCTTTCTCTCAGTGACGTCTGATTTGAAGGCTTTCTCCTCTCCTTGACTTGGCTGACCTTGTCACGTCTACCTGCCCTTCTGTGATCTCCAGATGGGACTACTTTAATGTGCTCCATGTGGGGCTGCCCTTGAAGGTAAAACGGAAACTGCTGCTGGTTCAAAATGTGGCAGTGTGCCTTCTGGTTGGGGAGTGGAATTATTCACACCGCTTTTACAGCAGCTACGTTGCATTTCTGAGCTCAATTCAAGATGTGGATTTTAACCTATAAAGGCTAGGGTTGCCAGGTCCTTCTTTGCCACCGGCAGGATGTTTTGAGGGTGGAGCCTGAGGAGGGCAGGGTTTTGGGAGGGACTTCAATGCCATAGAGTCGTATTGCCAAGGTGCCCATTTTCTCCAGGTGAACTGATCTCTATCGGCTGGAGATCAGTCGTAATAGCAGGAGATCTCCAGCTAGTACCTGAAGGTTGGCAACCCTAATAAAGGCCTTCGTATCCTGGGGCCACATTCTTGAAGACCATCTCTCAAATATACACCCACACGCTAGTTAAAGTTGGCTCATTGTTTCCTTTCAGTTATTCCTTCCTTTCAGGCAGTTTGCTTGTCTTCTGTTAGGGTCATACAGTTTTGGTGATAGTCCCTACATTATGGGATGTGTACATTCTCTGACAAGGTCTCAGAGACTCTGTAAAGCAGTACTTGGGGAGGGTGGCTTTGAGGCATGAATTTGTCTTTAGCTTGAGGATTTGGCTGTTCTGGTTTGAGTTCTGAGTTGGAGTTCTGAGCTGTCTTAGGTCTATGAGGTTTAGGGTTGCCAACCTCCAGGTACTAGCTGGCGATCTCCTGCTATCACAACTGATCTCCAGCCGATAGAGATCAGTTCGCCTGGAGAAAATGGCCGCTTTGGCAATTGGACTCGATGGCATTGAAGTCCCTCCCCTCCCCAAACCCTGCCCTCCTCAGGCTCTGCCTCCAAAACCTACCGCCAGTGGCCAAGAGGGACCTGGCCACCCTACTAGTGGCTCCATGATTAGACCAGCACTCGGCCGCTGCGGTGCAGGCAGCTCTTGGGATTGGGCTGGTAGTTTCATACCATCAAAAATAAAACCCCCAAAGAAATGAATTTTATTTCTAAACTGCAAAAATAATCACATTAGTCATAATGGTGGTGCCTTCCCCTTTGGGAATCAATTGTTATCATCGCTCAAGTCTTTTGTTTCTCTTTCTGGGCTCCTTAGCAATTTATAAAGATACCAGACCATGGGCTATATCAATGTCCTTAGGGTTATGAGATGTTGCTATGTGTCAAAACAAAAAATCCCAGTGTTCCAGTTCTTCAACTTGGATATGTTTAATTAGCCATTCCAATTAACCTCCCCTTTGAGCTCCCTTATGTTTAAGGGGCTATAGCAAAAATAACGTAGAATTTAAACATTTGGAGGGGGGGCACAGAGAGGTTTCCAAGGATTTCAAAATGTGTGTTCCAGTTTCATTTTGTGTGTTCCATTTTGCTAATGAATATACGGTGATGTTTAATACTTCTGCATGAACAAAATGTATTGTGCGATTTACATGAAGTCAGTGGGCAAAACAGGCTACAGCAGGGTTTTGTTTTTAAGTGAAACATGCAGCATATATATATAAAAGGGAAAGTCTAGAAAAATGTGTAGATACTCTGGCACTGTTTTTTTTGGGGGGGGAGGGGAGGGAGCCTCCCACAGCCAATCTGAGCTTCTCTAGCAAAGTCAGAGATCTGTAAAGTACAGATTGAGTATCCCTTATCCAAAAATCCGATATCCAGAATGATCTAAAATCCGAAACTTCTGGTGAGATAGTGACACCTTTGCTTTCTGATGGTTCAGTGTACATGAACTTTGTTTCATTCACAACATATTGTATAAAATAGTGTATAAAATTACTTTCAGGCTATAAGGTTTATATAAAACATAAATGAATTTTATGTTTAGACGTGGGTCCCATCGTCAAGATATCTCCTTATGTATATGCAAATATTCCAAAATCCAAAATAATCTGAAATCCGAAACACTTCTGGTCCCAAGCATTTTGGATAAGGGATACTCCACCTGTATCCAAAAGCGAAGTAACTTGATGCTGCTGTGGTTAGATTGACTAGGGGTCAGGTCCCTCTTCGCCATGAGTGGGAGGTTTTTGGGGCAGAGCCTAAGGAGGGCAAGGTTTGGGGAGAGGAGGGACTTTAATGCCCTAGTGTCCAATTGCCAAAGCGGCCATTTTCTCCAGGTGAACTGATCTCTGTTGGCTGGAGATCAGTTGTAACAGCAGGAACTCTCCAGCTAGTACCTAGACATTCATAACCCTAAGAGTGACCTGGCCTGAAGCTAGCCACCAGCACATTTGCTCCTGTGCCCGTTTCAGCTCTCCTGTGCCTCTTCCAACCCCCTCCCCTTAGTAAGGTAGAACAGTTTCCTCCTGTCCCATTCCATATCGTTCCAGCTCACACCATTGCACTGCATGCATTCTGTTCCAGTTTAACAAAGCGGATTTGTAAAATGGATTTTTGCATCCAAGCATGCTCAGCTTGCCACAGCTTCCAGTTCATTCAGGTCTTTGACATCTTCTAGGTGTGCACTGGCATCTTCTAGGTGTGTCTGAGGAGACAAAATTGACTTGGTAGGACCAAGGGTCTGATTCAGTATAAACCAGCTTCATTGTTCATTGAAAGACCAATGAAGATTTCCACATTTGTAACTTTCTTGCTGGGGAACAAGGAATGTACAATGTTTCATAAGCATTGGGTCTTCATAGAGCCAGTGTAATATTACATTCCTCAGCTTGCATAACTTTGCATAAAATTGGTGACTTACAATGCCAGCTGAAATCGGAGAGTTCCCATCAAGAATTCTAAATACCTGTTAACCTCCTAAAAAGCAAAAAACAACAAAAAAACCTAAAATAAAATAAAATCAGATTTGCATTGAGGGAAAGGTTTAATAGGAATTGCAAATCCTCCGGGGAGATTTTTCACTGCAAGTTTCAACAACGGGAGGAATGATTTAGCAAGGATTACCGCTTCTATCTTCCTCGTTCTCTCTGATTTCCCAAGAATGAGAATCACATCTTGGAAAGCAAGATGTAAATTTGGCAGCTAGTGCTTTCACACGCTTGTGCCGTACACATGAACACAGAACTCGGTTGATTGTATATTTAAATAGATCAATCACAGACACATAAATAATAAATAGGACAATTTCCCCCCCCCCTTTCCATTTAACATGCAAGTGAGAACTTGAGTTGGGGGGAGAAGAAGGGGTGAGTGTGTGTGTTTGTGTGTGTGTGTGTGTGTGTTTACCCATTCACCAGCATTTCCAAACTAGGAGATAAAAATCGGGAAATTCTTTTTCCTTTCTTGACAAAGAACGCTAGTCAAAAACTGGGAAGCAGATGGCTGCTTATATATTTCTTCTTTTTTTTATTTACTGCAATGCTAAAGCCACCATAAAAAAGCAAAGTTGAACAGACAGAGCTAATAATATAATCATTCAAAACACCTGCAAAACAGTGCAGATGGGCAATTTCTGTCTGCAAAATCATCAGCGAAGGCCCGCCTTCCCATATGGGCAAATCTATCTGCCTTAGAGCATCCAAAGCTTTGTCCCTTACCTTAAGAAAACCTGCACCAAGCATATGCAGTCTTTTTATAGCATAGCAGAAGTGCCTCGGATCTGCCAGCTTATTTTTTTTTAAAAGCTAAATATAACTTACAGTACCTATAACCTTTGGATCTGTCCACTAGTATGTCTCAAAAGAGCAAGGGAAAAAATGCATTTAAAACACACGGAGCGGCATTCAGGGACGAGAGCAAACAGCTTTCCTTCTCAGTCAGAATGTTTGCAGTTGATTAATGTATATTAATGGACCATCGAGCCCATGTTTCATTCCGAAATGTCTTGCAAGGAAACTATTCCCAAATGATCCAAGGTGGCTTTTTAAAAAATGAAATTGCTAAAAAAAAAAAAAATGTTTTAAAGCACTAAAGCTTCCCATTTGGGATTTTTGTGGCCCTTCAGACAACAACAAAAGAAGGTGAGAGGACAAAATGCAGGGTTTCAAGCTGTTCTTTAAAGGACCTGACATGTGACTTCATATGCTGGTGTTCGTTATGTTTATCATTATTTTCATGTGTATTGCTTTATTCCGATTGCAAGAAGAAGGGTCAGATACAAATCACGTTAGATGGGGAAATGTTTGCTGCCACAGTTTTGATGCCTAGGATGGGGTGGGTTTTTCTCATCACTCTTACCAGTTGCAATTTCGTCTGCTTTGTTCCATGAAACTGTAGAGAACCACTGGCCTTTTATGCAGGGACATTTCCCTGCGGTCACCCCTGCTGACTGTTCTGGGGCTTCCTTTTGATTATGCATGCCTTTTCCACCTGTCAGAGGTTGCCTCACTCTCCCCGCATGTTTTGCCCATGTTTTCCAGATGCTGTTTTAGCCAGAATCTGGAAAATGTGGGCAAAACGCACAGGGAGAGCGAGGCAACTTCTGATGGGCAGCAAAGACATGCATAATCAAAAGGAAGCCCCAGAACAGTTGGCGGGGCTGATCACGGGGAAACGTCCCTGCATAAAAGGCCACTGAGATCAAGCACACTCGTAACTGCACTGATTCGTCCAGGGTTTTATTTAGTCATAGGCCATTTATGCAGCGTCGATTCTGCTCCTTGCTCAATGTTGATTTTTTTAAATATGACCTTTAAAATGACTGTTCATGGTCCCGATGCAAGAGGAGAAAGTCAAATAAATTCCACTCCCCCCACTCACTTGTTCCTTCATTCCTTCATTTGCATAGCCATTAGCAATAGTCGTTTGCATAGCTAAGCTGCGGCTGGGATTCTGCCTGCTTCCTTCAGTGAATGCTTCCATGTGGGGGGGGGGGAGCAAATACAAAAGGTCACATTAAAGGGACTCTTAAGAAATGTGAAACAGGTATGCGTCAGCTTTGCTGTGACATCTGAAATGATGTTTCAGCGTGAAGAAATAAAAAAAAATGCGGGGCACAGGGCCGGATTTAGGTTTGATGAGGCCCTAAGCTATTGAAGGTAATTGGGCCCTTTATATGTCCAGCTGTCCTTTGTCAACAACAAATTGTCACTGCTTTTTGTGTTGAATATATGCTATATAGGCCCATTACTTACATCATAGGAGCCTACACAACACAAAACACTGTTGCTGTATGTAGGTTTTATTGTATTTGTTTTTTATCTTATATTTTGGAAATGTACATCCAGTTTTTTTTCCTTTAATTTCCTTTAACAAGCTATAGCTTGTTTAGCTTATACGTAAATCCAGCACTGGCGGGGCATTTCAGCCTGGAACCCATTGCTAATTACCAAGCATAAACAGCCAGAGTGTTGAGGTTAGAATGCAGGACTAAGACCTTCGTCATGGAAGCTCTTTGGCAGACATCGGCCCAATCACTCTTTCACTCAGCCCAATCGACTTCACAGGATTGATGCTGGGAGGATAAAATGGAGAAAGAGAGAATACTGTTGAAAACTATTTAGGGGCCCCGCTGTAAAGGAAAGTGCGGTATAAATATCTAAGTAAATACATTTATTTGGCTACACTTGTGTCCTGATAAGTGCTTCACAAGCCCCTGTTTGGAAATCCTAGACAAGCAGGAAAACTAGGAGGTCTGCTCAGATCCCTTATGGCAGGGGTCCCCAGTGTGGTGCCCAAAGGGTGCCATGGCATCCACCAATACCTTTCCTGGTGCCTGCTTTTAGAAAGTTAAGTGTGCCAGGTAGGGCTTTTGCCCAGCACGACTTCTGCTTGGACATTGGTGATCTGACTGGCTGCGCAGATTTTTAAAAACGATGCTTTGGCAGCAGCGGCTATCACAACACAAAGATCTTCACTGTGTGACTGAAGGTAAGCTGCAGCAGCGATTTCGTGCCTGGCTTGGCCACCTGCGGCAGATGTTTTTGGCAGCAATTTTGTGATTGCCCCCACCATGCTGTGTCAGAATTCCAAAGGTGCCCATGGGCTGCAAAAGGTTGGGCACCCCTGCCTTGTGGCCTGACATCTCTGGTGCTGGTCTGTGATAGGCTTAGTGGGTAGGGTTGCCAGGTCCCTCTTCGTCACCGGCGGGAGGTTTTTGGGGCGGAGCCTGAGGAGGGTGGGGTTTGGAGAGGGGAGGGACTTCAATGTCACAGACTCCAATTGCCAAAGCGGCCATTTTCTCCAGTTAAATGATCTCTGTCGGCTAGAGATCAGTCATAATAGCAGGAAATCTCCCACTAGTACCTGGAGGTTTGCTAAATATGAAGAAAACAGCACGAAAGCTTAATGTATAGTCTATTATATGCAAAGTAATATACAAACATCACATAAAACATTCCATATACAGAGATTATATAACAGAAAAGGTATGTTTCATTGATGTTACCTGTCTTTTTGATGTTCAGCATAATGTTAATTGTGTAGTCCTAGTTTATATTGTTTATTTATATTCTTAGTTCGTTAGTATGATAGCTCATTTTATGTATATCAGGCTGATGAAGCTATTGCTTGGTGAAAACGTGGAACCTAAATCCGGAAGGTGTGAGTTTCCTGTCCTGCCAGCACATCAGTTTGACAGAAGATAGATCCGTTTGGGCAGTACTTGGAAGTCTTTGGACATTATTAAAGAATCTTGGTTCACCTGTACTGCTGGACCTTTGATGGACTATCTGCTCTTGCATTCCACATGTCTTGTTTTTGATTGTATAGCTGTGTTTTTTTTTTTTTTTTTTGTAGAATTGTGTTTGTAGAATCATGTATGGAATGTCTTGTGTGATGTTTGTATATTACTTTGCATATATTAGACTATACATTGAGCTTTCGTGCTTTTTTCTTCATATTTAGCAGTACCTGGAGGGTTGCAACCTTATTAGTGGGCCTCAAGTGAAGCAGGTCTCATGAACCTCACAGACTCTCCTACCGATCTCTGAGAAACCTAGATTTGCTTTGCAGAAAACCATTTAGCAATTCCAGGTTTTGCTTATGTGCTTGGGGGGGGGGGGGGGGGGACTTGAAGCAGCAAAGCGTTCATGGAGACTTCCCATTGTGCAACCGTGGCTTTCTTGTTATCAGGCATCTTCGCCTTCAAAGTTTCCAAGATTTCCTTGAATCTAACAATAATTTTAATAATTACAAAACTGAGAATACTTTCTCGACGCCCAGCTCTGTTCTCTTGTCTTCCTCCGAGCTAAAGTCTCTGCTTTCATGTAATACATAAAAGAGCAATATTGCTCTGATGAACTAAGACACATGAAGTATCTAATTAACATTAAAATATTGTCTCTTGTCATTAGCTTCATTTGCTCTTTAAGTGTGGGCTCTTGAGAGACAGAGGTTCGAAATAACAGTGACCTGGGCCAGGGAACTGGGAGAGAAAGGGAGAGAGAGGTTTTTTTAAAAAAATACGGTGGTCTAAATTTAATCTGACACATTACAGGCTGCCATTTTCTCTGCAATCCATTGGCTCAAATTTAATTTAAACAACCTATCATGAAATAAAAGAATTATTTATTTAAAGGAATGACGGATGTCACTTGCTTGCATTTTAAGCCCAGGCACTTGTCAAATCATAAGTGTGCTGCTTTAAGGGATACTTCTTCCCGAGAACAATTCCTCCCTCACCCCAGAATGTGTTATTCTGATCCAAGCAGCGTCTGTTGTGGGATGGAATTGCTTGTTTGTTCTTTTGTTCGTTTTGTGTCGATGTGCTCTGGATTTATAGGGATGGGCTGGTTTTTCTGGATATGCATTTGGTTAAGTATAGTTTCAGGAGCCCGTGGCACAGAGTGGTAAGCTGCAGTACTGCAGTCCAAGCTCTGCTCACAACGTGAGTTCGATCCTAACAGAAGTTGGTTTCAGGTAGCCGGCTCAAGGTCGACTCAGCCTTCCAGCCTTCCGAGGTTGGTAAAATGAGTACCCAGCTTGCTGGGGGTAAAGGGTAGATGACTGGGGAAGGCAATTGCAAACCACCCCATAAACAAAGTCTGCCTAGGAATTGCCGGAATGTGACATCACCCCATGGGTCAGGAATGACCCGGTTCTTGCACCAGGTCATATACATTTACCTTTAAGTATAGTTTCAGAGGGTAGCTGTGTTCATCTGCAGTAGAACAGCTAGATTCGAGTCCCACAGTACCTTAGAGACCAATAAGATGTTTGGGGTATAAGCTTTCGAGAGTAAAAGCTCCCTTCATTGGATACCTGTCTGATGAAGGGAGCTTTGACTCTTGAAAGCTCATACTCAAAAAATCTTGTTGGTCTCTAAGGTGAAACGGGACTCGAATCTTGGTTAAGTATAATTGTGATTGAAGAACAAATTGCAACACATATCTAAATGTGATGTCACATCCCAACGTTTACTAAGCAGACTATGTTTATGGGGTGTTTTGCCATTGCCTTCCCCAGTCGTCGACACTTTACCCCGGCAAGCCGGGTACTCATTTTACTGACCTCGGAAGGATGGAAGGCTGAGTCAACCTTGAGCCTGCTACCTGAAACCGACTTCTGTCGGGAGCGAACTCAGGTTGTGAGCAGAGCTTTTGACTGCAGTACTGCAGCTCACCACTCTGCACCATGGGGCTTGCTAAAATGCATAAGACACACCAAAAATATTTGTGGAAATGCTGGTCCTAGAGTGTGTTAATGCAAAGGCCAGAGATATATAGAAATGGTACATGTTATTTGTTTTCATAAACTGTTTGGGTTGGGTCTGGGAAGTGGGAAGGTAACACAGGGGAAATCTTTATCTGGTGACTCTTGGCAAATCTATGCAGCAAAACTGTGAAACAAGTAAGGAATGAACTGAAGGCCATTCATCCAGACCAAGATGGTATATGGATTGCTAAGAGAAATGAATGGACTAATTTTCAACGCCGGGGTTATCAGAGTTGTATGTAGGGTTGCCAACCTCCAGATGGGACTTAGATTTCTCCTGGAATTACAACTGATCTCCTGAGTACAGAGAACAATTCTCCTGGAGGAAATGGCAGCTTTGGAAGGAGAACTGTATGGCAGCATGGTGTAGTGGTTAAGTGCAGTGGTTTGGAGCGGTGGACTCTGATCTGGAGACCTGGGTTTGATTCCCCACTCCTCCACATGAGCGGCGGAGGCTAATCTGGTGAACTGGATTTATTTCCCCACTCGTACACATGAAGCCAGCTGGGTGACCTTGGGCCAGTCACAGTTGTCTCCAAACTCTCTCAGCCCCACCTACCTCACAGGGTGTCTGTTGTGGGGAGGGGAAGGGAAGGTAATTGTAAACCAATTTGTTTCTTCCCTAAGTGGTAGAGAGTTGGTGTATAAAAACCAACTCTTCTTCTCCTTCTTCTTCTCCTCCTCCTCCTCCTTCCCCTCCCCCCCTCCTTCTTCTATAATGGAAGGAGTCAAAGCACCACTAAAACTCTCTTGGAATGTATAAGAAAACTGGAAAAGGTGCCAGTAGTGCTCTTCTGTTGATTTGCTTGCATGCAAGGCTTTTAATAGGAAGAGACACATTCATGGAAGAGAAGACCATAAATGGTTATTGGTATTAGGAGCTTCCAATACAAACTCTATATCCAGAGCCAGCATGTGTCTGATCACTACATACTGGAGGCAAACAGCAGGAGGCAGCCATCTCTGGGTTGCTGTCAAAAACTGGGGAAGAGTCTGGATACCCCTGAACAGCCAGAACAACCCTAACTCTGTATTCACTAAGAGTGTGCAGGAGAAGGGTTTCTTTCATTTTTCAGTTGTTTTGAAAATGTGAGTTAATGTTTGCGATATCAGAATTAAAGTGAGTTTTATTTGGATTAAGGTATTTAAGAAGGGGGTGCAAATTTTCATTTATTCTTTAAAAGATAATTAAAATTGCAAATGCCGGAAGGTCAGAGGGGGTTTATCCCATCTACCCCTGTGGAGTTTCACTAGTTAGAACTGCCCTTCCCTTGCTGTTTTTAACCCTTTAAAGGGAAAAGGAATATTATGCTTAGGACCGGATGAGACGGCCAAACTGCCTCAATAATATAATGGATAATACTGGTTTACTGATTTACAAATATGGGGGAATGTCTATATTTTACTGTAAAGAAACATAAAATGGGGTGAAAAGAAAAAAAATGTGGGTTTGATTTGCACAAGGAGAAGAGTGAAATCAAAAGGTGGGGTCAAAACAGCAGGAATAAGAAATATCAAATCATTCCTAGATAGGGTTGCCAACTCTGGGTTGAGAAATTCCTGGAGATTTAATGGTGGATCCTGTGGAGGGCAGGTTTTGGGAAGGGGAGGAACTTCAGTGGGGTATAATGCCATAAAGTCCACCCTCCAAAGCTGCTATTTCCTCCAGGGGAAATGATTGCTGTAAACTGGAGATCAGTTGTAATTCTGGGAGCTCTCCAGGCCCCACCTGGGACTTGGTGACTCTGTTCCTAGAGGGAACTTGTGGTTTAAACATACATATAACATATTGGACCCTTATGGAGGTCAGTTGTCAGAGGTAAAATTAGCGATTCCAGGGTAACTGTGCAATTCTTTTATGGCATTACTGGCCTCCAGGAAGAAATATGCAGTCACTAGTGGGTTGCCAGGTCCCTGAGGAGGGGAGGAACTTCAGTGGAGTATAATGTCATGGAGTCCATCATCCAAAGCAGCCATTTTCTCCATGGGAACTGATCTCTGTGACCTGGAGATTAGTTACAATAGTGGGAGATCTCCAGCCACCATCTAGAAGTTGGCAACCCTAGTTGCCAGGTCCCTCTTCACCACCAGTGGGAGGTTTTTGGGGCAGAGCCTGAGGAGGGTGGGGTTTGGGGAGGGGACGGACTTCAATGCCATAGAGTCCAATTGGCAAAGCAGCCGTTTCCTCCAGGTGAACTGATCTCTATCAGCTGGAGATCAGTTGTAATAGCAGATCTCCAGCTAGTGCCTGGAGGTCAAGCAAAGCAACAGCAGCACTTATGACCAAATGCAAAGCTATGAATTCCTCCTAACACACAATAATCCTATTACAAACATTATTCATATGGATGTGTGTATAAATTTCTAATGAAAACAAATAAATATGATTTCAAATCCAAGAATCATATTTGTGGTGCTTTTTAATTTTAATATTAGTCTAATCTATGAAATGGTTCTATAATCTTATCATAGGTTACAATCACAAGACTACTAAACTTATCAATATTACAAAGTCTATTCCATGTGTGACATCAAACTCCAACCAAAGGTGAAGTCCGAAGACTTTTCAAACAGGTAAGTCTTTCAGATAATTGAGCATAATTCACAGTGGGTAGCCGTGTTAGTCTGTCTGCAGTAGTAGAAAAGGGCAAGAGTCCAGTAGCACCTTAAAGACTAACAAAAATATTTTCTGGTAGGGTATGAGCTTTCGTGAGCCACAGTATCTGAAGAAGTGAGCTGTGGGTCACGAAAGCTCATACCCTACCAGAAAATATTTTTGTTAGTCTTTAAGGTGCTACTGGACTCTTGCCCTTTTCTACTAGATAATTGAGCAGTTAGCAAAGTGTAAATCCAAGGCTTGGGCAAATTCTACCTTCTGTAATCACACAAGGATGTACCTGGAGGTTGGCAACCTTAGTCACTAGGGCTTGGGAAAAGCTCGGTTCCAGCTCCTTGACCTGCCAGCGATGTGTCATAAGCGAAATGCAGCTGAGAGGATAGCAAAAAAACAAAACCAAAAAGAACCCCTAGACTTACCAGTATTAAGCAACTGGAATGTAATCAAAAGAAAGAAGTCTTAATTCAAGGGGGGGGGGAAATTGTAGTGGAGAACATGCTGTGAATGACATTTGCTAAGTGATGTGTGTATTTTCTCTTTGCCTTTCAGGCCCTCTCCTTTGCAGCAAATGTCTTTCTTTGAGCCCTCGAAGAAAGAGAAGTGTTTTCGCAGTTGGCGCAAAAGCACTGCCGCTTGGCTCACTCCCAGCAAGGATCCCTCTCCCCTCAGGCCAACCAAGTCCCTTCACCCAGAGTAACGGGTCTGGCTGACTGTGGAATTGGGCAGCATATGTGAGCTTGGCTAATGTTCTCAGGGATGAGGAAAGGGGAGAGCCGCTGGTTTCAACCTCCTGGCTTTCGGAACCTTGCAAAGAGGAGATCCCACAAAGCCAACAGAAAGCCCAGCAAGAATCAAGGGATGCTATGAAAGCCGGGGACTTAAAACAAACAAACAAACAACCCCCCCCTCTAGAAATAGGGGTTTATCCAGTAGACGTTGTATACAGGGCAAAAGGTACGTAGCTCTCCTTTACATCTGAAAGAAAATCTTCCAACCTTTGTTTTAATATTCAATTACAGATGAGCAAACGTTCCCTATTTTTAGGGTTACCAGGTGCCTGTTAATGGCGGGCAATTGCCTGCCAATTAACAGGCATGCCCACTGCCCCTCAGTTGCCTGGCAGAGGAAACAGGCTAGCTAAATGGGGGGGGGGACACAATCCCAACACGGGTGCGCTGTGGTGTGGCACAACAATGTCCCTTCCGAGGTAAACCTGGAAGCAACGGGGACACTCCAGCACATCCCTAAAAAAAAAAAAAAAAACCCTCTATGGAAACCATCGAATTTTTGGAGGGATATGCTAGAGCGCCCCTGTCACTTCAAGAAGGGATGTTATTGCGTGCATGCGCTGTGCGCTCACAAACCACCCCCCCAAAGCTCCCACCGAGTGCAAGGGGGGACCTGGCAACCCTAACCAATTTTGTTCCTTTCTATATGTGTTTATATTTTTTGTCAGCGGTTTCAGTTCTCCACTATTTACTGTTGGTTTTGTAGATTCATTGATCCTGTGAATGCAAGCTGTATGGTTTTGATATGCAATGTATGTGGTATTTATACATACAATGATACAATGTACACATCACAATATCTAATAATAAACTGGTAGGCCCTGGGTAGATGAGGGTAACTTTAGCACCAAGCCAACCACAAAGAAGGCAGATTCTTGGAAGATTCCCTAGGTGTGCAGGGAGAAGAAAGATTTCCTTGTTAAAAATCCTACCTAAAGAGAAAGGAGGATCACTCCTAAGTGGCTTAATGAGGACTAAACACCCTCCAGAAGGCATGGAATATTGAGCAATTGCATGAATTAAAAGGGGGAAGGGGTGGGGAGATATCAGTCTGCTCAAGGCCTTGAGAATTCAGGGGATCTTGGAAATGGAGATGGGGGGGTAGGATTTCCATATTTTATTTATTTATTTTACAACATTTATATCCTTCCTTGGGCCCACCATGCTGCAATCTCTTGTTTTCTCCCCTCTACGGACTCCTGGCAGCTTATAAAGAAACGGAAAAATATAATTGCGATGAAGAGAAACTACTCAGCATGACTCCAGCTACTGGGCTGATCCCCTGTCATCTGGGCCCGTTCACTGAGGCAGCAAGCCAAGGGCTCACAGGCAGCAAGCTGAGGGTGAAGGGCCAAGAGCCCTTTGGTTCTTGCCCTTTGGTGCCTGTCCAAAGGCTTGCTTCTCTGGCCACACCTAGGCTAAATATCTGCAACAGAGGAGGAATGGAAGCTTGGCCAAGATCCCTTTCAGCTGGCACAATGCTGTTTCCAGTTTCCATCCCTTGAGAGCCAGCATGGTGTAGTGGTTAGGAGCAGTGGACTCTAATCTGGAGAACCGGATTTGATTCCCCACTCATACACATGAAGCCTGCTGGATGACCTTGGGTTCAGTCCTTATATCCCTCAAACATTAGATTTACACTTCTCAAGATCAATGGATCAAGGAGCTTCTAAGGGATAAAGGAAAGGAAAGGATGGCCTTGGGCTAGTCACAGTTCTCTCTAAACTCTCTCAGCCCCACCTACCTCACAAGGTGTCTGTTGTGGGGAAAGATTGTAAGCCAGTTTGATTCTCCTTAAAAGGTAGAGAAAGTCAGCATATAAAAACAAACTCTTCTTCTTCTACAGAAAAACTGTTGGAAAATATGCCTACAGTTCATGAGGGGGGAAAACTGGTGCAAGGAAACTGAAGAAGGCACAGAAAGTTAGAACCACTTTTCAATTTACAAAACAGAGAAATTGAAATGTTCTTTTTTCCAGGCTAAAACAGCAAGGATGGGGGGGGGGGGAGGATCAAGATCATTATCTTCACTGTAAAAATAAATAAATCTTAAACCCTTCCAAGGAATGTCAAGAAATATTAAATGGACATTATTTCCAATGGAGGGAAGCAAGGAAGTCTGCATGTATATTTTAACAAACCCAAGCGCCTTAACACCATGGATCTGACAATCCCAGATTTCAGAGGATATGAATCATAATCAAATCAGAATTTTGCAGCCTGGTCTAATTTTGAAAGATGTAGCCAGAGTGTACCTAAAACCTTTTTTTTTTTTTTTTTTTTTTTGGTCGTTTGGGAGAATCACAGTATGAAGAGCTGGCACACATTACTGCCAGATGAAAAAAAACACACACCCTAAAATAAGCTACTCTCCTTTGGCAAGAATCTTTTGGCAACATAAATAATCCAGACCTAATGAACAAACTGGTCAGTCTAAAATTAAATGAATGATCTCTCATTGCCTTCGCGTTCCCACCAGGATAATAACAAAAGGTGATCTGTTTCAGCAAATCAATTAGGTTCTACAAGCTGGCTTATTTACAAGGCCGGGACTGTTCCAGCTCCAAGGTTCACCCCCCTCATTTGTGAGCTTGGCAGTTCAGAGGTTTCCTCCCCGCCCCCAAGCAAAAAGTTAAAGCAGTAATCACTCATTTCTTCCAAAATAGCTGATTCTTCCTCAAGCCAATATTCATTTAGGCTTTTAGCCTAGGGCTTCACTTTGGGACAATATGGGTGACTAGGGTTGCCAACCTCCAGGTAATAGCAGAAGATCTCCTGCTATTACAACTGATCTCCAGCGGATAGAGATCAGTTCACCTGGAGAAAATGGCCGCTTTGGCAATTGGACTCTATGGCATTGGAGTCCCTCCCCTCCCAAACCCTCACTCCTCAGGCTCCCAAAATCTCCCACCGATAGAAAGAGGGACCTGGCAACCCTATGGGTGACATCTTGGCAGGGGCAATCAGAGAGTTTCCGCAACCAAGATGGGAGAACTGGCCTGGAACTAGGGTTGCCAGGTCCCTCTTCACCACCAGCGGCAGGTTTTTGGGGTGGAGCATGCGTAATCCTATTAAGACTTTGGAATACATAGTGCTGACTTATTCTGAATCATCCTATAAGTCTACCCTGGTCGGCCTTGTCTACTTTACCAGATCCTTTTAGTTGGAGATTGAACCTAGGACCTTCTGCACTAGGGTTGCCAGGTCCCTCTTCGCCACGGGCGGGAGGGTTGATAACCCTACCTGGCTTGTCCGCAGGAAATTCTAGAAGCATCTGGTTGGTCTTTGCTGTACCAGACCCCATTTGTGGCCAATAATAAATTAGCATTTGATCTTGCTGCAAGCCAAGACACAGGGTTACGCTGGGATGTGGAAAGCATAGCTTCAAGTCTTCATCTGATTTAGACACTTCTTAGGGCTGACCATGAATGGACAGGGAAGGTAAAATGGCCCTGAAACAAGATTGGCTGAGGGACCCCAGCAGCACCTCAACGTTTGTGCTTCAGAAGATATTCATCTCAGACTCAGTCAGTGTAAGGTTGCCAACCTCCAGGTACTAGCTGGAGATCTCTTGCTATTACAACTGATCTCCAGCCGAGAGAGATCAGTTCACCTGGAGAAAATTAGTTAATGAAACCACAGCACCAGCTCATTAATTAACAATAACCATGAAATACCACAATTAATTGTACATCATTAGATGATATTATTGAAAATATGCCAAAACCACAAAAGTATAACAAAATGCACGGTTGCTTCACCCCTGCCAAATCCTTGGTCAAAAAATAATACAGAAGAAAAACGGTGATTCCGCAACGTCCAATAAGTCAACTGAGAAATATGAATTCCAGGTGCAAAGTCCAAAGAATCACAACTAAGAAATACAAAACGTCACTTCCGGATAAGTAGGCGTTTCGCAATTATGATTGCTTCATCAGTTGTAAATGTCCAGTTCTAGTTCTCCTTACCCCAGTGGGGTTATCAACGTGTAAACGGGTACAATGACCTCTGTAATAGATAAACCAAGATCACATATGCACCTTTTTTAAGGAGAATCAAACCGTCTTACAATCTCCTTCCCTTCCTTTCCCCACAACAGACCCCTTGTGAGGTACGTGGGGCCGAGAGAGTCCTGTGAGAACTTTGACTGGCCCAAGGTCACCCAGCAGGCTTCATGTGGAGGAATGGGAAATCAAACCCAGTTCTCCAGAACAGAGTCCACTGCTCATGTGGAGGAGTGGGAATCAAGCCCGGTTCTCCAGATTAAAGTCCGCCACTCTTAACCACTACACCACTCTGGCTCTCAATTGGAATAGGATATTATCCTTGGATGCTCCTGCAGGAAGCATGGAATAATTATCCTCCATGAAAGGCAGGGAGTGTGTATGCATGTATGTCCCCAAACGATGCCATGCTTAGTAGAGTGTCTACTGGAGTGAATCTTGGCCAACACCTCCTAATACCTGGAGCCAGCTTTGCCCCAGGTTGTCACCAGGTAATCTCCTTGGGGAATGAAGCAGGTAGAACATCCACAAGTACTCTTTTTTCCATTGTTATGTCAGTCTCTGAAGAAGGAGCATGTTAGAGAAATCAAAACGATGTCTAGGCCAGCACCCCACAGTGAGTTTCATCACTGCTCCATTATGTGGTGCACGTCTTTAAGTCTAATGTATCAGGTTAGCTTCAGCGCTGAGTACTGATATTTTCTGTAGGGAAAGTTCCCTTGGAGTCTCACTGTCTATATGAGAGTGAGAACAGTCCATGCCAGTGTAACCACACAGATCTGTCCTCCGCGATCTGCAGGGGAAATTATCAGCACTGTGACATTGTCACATCTTTTCACAGGAGATGTCATTTTTCACAAGAGTGCCGCGGTTATCTTCCTCGAGTATGCTAACAAAGTTATAAAGTCTACAAATTAAAGCCAAGGATGAACACTCTGTGCTTTGGCTAATGCAATGGGCAGTATTCTATACTCCCCATATCAAAATTGCATCTATTTTAATGTACGGTAATTACACCAGAAAGGATTTCTGTCTCGGCAGATGATGAATGTCTCAGTGCTGGCATGGTATAGCACTTCCTGTGGTCTTCATTGTTGTACAGCACACACACACAAAGAAATTGCTATTGAACCTTGCTGGCAACCAGCAGTTGGGCAAAGCTGTATTCTACCATTCTTGAAGCTTATTGAATTCATGTAACTGTAGAATGAGACTACCTTCTGAGAGCAAGCTTCTGGTAAGTGCCAACGGTCCCTAAGCAATTAATTGTTTAATTACATACGACGAGTTATTCCTCAAGTATCTGTTGAGGGGTCTGACCTAGATGGCCCAGGCTAGCCCGATCTCATCAGATCTCCTGGGGTTATAGCTGATGTCCAGGCGACAGAGATCAGTTCACCTGGAGAAAACGGCCCCTTTGGAAGGTGGACTCTACAGCATTATGCCCCATTGAAGTTCCTCCACTCTCCAAACCCCACCTTCCTCAGGCTCCACCCCCAGAATCTCTGGGTATTTCCCGGTCAGCTTTTAAAGACCCCACTCATTGGGTCAGATCCTGTCCTCTCACCACCAGCAGCATGCCATTTCTGGATCAGTTGTTTCTACATCTGCCCGAGCCACGAGTGGCCTCTGCTCGCCAGCCAAGACCTGCAGCATCACCCCGTTGGCCACATTGGGAAATTCCTGGATATTGGGGAGCAGTGCCTGGGGAGGGTGAAGTTTGGAGTGGGGAGGGTGCTCAGTGGGGATGCGATGCCACGGATTTCTCCCTCTGAAGCTGCCATTTCCTCTGGATGAAGTGTTCTCTATTGTCTGGAGATGAATTGTAATTCAAGGGGAGAATGCCTGGCCCTGCCTGAAAGTCAGCAACCCTTGTTTTGGCTCAATTTTTAAACAAACCCATGAGCGTAGGGTTGCTAGGTCCCTGTTCACCACCGGAGGGAGGTTTTTGCGGCAGAGCCTGAGGAAGGCAGGGAGGGACTTCAATGCCATAGAGTCCAACTGCCAAAGTGGCCATTTTCTCCAGGTGATCTGATCTCTGTCAGCTGGAGGTCAGTCATAATAGCAGAAGATCTCCAGCTAGTACCTGGAAGTTGGCAACCCTAGACTTACCAAATTGTCCACCACTGCGGGCAACCTCCCATCCCCTCCTTGCTCAATGTAGAGACAGGATCAAAACTAGGGGGTGGTGACACCCTTTCTCCAGTAGCAATGGCCAGGGCGTGCAGCTGGGGATGCTGTTGCCATGGCAACCAGCAGCATTGCCGCTGTGTGCCACATGCCTTACTGCAACGACGCAGGACAGCTGAGAGCATGGGTGGCAGAACACTTCAAGCAGGCAGAGGTCTTACACATCACCTGCTTGCCTAGTCCCTTTATCTGGAGATGCCAGGGATTGAATCTGGGACCTTCTGCATGCCAAGCAGATGCTCTACAAACTGAGCCACAGCCCCACATTTGCTGAGCATTTGAGTGTTTATCTGCAAGCCAAGCCCTGTTTCACAAACTAACCATAGTTAAAACACACCAAGATTTTGCATTATATCTGAAGTGAATGGCTTCTAAAAAGAATGGGTGAGATCCAGCCAAGGTGAAGCCATGCTGAATGCTGGATTGTAACCAATCATAGAATCATAGAGTTGGAAGGGACTACCAGGGTCATCTAGTCCAACCCGCTGCACAATGCAGGAAATTCACAACTACCTCCCCCCCACCCACCCCCAGTAACCCCTACTCCATGCCCAGAAGATGGCCAAGATGCCCTCCCTCTCATCATCTGCTTAAGGTCAGAGAATCAGCATTGCTGACATATGGCCATCTAACCTCTTCTTAAAAATCTCCAGGGAAGGAGAGCTTACCACCTCCTGAGGAAGCCTGTTCCACTGAGGAACCACTGTAATTTTTGGAAGCAGGGAGGGGAATCTAAACGTGGAAAGTATTTGGGTTTTGAAACCCATGGAGTTTCCCCTCCCCCCTGCGTAAACACTATTGCCTTCAGAATTGTATTCACTGGGAGAATCCATCCTCCCCAGCATCCAAGATGCTATTCTCATTTTGGAAACAGTGCTGGGTGGCTTTTCCCCATGCAGTCCTAGCTGTCTCGTGCCATAATTCGCTTAAACCTCTCCTACTGCTCCTCTCCTGCAATCTGGACAGAGAATCTGTCACAGTGCTACTCCGAGTGACTACTTGATCTTCCCAGCTGGCAGTCCTTTTTGGGAGGCCTAGCAACCGCTGCCAAATTCCACGGCTACTGTCAGATTTCTCCGCAGTTTTGGTAACTGCAAAAAAAAAACAAAAAAAAACGGAAACAAAATGGAAAAAACCCTACAGTGGCCCAGACTACAGAATTGTTTTCTTCTGAATCAACCACCCTCCCAGGAAAGAGTTTAAACAACTCGGGGGGGGGGGGAATCAAGTCTTCACCAGGGGACTTTCCAGAAGTGAGGGATGAAATAAGACCTCTGAGGCCATTGTGGCAAAATGGACAAATCAGAGGTTCCTGTCCAGATGCCTCATACTCCAGAAGAAGCTCCTAATGCCTGGCTGTAATGGGCAAGCCAATTTTTGCTGAGATCTGAGCTTCCAACAAAAGAAGAGGACTACTTGACCCAAAAGAAACAAGTTTCCCCCAAACGCACCTCCCTCTTTTCTTGTGCTGCCAATTCTAGTTCCTGCCACTGTAGTTTAGCGTGGTCAGACTTTTTCTGCCTGAGGAGCTTCTTACAGGCTGATCTTAGCTAGATAAGATGGCTTATAGATGTTCCTTTCTTATGAAGGCAGATCTGTCGGGTATAATAAATTAACTCTTTCCTGGTGGTTCTACAGTCCTGATCAAACCATCCTCTACTGGAATGGGTTGTAATTTTGAAGGGTCTGTCATTGGAGAGCTAAATTGAGCGGCCGGTTTGATAAAATCCCATTTTCAGATAGGCGATGTGTCTGTGCATCAGGAGCAACTGAGACAATAGATGGCCTTCTGTTATTTTGTGATCTATAAGCTACACCCAGGGTCACCTGGATTGTGCCCATTTCATCAAGGTATCATCTTCCTGTTGACTCTTGGGTGGTCCCATTTCTGTTGGGAGATGCTGACCCAGAAATAACCAAATGTGTCATGAAATATCTGGTAATAATAGTTTCCTTAGCGGTAAGCTGCAGTACTGCATTCCAAAGCTTTGCTCACCACCTAAGTTCGATCCCGACGGAAGTTGGGTTCAGGTAGCCGGCTCTAAGTTGACTCAGCCTTCCATCCTTCCAAGGTCGGTAAAAATGAGGACCCAGCTTGCTGGGGGTAAAGGGAAGATGACTGGGGAAGGCACTGGCAAACCACCCTGTAAACAAAGTCTGCCTAGAAAATGTCAGGATGTGGCATCACCCCATGGGTCAAGAATGACAAGGTGCTTGCACAGGGGACCTTTACCTTTTAAAGGCACAACAAGGCTAAACTATTGTTAACTAGTGAAGTTATTATTGTAGTTACTGTTATGCCTGTAAAGTAACTCATTTCTTGGTTATTGTGATTTTAATGTGCAGGCATCTGAGCATGGGTAGTAGAGGACTTCCAAGCAGGAGGAGGATGCACAGGCATGTAGGAGGTATGCAGGTGGGGGTGGAAAGGGGTGCATAAGTGGCGCTTGGTGGTGGGTAGACTGCCCTGTCCCCCAAAACCTGCAACCAGCCCTGGAAGGTTGGGCTTCATAAAGGCTCATCACTCCCCAATGTTTGCAATACCCTCACCAGGAATTGCTGTCTGTCGGTTTTATAGTATCAGAAACTTAGATTACTTGCACAGGCCAAGCGGTGTTTAGATTTTGTTGAAGGATTAGAGATGAAATCTCAAAGGGCTTGTGACTTTCTTTTCACCCAGTGTAAAATGACTTGCAATTGTCTGAGGTGTAGGTTGAATATATCTATCCCAAAATAAATCTCAGGTACACTTCAAAAGCTGCCTATGTCTGATGTAGAAATGAAAGGATCTCTGCAATCTCCCCCCCCCCCACAATATTTTATTACAACATAACCTCCTCAAACAATGGATCCCTGGCCAGGAAGTGAGAGCTATTGTCAGATTTAAGTAGAGCCATGTGTGTGTAGCCAAAATGTGTATAATGAAACGATCTATCCACATAAGAGAACAGATACAGAAAAGGTGTGGAGTAGAAAAGAAAATGTGGGATGAAACTTTCGACTCATATAGAATATAATATTAAGGTCCAGAATGTACATGGTTCAGTTTGTTGACTTTGGTGGAAAACACCGTTAGTAGAATTATTCATTCAAGAATTATTCAATTTCACAGAAAAAGCACCTAGAACAGAAATCATGCACCTATATTTTGGGCTAGTTTCAGATATTCTCTGCACTGTGGATTGAAACCCTTCTCTATTTGTTTGGACTTAAGTGGAGAGGCTACAGGAGCTGTAGCTCAGTGGAAGAGCTTCTGCTTCACATGCAGAAGGTCCCAGGTTCAATCCCCAGCATCTTCAGTTAAAAAATTCAGGCCGTTGGTGGTGTGGAGTACTTCTGCTTCAGAGCCTGGAAAGCCACTGCCTTTATGAGCAAATGATACTGGCCTTGGTGGACTGATGGTCTGATTCAGTGTAAGGCAGCTTCATGCGACGAAGAAGAAGAGTTGGTTTTTATACCCCAATTTTATCTACCTTTTTAAGGAGACTCAAACCAGCTTCCCTTCTTCCTCCCACAACAAACACCTTGAGAGCCAGCATGGTGTAATGGTTAAGAGTGGTGGTTTGGAGTGGTGGACTCTGATCTGGAGAACCAATTTGATTTCCCATAGCCTGCCTCTGTGTAGCAACCTTGGACTTCCTGGGTGGTCAGAATAGACAAGCTAGAGAAGACAAGACTGAAGGATCTTGTCTACTGCAGTTTCATATGCAGTCATGGGAAGATGTGTTTGTGTTTATAAAGTGTCGTCAAGTCACAGACAACTTATAGAAACCTCATAGGATTTTCAAAGCAAGAGACGAATATAGGTGGTTTGCCATTGCCTGCCTCTATGTAGCAACCCTGGACTTCCTTGGTGGTCTCCCATCCAAGTAATAACCAAGGCTGGCCCTGCTTAACTTCTGAGATCTGATGAGATCTAGATAGCCTGGGTTATCCAGCTCAGGGTCATGGGGCTATCACAATGCAGTGAGACAATATTGGATCGGCATCAAAACTCAAAACTCCAAGGAGGATCGTCTGCTTTGCATGCAAAAGGTCCCATGTTTAGTCCCTAGCATCTGCAGTGAAAATCTCTTGTGTGGTATGAATGTGAAATGACCTTTCTCAGCCAAAGATACTGATGATCCCCTGCTGTCAGAATAGATAATGTTGAGCTAACAGCGCATTCCTGTACCGGGCTTAGGAGGCAAACTAGCGCAGTTGCCTTCTAAGGAGGTTTCAGCACCGCCGAAACCTCTACCCGGTGCAAAAAAAAAAGTGCAACCCTCCTAAGGGCTTTCAGCATGGCCGCTGGCGCAGCTCAGGAATGCGCTGTGAGTGGACCAAGGATCCGACTCCGTATCAGGCGGCTTCAGCAGCTCTGCTTCTTGGCTGGCTTTGATCCCGCACAAAGGGGCATGATGCCACTCGGCACGAGTGAGTCAACTAGTGCTGAAAATTAGCCTTCTCTCCGCAAATGGCAGAGCAGCATTAAGGGTATGCCTCTTTCCATCCTAACAGAAACCGTACAATGAGGATGAATTTGTAATTACACACATGTCAGAATAGAGAGCATGATATTTTGCAGGGTCTTTATTGAACATTGCTTTAGAGGATTTTTTTTTTTTTTTAGTAGGAGAGAGAAAGCAAGGGGAAAAATAAGAGCTTTATTGTACATCATCCTTGGCACGGGACTTTTGTAAACCTTACCCAACATTCATCACATTTTTTTTTGTTCCGTGTTTCTCCGACACAGAACTAGCCGACAACCTGCTATCCTATGATTGATGTACTTATTTCTACTAAACTATCACTAACCAAGCATATCATTTTTATACAGTAAGTGTATATTCAATTTCCTACCGTTTTGACTACTAAACTGTCTCAGTGGCGGAACAAATACATCGAGGAGGTTAGGAAGGTCTAACTGAAACTCGGGCAAATGCTTTTTAAAGAAGCTCACCTGAGCGACAGTGATAAAAATGAGGGTCAAATATTTTTTTTCATCAGTGGCAAAGAGTTTTGCACACAAGGTTTGTTTGCTGTTAAGGATAGGGACAGGCAATATTTTCTCCCAGAGACTGGGAAAAGCAGTATCATAGAGGTTCATTATCCATAATGCCCCCCTTCATTTTCCAAATGTTTCAATGTTATTTCTGTTCAAACAGGAATATGCGGGGACTTGGGTTGCGTTAAAAACCACGCAAAAGCTGCTTGATCAGAGATAGGGTTGTCAGGTCCCTCTTTGCCACTGGTGGGAGGTTTTTGGGGTGGAGCCTGAGGAGGGCGGGGTTTGGGGAGGGGAGGGACTTCAATGCCATAGAGTCCAATGGCCAAAGCGGCCATTTTCTCCAGGTGATCTGATCTCTGTCGGCTGGAGATCAGTTGTAATAGCAGGAGATCTCCAGCTAGTACCTGGAGGTTGGCAACCCTAATCAGAGAGGAAACAGAAACACAGGAAACAGAGAGCCAGTGGGGTGCAGAGGTTAGAGTGTCAGACTAGGACCCGGAAGGCCCAGGTTAAAATCCACATTCTGCCATGGAAGTTCACTGTGTGGAGAGGGGAGGGACTTCAATGCCATAGAGTCCATTGGCCAAGGCAGACATTTTCTCCAGGTGAACTGATCTCTATCGACTGGAGAGCAGTTGTAACAGCAAGAGATCTCCAGCTGGAACCTGGAGGCTGGCAACCCTACCTATGCACAATCACTGTAAAGGGACAAAACTGCTCAAAGCCATCTTTCCCACTTTAAATGAGGGGGGGGGGAGACAAAAATCTCTCCTAATTTTCCCTTTACAATGTCAATAAAAGTACGAGAACCTGGTTTGGATTAGCAAAAACGAGCAGGGATATGAAGAGTTAAACCCTCTCTCACCTTCTCCTACGGCCCCATTCCAAAGCATGGCTACGTGCATCGTTTAGCTTTTAAAGACCAATGGAAATGAATGATTTGTGTCATATTTGTTTTAGTCCTGAGACACTGTGCTAACTCACCTCACATGCATGGGATAATTTTACTTTAATCGGTGGTATTTTCATGGGAATTATATCTTTTCTTTAAAAAAAATTATTATAGCAACCTAGAAATAGAAATAAATAAAGACGTTCTTGACAAGGTATGAGAAATCTGGCTTTTTATACTACACTGCTGTCACGTACAACCTGCACGTCTATAGAAAGCTTTGGATTCACACATCCTACAGTTCATATGGCTCCCACACAGACAATCAATAGATTGCATTATTCCCGAGGCAAGCAAACGGAATTAAGTATATTTTGCATTAAAATATAGTGTGGGCGGGGAAACCCCTTAACGTTTCAGGTCTTGCCCTGTTTGTTTCATTTTCATTCAGTGGAGAACAGATGTAATTGAACTTGCATGTATCTGTGCAATTGATATGGGATCAGGCCATGAACGAGTTTGACTTTTTCATCCTGGTTGATATGACCTGAAAATCCCCCATTTCAATTTTGCTTCTCCTCTATGAGAATTAAACCCATGATCTTTTTTTTTATTTTGCACCCTGTGCTATTTCCTTGCACCTTTCCTTTCCTTCTTTGCTCCTATGACCCATAGGAAAATATAATAGATATTTGGCCATGGCCAATGTTCTATTTATCCATCAGCAAAAAGGGGGCTATTTTGTCTCTTGTTATGGGGGCAGGAATTCTCGCCAATATGGGGGTAATCCATTTATCTCTGTGGTGTTTAAAGATGATTCCATTATCTTATGAGATAATGTGTCAATTTTCTTTGAATTGCATAAGCAATGTTTATTAAGAAAAATGTATACATTTTTCAACGTTATTTGTCCGTCCATCAAATACACTTACTTTATTCTTCTAATTTATACCCCACTTTATTCTTCTAATTTATACCCCACAATAACCACCTTGTGAGGTAGGTTGGACAATCTTCCATGGCAGAGCGGGGATACAAAATGGATTGTTCCAGGTCCTAGTTCACCACTCTAATCACTTAACCTCACCAGCTCTGTCCGCAAACAGAAATGATGTACATTATAGGTTGAAATGCCAAATAAATTGTTCATAATAATTATGCAACATACACACACAATATAAACAAGTAGACAAAGCCAATAGGAGAAAGAGAATGATCAAAATCCATGGACCAAAATATAAAGGTATATTAAAAGAAACAGGGAACCATTTGATGCGATTAAGTGTCAATGTAATAACTCTGATGACAGTCTCAGAAGAGACGGAAGAAGTCATGAAAGGACTCTCTCTTGCAGTTAGGGCGATTCGTGCCAAAATGTGAGCGTTTGTCCCATGGTAGTCCCACAAACAGCATCCAGAGACAAAGAGTCCAAAAGAGAGCTGATTTAATGGAAAACACACAGGTATGCAGAGCTTACAGGTACATTGGGACGAATGGCAATTGGGAGTACGGGGTAGGTCTACAAGGGAACGTAGGGAATGTATTAGTCACAACAGGTCAAGGAGGCCCCCCTTCTACTGCGGAGTCATTCCCACGGGGGATAGTACTGGAACAGGAATTCAGCAGTTAGCAGTTTGGCCTTGAGAGGCACCTAGTAGAATCGAAACTAAGAGTCTGACAGGCTGCTTAGAGCTGTGGAAAGCAGGCCTGACAGCTGTCGATTCAGTTCGTCCCAAACTGAAAAACAGCTGAATTTTCCCTGATTCGGCGGTTTCTACTTCGGATAGTTTGGGATCTCTACCCCCCAAAATGCCCCCCCAGAGCCGCGGAAAGCCGCGAATGTGCTTTAAATGGCTTTATTCGGCCAAATTTATTCCTGAACTCCGAATCTCATGCCGAATTGCACGGATCCGAATCGGGGGAGTTCGGACTTCGGCATTTCCTGAATTAACACGGGCCAAATTTTGCCGAATCCGAATGTTACCGATTTCGTATCTGCTCTCCCTCAAACAACAAGTAAACTCAGCCTACCACAGCTGGCCTACAATGCTGACATCCAGGAAGTTACTCAAACTGCTGTCATGGAATTGCTGGGTGACTTTTTAAAAAAACAACTCTAAGTTTAAAGAGTTGAATTTCAGCTCTTTCAGCTGTCGAGATTTACCATATTGTCCTCATCAACTCCCCACCCGTTTGGAATCCATTTCCAAATAAACACCTGTCACAGGGCATACTCATTGTACCCTACCTTTTGGACAGAAACTCAGCTTGCAATTTATAGAGATGGAACTCCGGACTGAAACCAATCAGAATTACTGATTGAATCTTCTCTTTCCCATAAGTCAGTTTCAGGACATACCACTGTGGAGTAAAGGATATTGTCTGAAAGCTTACTCTCATAGCAATTAAACTGTTCATAGCATATATTTTTTGGAGGTTGAATGTTATTCTCTTTCCTTATTCAGCTGGGTCCCCAGAAGAACAGTTTCCCAAGGCAGTCCTAAATCAGTATGAGATCTATGTCTTTGATAGCATGGTTCCTCCTAGTGTGTAAAAGGCACAGACTAACATGTAGAAGAAGAAGAAGAGTTGGTTTTCATACGCCGACTTTCTCTACCACTTAAGGGAGACTCAAACCAGCTTACAATGACCTTCCCTTTCCCTCCCCACAACAGACACCCTGTGAGGTAGGTGGGGCTGAGAGAGAGTGACTTGCCCAAGATCACTCAGCTGGCTTCATGTGTGGGAGTGGGGAAACAAATCCAGTTCACTAGAATAGCCTCCGCCACTTATGTGGAGGAATGGGGAATCAAACCCAGTTCACCAGATTAGAGTCCGCCACTCATGTGGAGGAGTGGGGAATCCAACTCAGTTCTCCAGATCAGAGTCCACCACTCCAAACCACTGCTCTTAACCACTACACCACGCTGGCAGATGTGAGCTTTAGTCAACTGGACCTCAATTAAGACAAGATGGAAACCCTTTTGGATAGAAAGCCTTCTGATTCTGGATAAAGTGATGGCACGGGTTGCATGTAGGGTTGCCAACCTCCAGAGATCCATTTACCTGGAGAAAATGGCTGCTGTGAAAGGTGGACTTTATGGCATTATTGAAGTCCCTCTCCTCCCCAAATCCCACCCTCCTAAGCCTCCACACCCAAAATCTCGAGGTATTTCCCAAGCTGTAGCTGGCAACCCCAGTCGCATGGGATTGGACTCCCTGCAAAAACATTGCTTTTCAGCTTAGGGGCGTTCTTCTCACTGACTGTCTACATGGTGGGAATAGCTAAGCTTTAGCTTGTTACAGCGGTGTCCTTTCCTAGAGGAAAAGGATCCAACCCCAGTAAAATCCGTAGCCAGCTGTTTTGCCAGAGGCAGGGGTACATTAAGGGATGTGGATGGTCAAGAAAGTTCACAGAGGCAAGATATCTTGGCAAGCAAATGTTGCTTAATTAAGGGAAGGAAACAGTACAGAGTATAAACAAAGACAGCAGAATCTTGCGTCCTTCTTGGTCACCAGGGGCATGAGGGTCAGCATGGTGTAGTGGTTGAGAATGGAAGATTCTAATCGGAGAACCGGGTTCAATTCCCCACTCCTCCACATGAAGCCTGCTGGCTGACCTTGAGCCAGTCACAGTTCTTTCCAAACTCTCTCAGCCCTACCTACTCCACAAGGTGTCTGTTGTGGTGGGGGAGTAGGGTTACCACGTCCCTCTTTGCCACCAGCTGGAGGTTTTTGGGGCGGAGCCTGAAGAGGGCAGGTTTGGGGAGGGGAGGGACTTTGATGCCATAGAGTCCAATTGCCCAAGCGACCACTTTCTCCTGGTGAACTGATCTCATAGAATCATAGAGTTGGAAGGGACCACCAGGGGCATCTAGTTCAATCCCCTGCACAATGCAGGAAATTAAAAACTACCTCCCCCCCACATCACCAGTGACCCCAACCCTCCCCCCGCCATGCAGGATCCCACAATCAAAGCACTCCCGACAGATGGCCATCTAGCCTCCGCTTAAAGACCTCAAAAAACGGGGACTCCACCACCCTCCGAGGCAGCACATTCCACCGTCGAACAGCCCTCACCGTCAGAAAGTTCTTCCTAATGTTTAGGTGGAGATCAGTTTTAATAGCAGGAGATCTCCAGCTAGTACCTGGAGGTTGGGAACCCTAGGGGGAAGGGAAGGTGATTGTAAGCCACTTTGAGACTCCTTTTGGAAAAGAAAAATGGAGTATAAAAACCAAGTCTTCTTCTTCTAAGACTTCCCCTTAGTTTGACAGGGGCTTTCTTGTCAGGGAACAGTAGCTGTGAAATGTAAGTCCACCCCTAACGGTTTTTGTGTTTCTAGCTCTTCCCAAACAAAAATCACCTTTGCCGATCACATTTTTAATGACCCGCTTCTTAACTCAAAGCCAAAGCAACTTTTTAACTCCCCATCCCCTTTTCTTTGGGCTTTCCACGGCAAAGAGATAATCCCGCACGGCGCCAACCCTTATCTCCCAAACAGAAAACAAAGAGAGCGAAAGGAAAATGTCTTCTACATAGAATGCCATTTTCCGTTCTTCTCTTCCTACTGTGTGCCAAATCATGGCATCTGTTCCTGCTGTTCTTTAGTTCTCCCATCCAGCGTGTTTTTCAACTTCCTAGGAACATTTGTGGTTCTTAAATCCAAAGGTCATGTTTAACATTAGAGTTTGGAACGGTGGGGGGAGAGAGAGAAAAGAAGGGAATGAATGAGGCAGAGATTGGGTTCATTGCTGTAGAGACGAGGATGGATTATTTTTCCCCATTTGCTTTTTTCCCCTTTAATCTTTCTGTTCCTTTCTCTTTGAATGATTTCCAGTCATTTCTACACACATTGCTGGGATTCGGTTTAACGTCTTGAGGTTGTGGGTTGGTCAAAAGGTTTGCTGTCCCCCTTGTCTGCTCTGCTGGCTCCACACATTCAGCAGCGTGGACTTCCTTTGCAGAACCATCCACATGCAGCGTGGAAGAAGAGGAGGCCCCTTTGTCTGAGTGAAAACGAGAATTCAGGCTGCATTTAAACCCAGCTAGGTTTCTTCTAAATAGACACTCTTACCGTAAATGCTCAAAATTCTCTTGAATTATATATGATGGTTTTATGCAGAGAGGGTGAGCTCCAGCCACCAAAAGCCTTTTTTCCCCTCTTTCGTCTGTGATTTCCAGACCTCAAATGCTACCAGTTATGTCCAGCTAGTTGGGTCAATGAGCTGTTTGCACCCTTTTGAGATTATGTAACTACTGATATACTTGGGTTGCCAGCCTCCAGGTATTAGCTGGAGATCTCCCGCTATTACAACTGATCTCCAGCCGATTGAGATCAGTTCACCAGGAGAAAATGGCTGCTTTGGCAATTGGACTTGATGGCATTGAAGTAGGGTTTCCAACCTCCAGGTGGTAGCCGGAGATCTCCCGCTATTACAACTGATCTCCAGGCGACAGAGATCAGTTCCCCTGGAGAAAATGGCCACTTTCGCAATTGGACTCTGTGGCAGTGAAGTTCCTCCCCTTCTCAAACACCGCCCACCTCAGGCTCCACCTGAAAAACCTCCCACCATTGGCGAGGAGGGACCTGGCAACCCTAGATATACTATATTCAATTACAGCTCAATCTTAAGTAGAACTATGCCCTTCTGATTCCATTGAAGTCAACGGTCTTAGAATACCATTACTCTCTTTGGGATTTTACTGCCAAGTGTATAGTTCTCAGTACGTCCATACATAAGTGGTATATCAAGTATGCCAACCTCAGCAAGGGGCTTTCAAGGCAAGGGAGAAGCAGAGGTGGTTTGCCATTGCACAGTCTTCCTTAGTGGTCTCCCATCTAAGTATCGATCCTGCTTAGCTTTCAAGATCAGGCTAGTTCTCAGTATGTGTGTAAAGTGCTGTCAAGACACAGCCAACTTATTTGGTGACCCATGTTGGGGTTTTCGAGGCAAGAGACTCACAGAGGTGATCTCCTGTCCAAGTACTAACCAGGGCTGACCCTGCTTAGCTTCTGAGATCTGACGAGAGCAGGCTAGCCTGGGCAATCCAGGTCCGGGCGTAGGTCTCAGAATTCTCCTGAAATGTAAGTGAGCCACAAGATACGTCAAGAGAGAGAGCATGGGGGTGAGGGGGAGAGACAAAGCATCTGCATTCATTCAAAATCACAAAGTAGCAGATGTTTTTATCACATCTACACATGTAGTGGAGGTAGATATGTTACAGAATTTAATGACAACTCTGGTTTCAATTCAAAATTTGAGTTGTAGCCCAGCACTGTAGACATTACACCACATTTGCTCTTAGTAGCTCTTCCTTTGGAAACTGAACATGTGAAGCATGTAGGGTTGCCAACCTCCATGTGGTGGCTGGAGATCTCCCGCTATTACAACTGATCTTCAGGCAATAAAGATCAGTTCAGCTGGAGAAAATGGCCGCTTTGGCAATTGGACTCTATGGCATTGAAGTCCTTCCCTTTTCCAAACCCTGCCCTCCTCAGGCTCTGCCCCCAAAATCTCCAGGTATTTCCCAACCCAGAGCTGGCAACCCTAGAAGCAGGCCTATACTGAGACATACCACAGGTCCCTTAAGTTCAGTATAATCTACTCCAGGGTCCCCAATGTGGTGGCCGTGGACACTGTGGCACCTGCCAACACCTTTTCTGGTGCCCACCAAGTGTTTTTAGGAAGTGGGTGGAGCCAGGTAGGGCTTTTGCCCAGCAAGTCTTCAATTGACTATTGGAGATTTGATCTAGGGTTGCCAACCTCTAGGTACTAGCTGAGATCTCCTGCTATTACAACTAACTCTATGGCATTGAAGTCCTTCCCCTCCCCAAACCCTGCCCTCCTGAGGTTCTGCCCCAAAAACCTCCCGCCGCTGGCAAAGAGGGACCTGGCAACCCTAATTTGACTGGCTGTGCAGATTTTTTTTAAATGCTGTATTTGCAGCAGCTGCCGCCATAGCACAAGAATCTACACCATGGTACTGAAGCTATGGCAATCAATTTGTGCCTTGCTCCGCCTCTTGTACCTAGCCATTTTGTTGCAGCCATTTTGTTGTTGCACCCGCCATGCTGTGTGAGAATTACATATGTGCCCGCAGGCTCAAAAAGGTTGAGGGCCCTCTGATCTACTCTGGTTGGCTGCAGCTCTCCATCCAGACAAAGGCCTTTCTCAGCATCCCTTAACTGATATCCTTTAACTGGAGATACCAGAGACGGAACCTGGGAACCTCCATATTTCAAACACATGCTCTATCTGTGGGCCACACCTCCTCAACAACTTGAGACATTGCAAGTTGTGTAAGCATAGTTTTGACACATCCAGGATTACTACAATGTTATAACGCAGTATTAATATAATTGCAATCCAGTAAAGTATTTGTAACTCTTTTTAAAAAAAAAACTTTGAGAAGTGAGGATCAAGTGTTCAAAGACGATCTTTTTAAAAAAAATGAAAACCTGAATAGGATTGAGAAAGGCATATTTCTCCACAGGTTTCACATGATACACAATGTTTCAGCTATGCAGTCTAATAATATCTTGCTTGGGACATGGTGGGGGGTAATGTTTGGAATGACAGACAGGTCTTGAACCCTTAATTCTGAGAGCCTACATAACTCCCTTTAACCATACAAAACCAGATACTATTTCTGCCTCCAAGGTTAAATTATGATAGAGGTCTATGAAATGACATATAGTGTGAAGAGAGTGGACAGGGAGAGCATCAGTGGTAGAGTCTCTGCTTGGCATGCAGAAGGTCCCGGGTTCAATCCCTGGCAACACTAGTTAAAGGGACTAGGCAACTAGGTGATGTGAAAGACCCCTGGCCTGAGACCCTGGAGAGCCGCTGCCAGTCAGAGTAGACAATACTGACTTCAATGGACCATGGGTCTGATTCAGTGTAAGGCATCTTCATGTGTTCAACTGGAGGTCATCCACCGAAGCTGAATAGTGGCAGGACAGACACAATTAAGTACTTTTTTTTGCAAAGCACATAGTTTAACTGTGGAGGTTACTGACCCAGGATGTGGTGATGGCCGCCAACTTGGAAGGCTTCAAAAGGGAAGTGGGCAGAGTCATGGAGGATGGGGCTATCAATGGCTATTAGTCATTGTGGATACCTACTCTCTCCAGTACCCGAGACAGTGTACCTCTTTATATCACTTGCTGGGGATCACGGTTGGGAGGATGCTATTGCAGTCTTCCTGCTTGTGGGCTTCCTAGAGGCAGCTGGTTGGCCCCTGTGGGAACAGACTGCTGGACCTGATGGGCCTTTGGTCTGACCCACCATGGCCCTTCTTATGTTTTCATCTTATTTGTTGTCAATTGTATATGAAACTCAATGGGGTTTTTTAAAAGATACACTTGCTGGAGGCTTAAAACACCTTAGGATACGATATCTGAAAAAACCACTAGAGAAACAACAATTGTACATTCCCAGTTGAAGAGCCCAGGTATTTTTTAATTACATTTATTTATTAAAACATTTATATCCCACCTTTCCTCTTGGTTCAAGATGGCTATCAGGTAAGTGATATTAACCTTTTGTATAAGATAGCTTCCAATGATTTACATACATACATACATACATACATATATACACACACACATGAAAAGTACATGCATGTCTTCAAAATAATTCAACTCCTGTTTGAAATCTTTGCAGAAAACCTTTATATTACATTTTATGCAGACACACAAAATACTGGTGGATAATTGATATGTCCCCCCCCCCTGCATTAGAGGGGGTGAGAATAAGTCAAATTTGAGAAATTTTGGAACATATATTGAAGGAATTCACTACCTGTTAGGTGTATTGAATTTTTAATCCTCTATATATTTATGGTGAATTGTAACAAATTACTTATAGCACACAAAAGCTTATAGCGTACGATTACCCTTAATTAATGGGTAAGTGCAAGCCTTTATTATTCAATGAAACTAATTTATTATCTTAATTCTCTGATGTTCTGTTCCACGTTTCTATCGAAACCATTGTTAGCACCATGGTAACCAACCACTGCCATATGTACGGGGGTCTCCTTTTTTATGACCTACACAACCTAATTAGATTGTATTGTTATCTCAAAACTACGCCGTTGATGGGGCAAGTGGGCCCACCATAGTTTGCGACACCGACCAGCTGGGATCGGCCGTCGCGCCGGTGTTTTTGTTTCTGTAAAGGGTGGAACACCCTTCTCCGACGCATTAATACAGCTCTATTATTTCTGCTCTATTATTTTCGCTTGATGCTTTCTGTGTGCGTGCCTCTCCCTCCTCTCCCCCCAACAACCTTTCTTCCTCGGTACAACTCTGCTCTTGCCTACCTGTCCCTTGTCTCTTCTATTAGGCTCAGCTAGTTAACTGGAAGGAAGTGAAAAGAGCTGAAAGCTAGTGGGTGTCTGAGCTGCCTAGTCGAGAGTTTCCCCAGCTAATTGCCAGTCCTAATAGGCACCATTAGCCGCTACAAGCCCTTTGAGATGGCCCTGGGCTCCTCTCAGGTAACAGCTATCACCAGATAAAGGCTGAAATATGCTCCATTTAGAGAGACACTTGCAGACAGGGATGTCACAGGCTGCCAATTATGTTCTGCCTGTACACAGGCACTTCCAAGCGGTAGGCAAGACACATACATCGAGAGCTAAAGGGATGAGCTGTGTACTATCTTGAACTACAAACGCACGGGGCTTATGAGGACACACCCCCTTTTTCAAATTAGGCCACGTCAAGTTTCAATTATCACTTCCTCGTTATTTCCCTTTTTGCCGCGCTCTTCAGGCATCATCCGAGTGGCAGATCCTAGAGAGTTCCACAGCGCAAGGTGGCGTCTGCAGGCTCCTGTCTGCTGTTATTCGAAATGTGGCAGCCCAGAGGTTCAGTGCATACAGAATGTCCAGTGTAGCTGGTAAGAGGAGCCATCATTCAAAGCAAGCACTAGAACATTTGTGGGTTTCTGCAGAGCTAAATTAAGACATGCTGAGCCCCTCCCCTCCAGTGATGTCAAGGTTAAGAGGCCCCATGAGATCATTAAAAATCATAATTAGGGTTGACAACCTCCAGGTGAGACCTGGCGATCTCCAGAAAATTGCAACTCATCTCCAGTCTGCAGAGATCAGTTCCCCTGGAGGAAATGGCCGCTTCAGAGGGTGGACTTCGTGGCATCATACCCCGCTGCGATCCCTCCCCTCCCTAAACTCCACTCTCCCTAGACTCCACTCCCAAATATCCAAGAGTTTAGAGTTGACCACCCTAATCATAATTTAGTTGTAAAACACTTCAAGCAGGTCTCTGGCGAGGCAGCCTAGACACTTTCTAAATAAACAATACATGAAATAGCAAATGATTTAGTAATTCTTTGGGGGTTTTCAATTTAGAGGTGGCTTGCAAGTCATAATTAAAAGCACTGCAAATTAACAGCAACAAAATAAAGCCTCCAATTACCACCTCTCCCCCGAAAAGATACCTGAAGTTTATATCCAGTTAAAAGGCATGGTGGGGGTGGGGGGAGTGGGCTTGCAGGATCTCCTAAAAATAGTATAGCAATGGAAACAAGGCAGAAATTACATAGTAGGATAAAACAGTAACAAATAGTATGTACTATACACAGTAGTATGGTCCACAGTCCTTTTATTAAAGAATCTTTCTGCACCATTTTTTTATAGTGTAGTCCTATTACCTGTATAAAAATGCCTTCCCGAATAATTCATTTTTGCACAATTTGTGGAAAGCCAGGAGAGTGGAAACCTTTCTGACCTCATCACGCAGACCATCCATAGAATCATAGAGTTGGAAGGTACCACCAAGGTCATCTAGTCCAACCCCCTGCACAATGCAGGAAATTCACAACTACCTCCCCCCACACACACACCCAGTGACCCCTATTTCAAGCCCAGAAGATGGCCAAGATGCCCTTCCTGTCATCATCTGCCTAAGGTCATAGAGTCAGCATTGCTGACAGATGGCCATCTAACCTCTTCTTAAAAACCTCCAGGGAAGGAGAGCTTACCACGTCCCATGGAAGCCTGTTCCACTGAGGAACCACTCTAACTGTTAGGAAAGTCTTCCTAATGTCTAGATAGAAACTCTTTTGATTTAATTTCAACCTGTTGGTTCTGGTTCGACCTTCTGGGGCATCCCATAAGGTGGGGGCCACAACAGAGAATGCAAATGTATGGGGTGTTGTCAATCTTGCCCATTTGCAAGGTGGCATGTTCAGAAGGCCCTGCTCAGATTAGCGTGGCTGTCATGGTGGAGCTTAGGGGAAGAGGCGATCTTGCAGATATGAGGGTGCATAAGCCATGAAGGGTTTTTGTATGTGGTAGCCAATACCTTGAAGCTGATGCGCAGCCAATGGAATGGAGATCAGTTGTAATAGCAGGAGATCTCCAGCTACCACCTGGAGGTTGGCAACCCTACCCACTGGTGTTGCCCAGCAACCACCTTCCAGCAATATGCTGCCTCCAAACGTGAATATCTCACTTAGTTATCATGATTTGTATACCTATAATCCATGAATTTGTCTAACAAGAATGCCGTCTAAGTAGTGGTCATCTTGTGGCAATGACTTCCCGAAATTCCTCATCCATAGCATAAAGAACCTGTGTTTTTGCTTTTACTGAAACAATATGTTTATTGTTGTTACAGCCAATGGCCAGCATAAAATTACAAAACAATGCAGGTACATATATGCCGTTAAATGAAGAGAATAAAATAAAATATCCTAAAATAGACAAGTTAAAATACATTTATCAACTTATTGAAAAAGAAAAAAGAAGAAGGAAAACCTTGGTTCACCCATCACTCATCATCTGCTGCATCACAAATAATATAACCCCTTCTGTTTTGAGCATTCCTTTTGGTAATAACCTTCCAACAAAATTTGGCTACATCATAGGATAAAGCAGGATTCTTATCCTTGAGCAGAAGTTGAATAATTAAACTCTCTTTAGTTATAGATTGATGTAAAAGGCCAAATCGTTGTAACCAGGATTCAATTGTGGATCTTCTAAATTCCAAATAAAATTCACAATGTAAAATGTGTGACAGGGACTCTTTCGCTCCCGCTGTACATAAGCATTTTCTCAGCTCTCTGGGTTGATTTAAGAATCTACCCAGGAGAACAGCCAAGGGGAGGGCATCAAATCCTGCTCTAGAGAAGGCCCATCTCAATTGAGGTGACGTAATGCTGAAAAGATATGGGGCCATGGCTTTGCCACCACAGGATAATATATCCCTATACACCCCAGAAAGTTGTGCAGTCTCCTGCTGATACTCCATATAATGCAGGTGTTGGAGGACTATAGCTTTTCCTGAATCTACTGCCAATCAACTTAATTGGGTGACACCCAAGCTCGCACATTATTGGAAAGGAAGATACGGATGTAACTTATCTTATGTAACTTATATTGGACTCAGATGGTCCAACAGAGAGGCAAGCGAAACCCAGCATGGCCTTTAGAAGGAGCCTTCAGAAGGCAGCGCCAGCATCTTTTTCTAAATGAGAGAGTGAATCACTCTAGCACTGTTTTTACAGAAAGACTGCAGCATGCTCATATCTTGGAAGAGAGTACTATTTTTCAATCTTTAAAGAAACTTCACTCACACCAAACAGAAAATCTTGGAAACCCTACAGCAAGAATTCTGGGTCCACTGCCAACAATATTTTCCCTAAGATTGTCAGAAATCATACCTACATCAGGAAATATACAGAGTGTTTTATTTTAAAACTGTTTATTACCCTACATTCGCCATATGGTAGTGATGAGACAGTCTTGGTTCGACAGCAATGCCAGACTCGATGTGCCCATCATAACAGATTCAGAGGAAACAGACGAGAGCTTGACAGAGAAAAATCTCATTCGGTTTATGGAAAATCCTTGAAGCAAGACGGGCAGAATCTAAAAGGTCTAAATTTATTGAGGAATTAATGGTGGGATTTTCTCCCCAAGAGCAGCTAAGTCTTTATTATCATGAAGGGCTGACCAGCCAGTTGGGTAAAGGGGTCAAGTGTGCCATGAGCTAATCCCGCAGAAGATGCCAAGAAGTTTGAAGAGACCAGTGGACAGGGGCAGAGAGAAGTGCACTTCTTCCTCACTGCACCACCGCACAATCTGCCACACCATACTGAGCATGAGTTAATCCAGCCCTGGACACTATTTATTTATTTACAACTTTTTAATGCTGCCTTTCCACCTGGTTCAGGATATCTGAGGCGGTGAACAGTCAACACATGGAAAGAAACATTAAAATGCATCAAAGAAGGAGAAGGAGAAGAAGAAGAGTTTTTATACCCTCTTTTCTCTATCTTTAAGGAGTCTCAATGTGGTTTACAATCATCTTCCCTTTCTCTCCCCACAACAAACATCTTGTAAGGTAGGTGGGACTGAGAGAGTTTGGAAAGAACTGTGGCTAGCCCAAGGACACCCAGCAGGCTTCATGTGTAGGAGTTGGGAAACAATCCCGGTTCACCAGATGAGAGTCCACCGCTTCTAACCACTACACCATGCTGGCTCTCCAATAAAACCAATTCAACCAAACACAAAGACATAGAGACAACACACAAACAGGAAGGAGGGTCAAAGAAGGGTCACTAAGGAAAGGCCAAACAAAACAGAAAAGTTGTCACCCACTGGCAGAAGATATTGATACAGGAGAATAAATGAATCTCCCGTGGGAAGGAATTCCATAATTTTGGTGCATTGACTGAGAAGGCCTGTTCCCAGGTGTCTATCTGTGTAACTTCAGATGGCAGAGGCATCTGAAGAATCTCCTGCGAAAATGGCCACAGTAGTCAGATAGGTTCATATAGGAGTAGGTGGAGCTAAAGTATCAGTATTTATTAGTAGATTCTGGTATATCACAGTGGCTAATAGACTGAACTGTTTTAGAGGGTAGCCGTGTTGGTCTGCAGTGGAACAGCTAGATTCAAGTCCAGTACCACCATAGATACCAACAAGATACGACAAAAGGAATGGAGCTTTGACTCTTGAATGCTTATACCCCAAAATTCTTGATGATCTCTAAGGCGCTACTAGACTAAGCTGTGAATCCTGCCTTTATCATGAACTTCCCAGCTGGCCATTAGCAAGCCTATCTCCCTCTTAGCCTTAGCTCCACAGCAAGATGCCATATAAGAAGAGCTTTGAATGCTATACTAATACAGTATAGTTATTCCCAACAATATTGTGGTGCCCAAATGCAGAGATAAAAATTACATCAGTAACTTAGTGCAAATCTTAGCAGAGTTGTCCCCTTCTAAGCCCGCTGACTTCAGTGCTTTGCATTGCACCAGTAACAACATACACTCAAATATTCCCACAAAAGCAAATCACTTCAGGATAGTATCCTGCATGCGTTAAGAGCAAAGGTGCCTTATTAATAATTGGCCCTACCATCTCCCTTTTACAAGCTTCTCCATGACATGCATTTTTCCACCCATCTTTCTTCAAAACTCTGTTAGTTTTTGCACTAGACAGCCCGCTTCATTAATCTTGTCTCGCAGATCCTTCCATTGTTTTTAAACAGTTTAGGGGGCTTCGTTCCATATCTAGCATCACTGATGAGAGCAAATCCATCTTTGATTAAATGAATCAGATAGATGTGAGAAGAGCAGCAAATGATTCTTGAGATGCTCATGGAATATGCCCTCATTGCACAGTGGTCCTTTTTCTTTTTTTAACTGGCTAAGTGCAAGGTGTATAGCAAGGCTGTTCTAGAGGTTGAGAAAGAAGAGCGGGAAGTAGGTGATTGGCCATCAGGTGGTACACAGATACAGATGACAGCTTTGTTCTTTCTCAACAGCTGCTCTCTACATCCCCTTGATTCCTACACTCATTCTTCTTCTTCTTCTTCTATGGCTGGAAGTGGAAGTAAAGTCACTATGAGTCCCATTCTAAGAAAGGTTACACCATTCTAAGCTCATGATCTTGAATGGAGGGCATAACTGTGCTTAGAATTGCACTGTATATCACCACATCTCTGCAATTTAATTACATCGATTTATCTCTCTTTTTTCCCGAGAAATGTTCAGGGGAGCCCTCTCAATGTCTAGTTTTCCAATGAAATGAATGTGGTGTACTCGCCTCAGTGCCTGAACGTGCCTTATACTGAATAAGACTATTGGTCCATCGAAGTTAGTATTGTCGACTCAGACTGGCAGCAGCTCTCCTATGTCTTTCACATCACCAATTACCTGATCCTTTTAACTAGAGATGCTGGGGATTGAACCTGGGACCTTCTGCATGCCAAGCACATGCTCTACCACTGAGCCACAGGGCCTGCACCAGCCTTCTTCCTGGACTCATCTCACTGGATTTCTACATGTTGATCAGAGTTCAGTTTCCCAAGGTCAATTTATACTCTCAAAACCAGGGTTATTGAGTACAAGAATTTTGGATTTGATCCTACCATCTTTTCCACTGGTGCAAGAGGGATCTCTTCTTCACTGCAATCCGTCCTGTAATGTGGCTTAACAAATATGTATATACATCCCAGAACCCCAGTGTAGCCTTATTGAGGTTAGAAGCAGCCCCTGCTGCCTCTCTTACTCATGCAAAAGCTAGTAGGATACAATCCACTGTGATAACCTTCAAGAATAGAATTTTCAGAATCTAGAACTTTTCTTTCTCAGCATACTTTTGGGGGTCTTTTGATATAATGCACAACCTCTTGCTTCAAAGGAAAGGCAGCCCTGCTTTTCCAGTTGGGCTGGAAGTCAGCTTAGTACCAATGCATTCCTGTATTCTTCAATCCCAGTAACCACAGACCTTAGTGGATGAGATTCTGAAGCATCCCTAGAATTCACACAAATTTGTCTCTGTGTTAGGAGTTTTTCCCTGCCCTGCAAAAGGTATCTCCATCTTCAGAAGTGTGGTGGATTGCTACTAGAGACATGACCTTGGTTTATTCATCTGATGTGTACCAGCAGATGCCCCAAAGCACACATGGAACTTCCTTTCTTTCATTAACTCTTCATTCATTGTAATGAAGGGAGCGCTCCATGGGTGACAAATGATTTGAACACGGAGCTATGTTACAATGAATGGGCAAGAGCTCCATGTGTAAATGGGGGTGTGGGCTGGGGCAAAGATTTCCCTGGGACTTTCTCAGTGTAATATTTGTTAGCCACCTCTGAGCATTAAAATACACAAAGGAGAGAGAAAGAGAGAAGAAACCCCAACCAACCTCATGTAATTTTCATTAGATATTGTACGTTGCAACTCCTACAAACAATAATTATAAACCACATGAAATATATAAGAAAAAACTAACCATATTTCAGTCAGCAGTCCAAAAGAGTCCTCAAGTATGCATGCCCACACGCTAAAACGAAAGTGTGTTCCAGTATTAAATTAGCAAAATGAATAGATATGCATTTTTGTATTTCATTTTTACAGATACATTTGTGACCAAATTAGCAACTAGATTTTCTCCAATATAAATACGAAAACCCCTGCACTCACCTATTAATTAAGAATAATGTTATGCCATAAGCTTTTGTGGTATAATTTGTTACTCTTTGCTATAATAAATATACAGCTGATTAAAAATTCAGAGCATCTAATATGCCATAAATTCATAGTATATGGTGTATTGGCCAACATCCGTTCACTTTATACAGCCCTTTCCCCAATGAATTTCATTCAAGGAGAACAGGGGCTTGCAAATTAAGGGTAATGTTATTATTTGGCTTCTGGGTAGTGACTTGAAGCAGCACGATGTCATTGTAAAAATGATGCTTTAGAGTTTAGGATACTTTTTGGGACCTAAATTCTATGGTAGTTAAGTTGACCAGAACTGGAGCCAAACGCTGTAGACCCTTAGGGGATCACATCACCAGAATTCTGTTGTAGTCATCTGCTTGCTTGTAAGAATTCTTCCAAATGTCAAAGTTGTACATTTTAAACTAAAACAAAAAAAAATCCCTATTTGGATCCCATTTCTCCTTTGTGCAAATTGAACTAGTTCACATTTTTTGGATCTCATTATTGCCTGTTCTTTGCATCAAACTATTCCCAATAAATTCAATACAGTTTCCATGTTCCTTTTGCTTCATTGGTGTAAAAATTGTGTTGAATGGCTTCAAGATGGCATAAGAGGGAGAGAGCACCATCAGCAAGAGTGAACAAAATAGAAGGGTTCATAGCAACAACAGACAAACAAAAGGGAATGGAAAAGGATTATCTTCATACATCCCCAACTGGTATGCTAATGCATGCAAAATGAGAATGCCACTGAACAATGTGTGGGGTGGACACTCTCCAAGCTGTTAGTCTGTGTCCACAAAGTGAGTGTGGTGTAGTGGTTAAGAGTGGCGGACTCTAATCTGGAGAACCAGGTTTGATTCCCTGCTCACCAACATGCAGCCTCCTGAGTGACCTTGGACTAGTCACAGTTCTCTCCAAACTCTCTCAGCCCCACCTACTTCACACAGTTCTCTCCAAACTCTCTCAGCCCCACCTACTTCACAAGGTGTGTGTTGTGGGGAGAGGAAGAGATTGTGATTGTAAGCCGCTTTTGGTAGAGAAAAGGAGGGTATAAAAACCAACTCTTCTTCTTCTTCCTCCTCCTCCTCTTCCTCCTCAAATCTAACTCTGCAGAGCCACTTCTCCCTGAAATCTTTTCCTGCTATGGTGGTTCAGATCTGTATTAATGAATTGGTTCCTTCCCACTCAAATATCACCCTGGTCAGAAATGAAGACAAAAATTGATTGGGAAAGAATGACATTATTAGACCCGACAATGTGGTTCTCATTTTCAGATCCTTCTGAAAGGAATATGAGCTCCTGCCCTTGCGAAGGAACTCTTACACTTCTGTGAGCCAATGTGGTATAGTGGTTAAGAGCGGTGGACTCTACTCTGGAGAACCAGGTTTGATTCCCCATTCCTCCACATGAGCGGCAGATGCTAATCTGGTGAACCCGGTTGATTTCCCCACTCCTACACATAAAGCCAGCTGGGTGACCTTGGGCTACTCACAGTTCTCTGAACTCTCTCAGCCCCACCTACCTCACAAGGTGTCTGTTGTGGGGAGAGGAAGGGAAGGAGATCAGAAGCTGGTTTGATTCTTCCTTTAAAAGGTAGAGAAAATTGGCATATAGAAACTAACTCTTCTTCTTCTTCTCTCTTCATGTTCCACTAACTGACAAGTGAAGCTTTCTATCCTCATCTTCAAGACCTGGTTGGAAGCTGTAAGAGTGACAGCAGGCATTCCTGAAGTTATCAGCAACAGGTGGGAAGTGAAGGTTGAGGCCACTTCCATCACCAACATCATGCAAAGGTCTCATCACTGATTGGTTAGATGTACTGAAAATAGGCTGCACAGTGATAGGCACTAGCCTATCAGCAACTGCATGTTTGCACAGTGCTGACTGAGGCACCCTTTGCCATCACCGCTTTCTACCTAAGACATGCACTGGAGGCCAGGAGGAGACATTATAGAAAGCTCATACTTCCTTTGGCCAATGTTCGAGTCTCCCTAGAGCATCCCATCTTAAAATTCAAAATCTACAGCAGTGCTATTTGGAAGGGCAATATCCATTCTACGGGATACCATAAAAGCATTCAGGAGAGAGTGAGAGACCGATAACCTGAACATTAACACAGGGTAAAGCAACACCTCTAGTCTGATGACTTCATGTTGTTTGATACTACTGGCTGAAGCAGATCAACTGAGCATTAGGTGCATTGTTTGCAGAACAATTAAAATCCAGTGGCTAGAATGTTTCAGATGCATGTGAAATGCACTTCAGTTTGGGAAACTATTTGGTCATTGTATGGCCAACTAGAATAAAGAAGGCTTAAGGTAAATGTTTTGGTCACGTCATGAGATGACAAGAGTCACTGGAAAAGACAGTCATGCTAGGAAAAGTTGAGGGCAGCAGGAAAAGAGGAAGACTCAACAAGAGATGGATTGACTCAATAAAGGAAGCCACAGCCCTCAATTTGCAAGATCTGAGCAAGGCTGTCAAAGATAGGACATTTTGAAGGACCTTGATTCATAGGGTCGCCATGAGTCGGAAGCGACTTGACGGCACTTAACACACACACACACACACACACAAGGTAAATGTTGGGAGGGAAGGCGGCATGCTGTAGCCCAATCTCATCAGATCTCGGGAGCTAAGCAGGGTGGGTATTTGGAAGGGAGACCTCCAAGGAAGGTGCTGCAGAAGAAGGCAATACAACTAGGGCTGTTGGGAAAAAAAAATCGGTAAAATTCGGATTCGGCAAAATTTGGCCTGTTTTTATTCAGGAAATGCCTAAGTCCGAACTCCCCTATTCAGATTCATGGAATTCGGCATGAAATTCGGCATTCCCAAATAAATTTGGCCAAATAAAGCCATTTAAAACACATTCACTGCTTTCTGCGGCTCCGGGTGGGCATTTTTGGAGGCAGAGGTCCCAATCTTTCAGGGTAGCTTGGAGGGACACTACTTGCAAGAACCCCCAAGATCAGCACAGGATCACCACAGGAGCAGCAGCAATGAAAGGAATACAGACTCACACTCAAAGACTCTCTGGCCATTTATGCACAAGAGATTTTGCCTTGGATTTGCCGCTTTCTAGATGCACATTTTCCCCAGGCAAATTCTCAAAACTCTGCAGGGGGGCTTATTGTTGAGTTTTGAGAATTTGGATGGGGGAAATGTGCATCTAGAGAGCGGCAAATCCAAAGCAAAACCTCCGATGCATAAATGGCCTCTCCCCCCCCCCGGGCCGCACACCAACCTGGGGCCATGCACACACACACCCCCACAGGGATCTCTCTCTCACACACACACACAAACACTCTCTGTTTCTCTCCCCGGGCCGCGCAGCAGCTGGGCTCTTGCACTCATCCGCACTGATTGGCCAGAAGAAGACCCAGCTTGGCCACCTATTGGCCGCAGGAAAATGCTGATTCGTGGTCACCGAATTTGTATGAATTCGTTCGGCGCCCACCTGAACTTGCCAAGTTTGGCTCGTTGTTTTCCTGCCTTTTTTTACTTCGGTTCTATCCGAACTAGAAACTGCCGAATCAGGGGAAATTCAGCTCTTTTTCAGTTTGGATGGAACCGAATCGACAGCCATAAATGCAATCCACCTCTGCTTCTCACTAGCCTTGAAAGCCCCTTGCCGGGGTCACCATAAGTCAGCTGTCACATTGTGAAGACAATCACAGCAGAATGGGTATAGAATTTGCATGGCAATCACATCAGTGCGTCAAATGTTCAGCTGTTGATTTTACCACCATTCGCCCCATGCTTCTGGTGGGCAGTCCAGCTTTTAAGAACATGTCGTGCAGCAAATGCTGAGTACCTCGCTTTGTTACATACACAGAAATGCAGCAAACATTTTAAAAAACAGCTGCAAAACTACTCCAGGGATTGGGTAGAGGTATGTTGCTGATGTCCTAAGATACTATTCAATCAGCAATTTTCACAGCTGATTTTTCTCCACTTCAAATTAACAACAGAATAGATAAGTAGAATTGGCTGTTTAAAATTGCTCAGAAGAACAAAAGCATATATATATAAAACAAATGCAGGGCAGGCCTTTCTCAAACCAGCCCCGCTCCTACAACTGTCTTCCCCCTTGAAAGAACTGTGACACCTACGAGTCTAATTTTGTATCGCTATCCCTGTTGTCACATTATTTCTACAATTCTGTTGTTACGTTATTTGTAATAACTAAGTAACAGTTCAGTTTGTAGCAATGCGCGCAGTCTCAGACACACCATTTTTAAACAACTAAAAGCTGCCCCTTTCATTTTAGAATTAAAAAGTGCAAAATTTGGTGAGAGAAATGCCAAACTCTCGTTGGGGTGAATGGTGAACAAAATTAGCTTATACATGTGGTTCTCTTTCAGCTGCCATGGAACTCAAAGTGCTGTATTTCAGTTAAGACACAGAACTCAGAGCTTTGCCATTAAAATTCCACTTTTTTGGGGGGGATAGGAAAGAAGAAGAGTTGGTTTTTACATGCCAACTTTCTCTACCACTCAAGGAAGAATCAAACCGGCTTAAAATCAGCTTCCCTTCCCCTCCCGACAACAGACACCCTGTGAGGTAGGTGCGGCTGAGAGAGTGTGACCTGCCCAAGGTCACCCAACTAGCTTCATGTGTAGGAGCGGGGAAACCAACCTGGCTCACCAGATTAGCATCCACCAGGAGTGGGGAATCAAACCCGGTTCTCCAGATCAGACTCCACTGCTCCAAACCACTGCTCTTAACCACTATATCAAGCTGAGTTGATTTCTCTTTATCTTGTATCTTCTCCTTAATCACTGTTTTCGCGGAAAAGTCATAAACAGCTAGTCATCATCTTGTATCTCAGATGTATTCAGACTTTCTTGACATTAATTGTGGGGGGAAATGCAGTTAAGTCGCAACCGACTTATGGTGACCCCATAGAGTTTTCAAGGCAAGAGATGCACAGTGGTGGTTAACCATTGCCTGCCTCAGCATAGCTACCCTGGATTTCCTTGGTGGTCTCCCACAGAAGTACTAACCAGGGTTGACCCTGCTTAGCTTTCTAGATCTGTTGCAATCAGGCTAGTCTGGGTGATTCCTGTCACAGCCTTGGCAATAATACAACTGGGAAAGTGCACCTTTTGGACTTGTTGCTGTAGAATATTTACATCCTGGTTTCCCGCTTCATAGCATATCAAGTGGTAAACATAATATTTTTTAAAAAAAACTATTTAAAAAACTCAATAACTCAGGCCTACCCACCTCACCTCAAACAATGGGAGTAACAGATATAAGCTCCAGCTGATTACTGAAGGAAATGATTAGACTCAAAAGGTCAGAGGACCATTTGTTCATTTGAACCTAGTCCCAAATCATTTGGGTCTTTACAAAAAAATCACTAGAACTATGAAGCGGACCCCAAAACAAGCTCAAATAGGGTTGCCAGGTCCCTCTTTGCCACTGGCGGTTGGTTTTTGGGTGGAGCCTGAGGAGGGTGGAGTTTGGGGAGGGGAGGGACTTCAATGCCATAGCGGCGATTTCCTCTAGGTGAACTGATCTCTATTAGCTAGAGGTCAGTTGTTATAGCAGGAGATCTCCAGCTAGTACATGGAAGTCAGAAACCCTAAGCTCCAAGCTCAAAGCCAATGAAAATGAGAGCTGATGTGATCTAATAGTCAAAGTGTTGGACCTCACAGGTGTGTTGAGAGGCTAAATCAGGACATTGGATTGTGTTTAGCTGGCTACACTGGGGACTGCAGGCCAATCAGGGAGTGGCTGAACACTGCCCCCTGATGGCTATTGAGAAGGGTGGGCTTTCCTCTCAACAACCCCTCAGCAGAATCCATCGATTCCCATCAGCCTCTTTGCTGCTACTGCCAACAGCTATCCTTCTAAAATTTATCCTTAAACCACAAATGTAAATATTCCTCACTTCTTCGTTCATAGATAAACTAATCTTATGGGGTGTTTTTCCCCCAAGGTGCGAAATATTCCTTTTTCCCAACAGAAGCTGCAAGGTTTCCTCTTTCCCCCTGTGCACACACACTGTTCTCCGGTGTACAGATCCCTCACTGGCTTAAAAAAAAAGAGAGCCCCAAATGACAAGTATATTCACATTAATGAACTTTTGTTTGCATAGCCAGCGAGCATCAAGTTAGACAGGTGCTGCGATGTAACGTAACATCCTAATCAATTGTTAAAAGGTGCAGATTCTCCGAGGAGGCAGGAACCCACTCGTGATACACTGCTGTCTGGCAAAGAGAGAAAGAGAGAGCGCACGGCATCAATTTATGCGTAAAACCCTCTGCATTTTCACACATAGCCCCAATTATCTAAAAAAGGTTTAACATTATATTTATATTGATAAGCTTAACAATGTTGAACTGCGACTCGCCGACGATCTCTTTACAATTCGCATCCAAAGAGACCAGAAGGAATAATTGGAACTCTTCCAGTATGTCAAGAAATAGAAGCAGCCTTGGTGAGGGGGGAAAGAAAGAGAGAAAGGGAGATGAAAACGGCATTGCGAGGTATGGCTTTTGCTGAAATTGCAACATAAATTCCAAATGAAGGATGGCCAGGAATAACTCAACAATTACAAATCCCCTTCTAAAAAAAAAAAAAAAAACCCAGACGGAACACTCCCCGATTAGAGAAATTGAGCCATCCGAAATGCCTCCAAAGGAAGAAAATGAGAGCCGGTAATGATTGCAGTTTGAGAAACCAGACTTGATAGAGTAGAATCGCGGTTTGATCGCAGGAAGAGCTGAGTTGAATAATTTGATTTTCTGGTTGTGAATATGAAGACACAGTTATCCATACAGTGAAAACTCTCACCAGCAGCATTGTAAACACCATCACATGAACACATGAAGTTGCTTTATACTGAATTAGACAATTGGTCTATTAAGGTCAGTATGGCCTACTCTGACCATATACTGGATAAGACCATCAGTCCATTAAGGTCAGTATTTCCTACTCTGACCTTATATTGAATAAGACCTTTGGTCTATTAAGGTCAGTATTTCCTACTCTGACAGGAAGCAACTCCCCAGGATATCAGATGAAGGACTTTCACGTCTCTTATTACAAGATCACATATATGAACACATGAAGCTGCCTGATACTGACTCAGATCCTTGGTCATTGAGGTCAGTATTGTCTTCTCAGCAGTGGCGGACCTATATTTTTGGGGCCCTGAAGCTTGAACTGTTATGGGGGGCCCTTCACAACCAGCAACAATACAGCAACATCCAACAAGGCCCTGGCCCCAGCCTGATGGAATTATCTTCCAAGTAACATCAGGGCCCTATGGGACCTTCAGAGGTTCTGCAGGGCCTGTAAAACAGAGCTATTCCACCAGGCCTACAATTGAGGGCAACCACAGATTGTCATTGTTACTGGCCTCCCTCTCCTCTCCCTCAGGGCTTCTGACATGAGGATTTGGCTGCTTGGCGGGGCCTCCAATGGCCCTGTAATTATATGAGTACCACTTGTTAACTGTATTGGATGGTTTTATGAATTTTATTGATTATTTATGAATTTTAGATATATATTATTTTATTATTTATGTTGTTACCTGCTGTCAGGTAAGAGAGAGGAATGGGGATCTTCAGTAGCTACCACCACTCTGGTGTGAGCCTAACTCAAGAAGGCCCAGAGCACCCTGCCTGCCCCTGGCTGCTTCTTCTCCCAACAGGGTGTACTTTCTAGGTGACCAAATGAGGCATGAGGACCCAGGGCAGAGTAACAGTTTATTAAAAAGGTATAATAATAATGATAAGTCAAGCCACAATAGGACGACAAAACCAGTAAAGGCAGGCAATCAAACAAATAAAAACATCTATCTTTACTGTCCCTAGCCCTCTCCTAGCACTATGCCTCAGGCTAACTCATCCCTTCCTGGATGACTACGGATCCCTCCGTCTGCAGCAGCCTCTCCCCAGCCCTGCTCCCTAGGAGTGAACCCCCTCCCTTTTCAGGCAAGGCGTTTTAGGCCATCTGTCAGCAATGCTGATATTGTGACCTTAGGCAGATGATGAGAGGAAGGGCATCTTGGCCATCTTTTGGTCACTAGGTGTGCGGGGGAGGTAGTTGTGCATTTCCTGCATTGTGCAGGAAGTTGGACTTGATGACCCTGGTGGTCCCTTCCAACTCTATGTTTCTATGATTCTTTGATCCTTCTCCCCAGGCACCACTCCCTTACTCCTGATTGGCCCTAGCCTTCCTTCCAAATCCTCTTCCACCAATCACAAGGCCCCACCCCCCACAAAAGCCCAATTGCCTATAAGTTGTCAGAAAACCAAGGTGAAATTATATACAGACTTTTAAAAATGTATTACTAAGGAAGGTAGATAATAACACCCCCTATAAATCAATACTATATCTAAAGATGTTCATAAGGATTGTTCCTTTTCTCACCCATCTCTCTCTCTCTGAAAAAACTTTAGCACAGATGTACAGTTGTCGCAGTCTGACTTTGGGAACAATGTGTAATAAAGCCACATTTCAATCTTGTTGCAAGCACATTTAACAAAGAAAAGTGGGAATGTGACATAGCATGTGCAAGAACTCCTATTGCACTTTTCTCTTTTGTAATGCAAGAAGGAGAAGAGTTGGTTTTTATACCTCAATTTTCTCTACCTTTAACAATTCTCAAAGTGGCTTACAATCGCCTTCCCTTCCCCTCCCCACAATAGACACCTTGTGAGATATAGGGTTGCTAACCTCCAGGTGTAGCCTGGTGATCTCCTGGAATTACGACTGATCTCCAGATGACAGCAATCAGGTCTCCAGAAGAAAGGGAAGCTTCAGAGGGCAGACTCTATGACATCACATCTCAAGGTCACCCAGAAGGCTTTATGTGGAGGAGTGGAGAATCAAACCTTGTTCTCCAGATTAGAGTCAGCTGCTCTTAAGAAGAAGAATAAGGAGGAGGAGGAGGAGGAGTTGGTTTTTATATGCCGACTTTCTCTAGCACTTAAGGCAGAATCAAACCAGCTCACAATCACCTTCCCTTCCTCTCCCTACAACAGACACCCTGTGAGTTTGCCATCGCCTTCCTCTGCTGAGCCTTTTGGTCTCCCATCCAAGTACCGACCCTGCTTAGCTTACGAGATCTGTCGAGATCAGGCTATACCATGCCGCCTTCACTCCATAGTCTGAACTAATACAGTCCTGGAAAAACTTTTTTGCACCATATTTATGGAAGAAGAGGATACTTTTTGCAAACGATGATCCGTTTCAAAGTGGAGAAAATGACATGTTATAATTTTAACCTTTTTATCTAATAATTTATCCGAGAAACATTGCATCAGCTTGACATTAATTTATATAATAGGGACAGAAATAGAAGATGCTGTTTTAGTGACTATCTATTCTTAATTAACTGGCAGCACTGGGCTGTATCAAAAGATGAGACTGCTACAGAAATAAGGTCGCCTTATATACCTTCCATCTTGCATTACTGAAAACAAAAGAAGTCATTATGAGAAATAATAAGCACTCAAATAAAGTCAGCAACTAACAAATGCATTCACGGAACTTTCATAAAAGTTTGTAAATACCGTATTGTATGGAAATTCTAATGCACATTAGCTCTCATGAACACCATAAAATATTTTATTATAAAAAAGTAGATAAGATACTTATCTTTTAAATTGGTGTTTAATATTTTATTAGCGCCAGGCACATAATTCTCATCAAATGGTAGGAAATTCTTTTCTTTTTCTTTTTTTGTATGGGTATAAATGTCTAGAGTTTAATATTTCAAAGATAAGTACCTATTTCTGCATCTATCACACAGTGGCTTAATGGAATTTACTTTTTCTTAAATATTTATGTTGTATATGTGTTTGCTTGTCAAATGTTTGTAGAACCACTGAGGTGGAACAGACAAAGGAGTGTAACCATTAGTGGTTAACTTTTGTGAGTAGTTACTAGTTTAAAATAACTCAATCTGTTTGATAACAGAATATAACTATGGAAATCTGGGCCCTGACATGGATGCTCCAAGCTAGCCCAATCTCGTTAGCTCTCGGAAGATAAGCAGGGTCAGTCTTGGTTAGTTTTTGGATGGGAGGTCACCAAGGAAGACAAGGATAATGTTAAGCTGAGTCAGGCAATGGCAAACCACCACTGTTAGACTCTTGCCTTGAAAATCCTACAGGTTTTCCGTAAGTCGGCTGAGACTTGAAGGCACTTCACACATTCACACATGGAAATCTGGACCTGGAGAATGTTCAACAAAATCCTGCAGACCCACAGTTATACAGGTTCTAGGTACGGTCTGACGACACAGCAGTTTGGCTGAAGGTAAGCACGTCAGAATCTTTTGGAAGGAGATCCTCCTTGGGCAGCTGCTGCGGCTTAGTGATGGTTCACTGCTTTGTATGCCAAAGGTCCCAGGCTCAAACCCTGGCATCTCCACTTAAACGGAACAGGCAGCAAGTGATGTGAAAGATTTTGACCTGAGATCCTGGAGAGCTGCTATCAGCCTGAGTAGACAATAATGATCTTGAGGGACCAATGCTTTCAGTCACTATAAAGTAGCTTCAAATGGCACATCAGATGAAAAATAATAATAATAAAAGCCATTGTGGTGGTGGAGGAGGAGGAGGAGGAGGAGAAGAAGAGTTGGTTTTTATATGCCGATTTTCTCTTCATTTTAAGGAGACTCAAACTGGCTTACAATCACCTTCCCTTCCCCTCCCTATAACAGACACCTAGTGAGGCAGGTGAGGCTGAGAGAGCTCGAAGAGAACTGTGACTAGCCCAAGGTCACCGAGCTGGCTTCATGTGTAGGAGTGGGGAAACCAACCCAGTTCACTAGATTAGAGTCCACCACTCATGTGGAGGAGTGGGGAATCAAACCTGGTTCTCTAGATTAGAGTCCACCACTCTTAACCACTACACCACACTGGCTATCTAGTGGTTAAAGGGTTAGACAAGAAACAGGCTTGCCTAGATTCAAATTCCTGTTCAGACATGAAGTTCACTGGGTGACCATGAGCCAGCCACTGTCTCACGGTTGGTGTGAGAATAAAAAGAAAGAGAAAAAAAATCTATGTTAACTACCCTGACCTTCTTAGAAGATGGGTGGAATAAATATGTGATTGATTGGTCAATCACTGTATTCTGGGAGAGGGGCAATTCCTATCAGGTCAACAGGTGCTCCTCATTGGTTGGATTGCTCAACATTATCTGATTGTGCAGGCTTGGTGGTGGTGGAAAGTGACATCAAGTCACAGTTGACTTATGGCAACCCAGTAAGGTTTTCAAGGCAAGAGGCGTCCAGAGGTGGTTTGCCATTGCCTGCCGCTGAGTGGGCTGAGAGAGTTCTAAGAGAACTGTGACTGGCCCAAGATCACCTAGGAGGCTTCATGAGGAAGAGTGGGGAATTAAACCTGGTTGTCCAGAGTCTGCACTCTTAACCATTACACCGCATTGGCTATAAAACCAGGGTTGCTAGCTCTGGGTTGGGAAATACCTGGAGATTTGGGGGTGGAGCCTGAGGAGGGTCGGGTTCAGAGAGGGGAGGGACCTCAATGCCATAGAGTCCAATTGCCAAAGCAGCCATTTTCTCCAGGGTCATCGATTAGATTGTGTTGTTTGGTGGAGAAATTAGAAGAAATTTCACATTGACTTTCATCTCTTTTGCTGATTTCAATGCGATGATGCATTCTCTTCCTTTTTCTACAAAATAAACGACAACATTTAGAGCTGTTGACTTCTTTTACACAGCAGAAGAAACCCTTGCAGGAGAGGGGTGGGGGGAGAATAAATTCCTGGTGACTCCAAAATGCACCGAGTGAACAAATGAAATCAAGACTAGTGTCTACGGTTTCCAGAATAATCCACCGGCAGCATCTTCCAGCTTCTGTGATACTGCAAACGGTTTCATCAGTTCTGAGAAATGCTTTCTGATCCATGCTGATACAATTACCTAGCCTTTATTGGCAATTTAGACCTCTTTTAGGGGCATTTTAGAGCAAATGATGTTTTCTTGATATTTTTAAAAAAGCAGCACTATTTGCTGTACCTTTGGGATAAGGTGGAAATGGAGTTAGAGGCTCATTAAATATCTGATTGGTACAATGTAGGGTTTTTTCCCCCTTCCATGTGAACTAAGCAACCAAAAAGGAAGCGCTTTCTAAGAGGGCTTGCTCCCTCTTGCAGTCAAACAGTATATTTGAAATATATATATATTCTGTAAAATATTAAATGCCACTTCCTTATGGCGTTTACTTTTGGGTTCAAAAGAGTCCCTGCAAAACTTTACAACAGACGTGATTCCATAAATGCTCTCATCTGAATTTCTTCACAGATTTTAGAGTTCCAAATTACTTGGTTTTTTCTGAAATGGTTCCTTAGGAATTTTTCATTGGTTTGTTCTCCATTTCTGAATTGCTGTGCAGGTAGAACTTTCAGTTCCTTCTGCTCATATACATCTTTTCTCTTGATTTACACTGGTGGTAGAAAGGGCCATTAAGTTGCAGCTGAATTATGGTGACCTGTAGAGTTTTCAAGTCAAGAGGCAAACAGGGGTGGTTTGCCATTGCTTGCCTCTATTAGCAACTCAGGACTTCCTTGGTTGTGCTACCCAGTACAAGTCCTACCCAAGGCTGACCCTTCTTAGCTTCCGGGATCTGATAAGATCAAGCTAGCGTGGGCCATCCATGTCAGGGCCTATTTATACCACTGGTAGCTACATTTGCACTGATAGAAGCACTCCCCTCCCCAGCAATGCTGGTGCAGATTTTCAGATTTTCGATGCAAACCTCATTCTCCTTCGGCTCTGCCCCCAAAACCTCCCGCCAGTGGCAACCCTAGTCCCTGGTCATAAACTAACTACCCTCCTCTTAGGATTGGGCTGTCCATAAACAAAGAGATGCTTCATTAGAGGCTTCATTTCATCATGTATTTCACATTAATGAAGGAGCATTTGCTCAAGAGCAAGAAATTAACATTAAATGATTTCTTTGAGTGCACCCACAAAGCAGATGGTTTTGGACGCCTGGCCTGCTGAGAACCAGCTGAATAAATGATTCTTCTTATTTAATATTTTGAGCCAGGGAATTCGTCACATATAGTCTCCATGAGAGGACTGTACCACACATTTGAAATTATGCATTGAAGGAGTTATTACAATTTCCCTAAAACTTATGACTTGGACTTGTACTCCAAAACAGAACTCCACTTTCCCTAACCCTTCACTGTTCTTAGGAAAGGTATTCAATAGTTTATCCTGAATTTATCTTCTCTCAGTTCCTACACATCATTTGTAACACTCTTTCCTATCTCCACCTAAAAAAAAGCTTATTACTGTTATAATATCATCTTTCAAAGGGTGGATTTGGATAACCCCTATGTTCCCATCATAGGGTGACAATTTTTCTCCCATTGACAATTATCTGCTCATGTTGAAAAAGCCAATTCCTAGAAAGATTTGCTTTAAAGGATCTTCTTTTCTTTGTCATGTTGTGATCAGATGCAAAGGAAAACAGAGTCCTGTACCTTTAACAGTTGCATTGCAAGATATACATATCTTGGTATGTACAATATACATTATGTATATGTGTAAGGCTGAGGTACTTACATTAATTAGCATGCATCCATTTTGTGAGAGAGATTTGATGTAGGGAAATAGTTGTACAAAAATAGAATCACGGGCTAGATTCGCACAGCAAGGGACAAGCAACATTGACATGAGGATGTCTGTGTGGAAACAGCAGGGGTGAGAAATCTGAAATCAGTGTTAAGTATTGATTGGCAGAAGAGCCACAAGAAATAGCAGGAAGAATGTCTTCACCTGTATGTAGCTGTGCTGTGGCCACTGGATTGGATGACTATAAAGGGGGATTAGATAAAAATTATAGAGGCGGATAGGTCTATTAACAAGTATTAGCTGTGATAGCTAAATGGAACCTCCAAGTATAGAGGCAGCGCATCTGAAAATCAGAAGCTGAGGGAACAAATGCACATAAGGGCTGTTGTCTTCATGCCCTGTTTATGGACTTCCTTGAGCCTGGCCATTGTGGGAGAAAATGTTTTCAAATTCCTTCCTTGCAGAATTTTGATCTGAGTTGTCCATGTTGCAGAATGGAACCGTGGGTAGTGTTTCTTGGACGATCTCTGCCTGAGAATCTGACAAACTTGAAATTTGGACACATAGCTATAACAACCTGGAACAAAAAGCCAAAAGTAGGGTTTGCCAGCCAGTGCCTGGTAGCCAGAGGAAAAGGGGGGCCAGGGACATGGGGGCACTGGTGTTGCATGCAATGTGACATCTCTTCTGGGGGAAACTGGAAGGGATGTCATGTCACTCTAGGAATCACCGGAAACTTTATGGTAGAGCTGTAGCCAGCGTGGTGTAGTAGTTAAGAGCTGTGGTTTGGAGCGGTGGAGTCTGATCTGGAGAAATGGGTTTGAGTCCCCACTCCTCCACATGAGTGGCGGAGGCTAATCTGGTGAACTGGATTTGTGTCCCCACTCGTCCACACAAAGCCAGCTGGGTGACCTTGGGCAAGTCACTCTCTCTCTCAGCCTCACCCACCTCACAAGGTGTCTGTTGTGGGGAGGGGAAGGGAAGGTGATTGTAAGCCGGTTTGAGTCTCCCTTAAGTGGCAGAGAAAGTCAGCATACGAAAACCTTTTCTTCTTCTTCTTCTTCTTCTTCTTCTTCTTCTTCTTCTTCTTCTTCTTCTTCTTCTTCTTCTTCTTCTTCTTCTTCTTCTGCATTGAAGAGGTTGTGCTTACCATCACCGATTAAATCACAGGTAGACTTTCCATATTTCCTTATATCCATTTCAATAGAATCAGTTCTCATATTCAGCCACATGCCAACTATATTGTATATGCATGTTTGGGCTGACCCTTCATGGTCCATTGTAGGATTTCCTATCTGTCATCTTTAAGCTTTAAACTTCGACTATTCTTGCATTTGGGATGCCCCCAGGTAGCCTGCTCTTGTCAGATCTCAGAAGCTAAGCAGGTTTGGCCCTGGCCATTTATGCTTAGTAATTAGCAGCCCGTTCCAGGCTGAAGTGCCCTGCATATTTTTTTTTATTTCTTCACACTGACCTGTCACTTCAGCCATCACTGCGAAGTTGGCGCATACCTGCTTTGCATTTCTTAAGATGTGACCTTTTGTATTTGCTCTGCCCCGCCTCGAAGCATTTTCTGAAAGAACTATGAAAAATCACAGGTGTGGCTTAGCTTTGCAAATGACCATTGCTAATGGCTATGCAAACGAAGGAACTAAGGAGCAGGTGAGTGGGGGGTGGTGGAATTTGTTTGGTTTTCTCCTCTTGCATCGGGACCGTGAATAGTAATTTTAAAGAGTGAATTTTAAAAAGCAGCTTTGAGCGAGCATCAAAATCGACCCTGCGTAAATGGCCCCTGATTAGTACTTGGATCACCAACAAAATCCAGGGCTGCTATGCAGAGGCAGGCAATGGCAAACCACCTCTGTTTGTCTCTTGCCCTTAAAACCATACTGGGTCAGCTGAAACATGATGGCACTTCCCACCACCAATTCACCTGAAACAGGAGACAGGATTATATTCCTTTGGAGTCAACAGCATGCAGGACATTCCTTTGCTCCAAAGGGTACTTTAATAGCATACTCATACTTGACAGTCGAGGTTTTCAAGGAGCTGCTCTATGCTTGAGAGTTTTATTATTCAGTTGTAGAGTCAGTTGTCACCGTCTTGAATTCTGTGGCACTCTGGCCTGAGCAAATCAGTAAGTAACATTCTGGAGAAGTGTAATAGCCCAAGAGCATACTATTGTGATAAATAAAAGCTGCTAATTTAAAACTCTTTTAGCCAGAAGTGTGATATGTCTCGAGATAACTATTGTGGTAAATAAAATCTGTTAATTTAAATCTTATAATAAGAGAATGCTTCCCGCTGTTCGTGACTGACACAAAACGTAGCATTAAAATCTAATCATTTTTTGGCTGAGAGCGTAATTTGGCTGCAAGTTTTACAGATTCTGTTAACTTTTTCACTCTGCTGCGCTCAGGAATCCATGCTTTCAGGAGGAAAAGACCCACACGCAACTGCTCCCCCTTCTCCTAGAGCTGACCTCCTGCCTTTGCATGAAGTTGGCTGTTCAAAATCATTTGCATGAAGTTTCGACATAGAAAAGTGCCTTTCCATCTGGTTCTCCCCTTACAGCTCACAGTCTGTAGTTCTCATTTCACACCACATATTGGCGGATTTGAACCTGGGTTCCTCACAACCAAAAGATGGCACTGCTTCTCCTCCTCCTCCTCCTTTCTCTTGGCCTTCAAGGTAGGTCCCAGTAATAAAGCCAGCATGATAATAAACAACAATCCAAGCAATAATTATGGCTAAATTCAATATGCAGTTTCAGCAATGAGGTTCAGTTTTCATCAAGGTGGTAAACCAAACTGGAACACATCAAGGTGGTAAACCAAACTGGAACAAACTGGAAAACACAGTTGTCGGGCTCACAGGCCTCTTGTTATGGCAGGAGGGGTCCTGCCAGAGGCCATGATTGCCCGCCACAGCCCTAAATAGTGGAAGATAGAAAAAAAATGTCAGCATCATCTGCGCTGCGACATCAGGTGGGCCTAGGGATAAATCATAGAGTTTCTGGTGATTGCTAGAGCTACCCAGTGTCACTTCCAGGTTTCCCCAGAAGTGATGTCATGGTGCAGATGCTGCAGCAGGCCCCCCCTCCCATATCCCTGCCCCGATGCTCCTGCCGATTGCTAGGCACAGCCTGGCACTGATAGTTTACAGATATCATTAGGAATTTGGCTCTTTTGATTAATGTGAATGAGTGCTGCACTTGAAAGACAATAGGAATTGGGATGTTTTCCATCTTTCTTTCTTTCCCCGTTCTTAGACCAAGGTCTTGAACAATAAAACCATAAAACGTAAATAAGACTCATCTCTAAAAACTACTCCCTTTGTCTCTTCTCTGCAGCCTCAAAAAAAAAAAAAAAAAAAAAGAGCAACAAAATAAGTATACTGAGGGTCAGAGTCCTCTAAGAGGAACTGAACCTTTTGCTCCAAAGTTGCTCGAGAAGATGTGGACCATTTGTTAAAACATGGTATAATCCATTTAGCCCTGACCTGGATGGCCCAGGCTAGCCTGATCTCGTCAGATCTCAGAAGCTAAGCTGGGTCAGCCCTGGTTAGTATTTGGATGGGAGACCACCAAGGAAGTCCAGGGTTGCTGTGCAGAGGAAGGCAAACCACCTCTGTTAGTTTCTTGCCATGAAAACCCCAAAAAGGGGTCGCCATAAGTCAGCTGCGACTTGACGGCACTTTACCCACACACATAATCCATTTTAGCCTAAATTGGTATATGTAGGGACAATGCAAAAGGATATGGATAGATTATTTATTCAGGGCCCTTGGCCAATTAAAAGCAAAAGGATATGCACCAAGGAGTCCACTGACTGAAGAGGGCAGGGACACAGCCGGTCCGAAAAAGGGATCCTTAGCATACGTCCCAGCAAAACCACTGAAAAGGGGCAATTAAATCTTGAATGCATAAAGATTCTACATAACTTTGGACTAACCAGAGAATCCAGATCGGAAGGAAGATTACCCTTAGATAACATAAAAGGTTGGAATTGTACTCCAGCCTTTGGAATATGATGCCTTCAGCCTAGAGGGAGGGAGGGAGGGAGGGAGGGAGGGAGGGAGGGAGAGAGAGAGAGAGAGAGAGAGAGAGAGAGAGAGAGAGAGAGAGAGAGAGAGAGAAAGAAAGAAAGAAAGAAAGAAAGAAAGAAAGAAAGAAAGAAAGAAAGAAAGAAAGAAAGAAAGAAAGAAAGAAAGAAAGAAAGAAAGAAAGAAAGAAAAAAGAAAGATGAACTGCTCCTATCCCCCACAGTCTCATAGCATGGCTGAGGAAAGGGGGGTAATGGGAAGGATAGGGGTCCTAGTCTCTTGGTATGGACCACTGGTCTGATCCAGCAGAGCTCTTATGTTGTTATGTTCTTAAAACCCTACAGCATAGCTTCTTAACACACAGGGAAGTAGGGAAATATAATGGGCTAAATATATAATGGGCTGAAAAGGGTGGGACTATATGTTTTAACATTTAACAAAAAAAAAGGACTTTGTGTAGGGATTTCAGTTTCCTTAAGATGGTTTTCAGATGCTATTCTAGGAGGACAATAACGTCTGTTTCCCCCTTCTTGCCAAAAAGATCTCTTTAAAAAAGTTTATGGGATGTGCTGCACACTCAAGTATTTTTTGTTAATTTCTGAAAACAAAACCGGGCGTGCAGTAAATATAAAACGTGGGACGGCTACATTAGTCAAGCAGCAGGGAAGCAATTTCATAACGGTTATTGTGCTAAAAAAGCTCCATTTGCAGAAGAATTCCCAGAAAATTTCATCTAAACTGCTATTTGCTCGATTATAAAACTCCTCTAAAAACCCAATACGGGAAGGAAGTGGGAGAATTTCTAATATCTACAGCTACCCCCAGATAATTAAACCAAACATATGGGATGAAAAGGTATTGAATGACAATGGAATCAGGTTATAGAGTCTTTCTTCGACAGTTAGTTAATTTCTAGGGGATTGTATAAAAGCAGCAATGGCCGCAGTATTGTGAATTTCAGTCTATAAACACTAGGCATAACAGGAAGGAAACAATACCCAGCAGCTAGAAACAGTTCAGAGGAAGCGCTGGGCTTTTAAAAAATCCAAATGAATACCAATGGCATTTTTTGTCAAAGCAGTAAGGAAGCAAAATGTTGACAAATGTAGACAATCTTTACAATAATTTCTGCAACTGGCAACCTTCAGAAATGTGTGGACCTGTTTGTTGGTAGCGGTATCTTTCCTGAATCTATTTCCCCATTGACTCCTCCATTCACAGAAACCCCACTTGTACATAGGGTTGAGAACCTCCAGGTACTAGCTGGAGATCTGATCTCCTGCCGATAGAGATTAATTCACCTGGAGAAAATGGCTGCTTCAGCAATTGGACTCTATGGCATTGAAGTCCCTCCCCTCCCCAAACCCCGCCCTCCTCAGTCTCCACCCCCAAAATCTCCCGCCGGTGGCAAAGAGGGAACTGGCAACCCTACGTATCAGGAAGATCTCCAAACGGTTATTGGGCTGCTGGTAAACATGGACATAACATATGAACTCCCTCTGTGTAAAGAGGCAGTTTATGCCCCTTCCCTTGGACTTCTCAGAAAGTTAAGCTTTGTTGTTTGGGGGAGATCTGGAACTTGCACGGGAGATGGGACTTCTGTGTGTGTGTGTGCGCGCACACGTGTATGCACACGCCCCTGCGCATAGGCACATTCTGTAAGCATCCCATTGAGCAGTGGGAATCTGTCAGGTATTTCTGAACACCGAAGAAGGAATGTTTGTCCAAACGTGAGCAGCTGAGGTCAGGCACATGGCCCATCACTCGTGTGAACCAGCTCTAAGAGTTCCATCTGAATGTTTATAAAACTGTAGATGCATTACAAATTCTATAGTTTATTCCCAGGTACAGATATATTGTTATACAGCTACAGATATATGTGTTCAGTTTGGACTGCAAGCTTCTCAGGATGGTATAGCCCTTAAATTTGTAGATGCATATTGAATTGGGAGGCACTGTGATCAGTAAACAAATAAATGAATAAATAATAATAACCACAGTGAAAGCAGCGGAGATTTACCATAAACTCTTATTTCAAATGATGCTTGATGTTTTACAACTATAAAATCTGGGATTTGAGTACAATACAGAGTGCAATAAAAGCTAATGTCCGGGTGGGGGGGAAGAAAGAAGAAATATTGTGCACAAGGTACATTTTTTTCCCCTTACGGAGGAAAAAAATGTTCAAGGACTTATCAATACTAAAAGAAATAAAGAAGTTTTTAAAAAAATGAAAATCTAATTAGTACAGGCTGGTTCTCAGATCTGCCCTTGCGCTGGGAGTTAAATTTCTTGTCATGCCACAACTTTACAAAGCTATAAATTGGAAATTCCAATAAATAAGAATAATCGGCATCTTTCCCTTCACGTACGGAGACATAACTACATTTATAATCAAAAAGCTATCTAGATAATGAGCGCCAGCCCCTTGAATGGGCCCATAAAAATAAATAAAATTAGGTAAAGTGTTACAGAAAATATTGAGGGAAAGATCCAGCCAAAGTTATGCCGTTTTAAATCCCATTGAGTACAATGAGAAGGATCTGACGCACATGTTTTATCTCTCCCAGTGAAACCAGTGGAGATTAAAAACGCTTTGCATTGGCTGGAACCTAACCTGTGGTTATTCCCCTTCAGCTACTTTGCATATTCAAAAATTGGCACATGATGTAGAGTGCCTTTCTTGCTCCTCGTCATTGCTTATTAAAGATTTGTCTGTTTTAAAAGGCTTATCTTTTTGAAGGCCTTCTTGTGTTTTGGGTTCTGACCTTATTAGCCTTGCCAGCTCCGGGTTGGGAATCACCTGGAGATTTTGGGGGTGGAGCCTGAGGAGGGCAGGGTTTGGAGAGGGGGGAGACTTCGGGGCCAATGGTCAAAGTAGCCCTTTTTTCCCCAGGGGAACTGATCTCTGTAACCTGGAGATCAGTTGCAATAGCAGAGATCGGTTCCCGTGGAGAGAATGGATGCAGAAACATCAGCAATTAAATGAAAATACAATGATAACGTGTGAAAATAAAAAGTGATGAAAGGGGGCATATTCTTGCAGTCCTCTCTTCGTTGTGTAATTGGACCCCAGAATTCTGAGCTAGCCCAGCTAGAGATTTAGAGGCTACTGTACAAGAAGTATAATCATCACTTGGTATAATACGTAGCTTGCTTGCAAGCAGCACTTCATTCCAAATGCTTTTCCAGGATTTAGAGCTTCTGAATCATTTAAAATTCCTCACACTCCATCGAGGTTATAGTACTATGTTGCAAAGTTATTCAGAAACCTGATTGGCCATGTTCCTGCGATACATTTTTCTAACCCCAAGATAAAGATCCTCGCATCTCTTTACCCTTTAAACAAAAAAAAAAGGGGGCTATTGTAATAGCATGTAGTGTGACGCACGGCATGAATACCAAAACATGTACATGCGCCGCTAAACTGTTTAAGTATGGAAGAAGTCGTGTTTAATAGCATCAGGAAATTGAAATTTGAAAATTTTTCTCACTCACTTATTTGATGAGAACCGGACTACTGACAGGTGAAGCAGAAAGTCATTTTTCAAGTTAAATGCCAAGTGGTTATATAGCATAATATTCAGTCAAAATTAACCACTTCACTGCCACATTGACATACAGCATATTTAATGGCATCTACTTCAGCAGAGAAAACTGTAGACCTTGGGAAAGTCCTGGGGAGGGGGAAAGAACATTTTGTGAATATTTCAGTTGCTAGGTTTTATTAAAAAGAAAAGGCACCAATCTCAGTGTTAAGAATTGATTGGCAGAAGAGCCACAAGAAATAACAGGAAGAATGTCTCCACCTGTATGTAGCTGTGCTGTGGCCACTGGATTGGATGACTATAAAGGGGGATTAGATAAAAATTATAGAGGCGGATAGGTCTATTAACAAGTATTAGCTGTGATAGCTAAATGGAACCTCCAAGTATAGAGGCAGCGCATCTGAAAATCAGATGCTGAGGGAACAAATGCACATAAGGGCTGTTGTCTTCATGCCCTGTTTATGGACTTCCTTGAACCTGGCCATTGTGGGAGAAAATGTTTTCAAATTCCTTCCTTGCAGAATTTTGATCTGAGTTGTCCATGTTGCAGAATGGAACCGTGGGTAGTGTTTCTTGGACGATCTCTGCCTGAGACTCTGACAAACTTGAAATTTGGACACATAGCTATAACAACCTGGAACAAAAAGCCAAAAGTAGGGTTTGCCAGCCAGTGCCTGGTAGCCAGAGGAAAAGGGGGGCCAGGGACATGAGGGCACTGGTGTTGCATGCAATGTGACATCTCTTCTGGGGGAAACTGGAAGGGATGTCATGTCACTCTAGGAATCACCGGAAACTTTATGGTAGAGATGTAGCCAGCGTGGTGTAGTAGTTAAGAGCGGTGGTTTGGAGCGGTGGAGTCTGATCTGGAGAAACGGGTTTGAGTCCCCACTCCTCCACATGGGCAGCAGAGGCTAATCTGGTGAACTGGATTTGTTTCCCCACTCGTCCACACGAAGCCAGCTGGGTGACCTTGGGCAAGTCACTCTCTCTCAGCCTCACCCACCTCACAAAGTGTCTGTTGTGGGGAGGGGAAGGGAAGGTGATTGTAAGCCGGTTTGAGTCTCCCTTAAGTGGTAGAGAAAGTCGGCATATAAAAACCAACTCTTCTTCATAGCGGGAGACCTGGCATCCCTGGTATTTTTTTTCCTTGAAAGGAAAGTGACGTCTCCCATTTGAAGGACACCTAATATAGTCACATTGGCATCCCCCCCCCCAAAAAAAAACCCAGAAAGAACTACTAAGACTGATCTGAACAAAAGAAGCTGAGGAAATTATGAGCTTCTAGACTGAAGGGGGGGGGAACCCCACTAGTGCAACCAAAGCAGAAAAAATTCTGAAGGCCAAAGCGATAGCTGTCTCTTCCTATCAGGAAAGTCAGGCTTCATTGCTGAACTCCTTGTGAAGGGAGATTATCACAGAGGGGAAAAAAGCAAGAGATGACTTTTTGTATATTTCACATTTCTTTCTGTCTGTCTTGACAGGATCGAGGGAAGAATCCCTTAGAAAGTCGCAGTCCTATTCAACAGGTGTGCAGCTGCCAAGGCGATTTCAGAACTCGAGATCATGGTCCATCTTGTAGCTCATGTTAGTTCAGGAATGATTATTTTCATGGGACGTCTTATGCAGAGAAACAGATGTCGGCATAAGGTCCAGAAATGTTTCTGGTCTTTCGTTATGGTTTGTGTTCAAAATGTTCATACACTGATATTTTTTTCTCAAATTTGAAGACCTGGAACAAATGTGAGATAGCTCATTAGGTAGAATTTCAAAAAAATTTAGACAGATTTTCCTGTAGACCTGGTCTACAATTCAGCATAATTAGGTGAAAGAATTTGGAGATGGTACATTCCCGGAGGAAGGTGCCATTTTTAACGTTCCTTCACGTTACCATCTGTTGAAGAAAAAGAAGAAGAGTTGGTTTTCATACCGCAAAGCTGCTTACAATCGCCTTTCCTTCCTCTCCCCACAACAGACGCCTTGTGAGGTAGGTGGGGCTGAGATAGTTCAGAGAGAACTGTGACTAGCCCAAGTTCACCCAGCAGGCTTCATGTGTAGGAGTGGGGAAACCAACTGAAGATGAGCTGCAGTGGCTGTTTTGTAGATGGCTCCACCTTAGCTGGCACCATTTTGGGGACCCCTGCCCTAGACTCCGCAATATGTGGACAACTGCTTCCCAGATTTCTTTTGCCTTGGACAGAAATGCAAGAACCATCAATTTGTATAATTTCACCCCATGTGAAAGCCTTCTCAAAACTGTATATATACAGAGTGTCAAAGTGTGGAGGACTGTAACAATCTATAAGCCCACTGAAAACAAAGCGTACTTCAGTGCAAATTTTTCAGCATTCTTGGACAATAGCTTAGCTTTGTTGTAGCTCTGTTATAATATTCAAGAAAACACTGTTTATCTTGTCAGAGAATGTAGTAATGAAAGAATTGAGAATGTATCTTGTTTATCAGTATGTCTGAGTATATTGGTTATCACTGGAAACATTTTTTTCCCTGAAAGAACAGAAATGCCTGGTAGTTATTTGATGAAAATACGAGCACCCAAAACCAGCATACATATATCTCCTTTTGGCTGATTGCAATACTTATAATATATTTTCTACTCGGTGGTTGGATATGGATGATGTGGGGCTAATGCTTCTGATGAAAAGAAAACACATTGGAAATAAACTCCACAGTTATTAATGCTCGAGAAACCTCACCTGTCTGTATGAATGTTTGGGTAAATTATCTCCCAAGAGAACAATGTTGAACCAATGGTTATAAGTCATTGCAGTGTGCAAGACAGGCATTTCTATCGAGAGTTGAAAGACAGACATGCCTATCAAGAACTGTGTTGTTTGAGAAAGTCTGGGTTTTACATTGAAAACAAATATACCAAATGAGACTTCAACTTCATTTCTTTGTGTGGGTGGGTAATGGCTTTTAAGCCTAAACATCTGCAGAGCCATGATTGTCCCAGAGGGCATAGAATATGGTGTCCATGGCAGACTATTAAGGACTAACAGTGCTATCCTAATCAGACCGACTCCTAGGGTTGCCAACCTCCAGGTACTAGCTGGAGATCTCCTGCTATTACAACTAATCTCCAGCCAATAGAAATCAGTTCACCTGGAGAAAATGGCCACTTTGGCAATTGGACTCTGTGGCATTGAAGTCCCTCCCCTTCCCAAACCCCATCCTCCTCAAGCTCCACCCCAAAAAACTCCCCCCGGGGGCTAAGACAGACCTGGCAACTCTACCCACTCTTTTCTAAACCCACTGATTTCAATAGACTTGGTGGTGGCAGAAAGTGCCATTGAGTCACAGCTGACTTGACTTGGAGGGTTTTCAAGGCAAGTGAGGTTCAGAGGTGGTTTTGCCATTGCCTGCCTCCACATCATGACCCTGGTATTCCTTGGTGGTCTCCCAGCCAGCCAGGGCTAACCCTGCTTACCTTTTGAGATCTGATGAGATCAGGCTAGTGTGGGCTATCCAGATCAGGGACTTACAAGATGGCAATTCTGCTTAGGACAGCACTGTAAATCATGTGGAACATTTCATACAGAGCTGTCAACCAGTTAAAGCCTTTGGAGGCTGCATACCTATGCACACTTAATTGAGAGAAAGTCCCATTGATCTCAAAGGAACTTGGTGGTGGCAAGTGCTGTCAAGTCACACCCGACTTATGGTGACCCCGAAGGGCTTACAAGGGAAGAGATGAACAGAGATGGTTTGCCATTGCCTACCTCTGCATAGCAACCTTCACTGATGGCCTCTCATCCAAGTCTAATTTGGGGAGGGGCTGTGGCTTAGTGGTAGAGCATCTGCTTGGCATGCAGAAGGTCCCAGGTTCAACTCCTGGCATCTCCAGTTAAAGGGACTAGGCAAGCAGGTGATGTGAAAGACCTCTGCCTGAGACCCTGGAGAGCCGCTGCCGGTCTGAGTAGACAATACTGACTTTGATGGACCAAGGGTCTGATTCAGTATAAGGCAGCTCCATGTGTTCATGTACTAGAACTGATGCTGCTTAGCTTCTAAAGCCTGATGATATGAAAATAACACCTCTATGCTAAATTGAAACAATCACAAAAATCAGCATAGGAAGCCAAAATATAATGAAGTCTCCTATTTCTAACAGTATTTTACACATACAACGAAGAAAATAACGATGGTCCTATAATGCACAACTTGAAGCTCTTCCCCAAAAACCTCCCGCTGGTGGCGAAGAGGGACCTGGCAACCCTATCTTAAGGTGAAGGTAACATCCAGATCATGTAACCATGCTTGTTTTTTTATAACTGCAAACAACCTTAGGATAGGCAGGTTGTGTGAAATGTCCTTTAGGAGACAAGGCAAACTTATGGACAAGTGGCCCAACGTATCTGCTTCATATCTGCTTCATCTCCATTCCTTGAACATTTCGTATAAATTGGCCCTGAGCGTACATGTTCAAATGTCTAGACTCCTTGAGGAGTCATTCTTGAATACGGTTTATCATCATTGTCCGGTTGGGCTCCCACAGTTGAATTCGTCTCAGAGAGTCAATAATCTGTGATGTTTAATCATTTGATAACTGACACAAGGGGATTCAAAAGCTATGGAGATATAATTGCAGTCACTATATGAATAAGATAGTGTGCTTCTAGTCCTCATGATTACTACTGTGTGGAAAATAAATGTTCCATGATAAGGAAGTTTAAAAGATTTGGATTCAGTCATTTCCATTCATTCCGAGTTATTGGGTCCCTAAAATATTCTGAGTTCACATCCTTCTTTCATGATGAGTGGTTAAAAAAATCTCTGCCCATCCCCAAAACTAAAAAAAAAAAAGCAGTTGCTAGACTGGGGCATATGAATTTTGATTATCCGTCAGCATATCTTCCGTCTTAATATTATGACAAAAATTATCAATAAGAATCAGGCAAATATCTGCAGGAGCCACAGGAGTGCTAATTTTTAAAAAGGCATGCCTTGAAACGATTGGCTTTGCTTAAAAATCAAGCAGCACTGTTTTTCCCCAAGCCAAAAAAGAAAACCCCAAATCCTATTTCTGGCTTATGTTTAAATGAAAATAACAGGTCAGGGATAACACAAAGTAATTTAAAGGACTAACACTGTGATACGTGGGATTGCCCACAGCTACATCTTCCAATCATATTCATATTTTAGGTCCTGCCACGGGAGTTCATAGTATTTTACAATTCTATGTTCCATGTCAGTGGCTGACTGTAGAGCTGAATATCAGTCCTATTTAAATCTGCAAGAAAATAGCTGCAGGTGACATAACCTTTCATGTAGTACCACTGTGTACATATACAAATAATTGAGGCTCTTGACCCCGTCGATGCGCATACAACTGTAAGTACAAACTTGACATTTTGATACTGCTCGTAGCCCTTTTCTCGTTGTTATTTTCTGTTTCAATAATCCATTGCAGGTAGGAAAAATGAAAGAAGGAAGCATGAATGATTAATGCTGTCAAGCTAAAATAATGTATTTAGAAAAATCTATAAATCTCTTATTTGTGGCATTTTAAAACTCAACACGACACTCTTTGGTGCCATTCAGGCTCTTTGGCGGCAGATAGATGTAAGCGTTCGGAGGCCGTCAGAGTACACTGGAGCCGGGCATCTCGCTACTTTCTGGCAGGCAAAATTAAACCCCCACTATCATGCTTCCTCTTGGAAATTACTCATAAGCTTCAGCTGAATATTCAAAGACACTCATGAATATTTATTTTATACACACCATACATGAGATTCAAACATAATTTAGTGTGGGGTTTTTTTTTTTTTAGTCCACTACTTCCTTCCCCCCTTAACTATGATGTCAAAACTCTGTGCACAAAGTCACTGACACATAGGCAGGGATATTATATACTTCAGAGAGCCAGCGTGGTATAGTGGTTAAGAGCGGTGGACTCTAATGTGGAGAACTGGGTTTGATTCCCCACTCCTCCACATGAATGGTGGTGGACTCTAATCTGGTGAGCTGGGTTGGTTTCTCCACTCTTACACATGAAGCCAGCTGGGTGACCTTGGGCTAGTCACAATTCCCTTAGAGCTCTGTCAGCCCCACCTACCCCACAAGTTTTCTGTTGTGGGGAGAAGAAGGGAAGGAGATTGTAAGCTGGTTTGATTCTCCTTAAAAGGTAGAGAAAATCAGCATATAAAAACCAGCTCTTATCCTCCTCCTCGAAATGCAAACATGCTGACCAAAGAGTACCGAAAGTGTGTGGCCACACAATGGGTTGAATTCAGATGAAATTTTCTGTTAACAGAAGGGGAGGTGTAATTTTCAATGAGTCCTCCTTCTGGCTGTAGACACCTGATTTGCCCCCATTCCGGAGGGTCCCTGGTTCAGCAGGAGTGCCATTTTGGGGAGATCAATGGGCTATAAAGGGAGCGGGGAGGCAAGAAAATTCTGTTCGGCTGATAGACGTGCCTTCCATCCAAGGGAAGTGTATCCTGGATCCGAGTAGTATATGTGTAAATTTGTATTTGCATATTTTAAGGCTCAGGACCACAGGAATGTGAGAGATGTCTAGCTAGGGTTGTGTTTATGCCCCATGTTCAGGTCCAGCCAAAGAAGAGAATTGCAGAGATTAGCCAAAAGAAGCCTCCTTCAACCAGGAGACATCTGTTAGTGAAGGAACATTCCTCTACACCACAGAAAGCTTCTAGACCAGGGGTGTCAAACGTAAGGCCCGCAGGCCAGATCCGGCCCCTTGAGAGCTGTTATCCGGCCCGTGAGCCAGCCAAGGCAGCCACCCCCCCCACCCAGTCCCGATCTGGGTTGATGAGGCATAGCCCGGCCCGACCAAGTTACATATATATCATATCCGGCCCTTGTAACAATTGAGTTCGACACCCCTGTTTTAGACCATACTATATAAAATAATGAGACCTGAAGTATCAATTTCAAGACAATCAAATGTTTAAAAGGCAGAAATAGATATGATAATAGAAGCAGCAGCTATCTAAATAAAACATTGAAAAGATATCAACATCATCCATAAAAATAATCAATACCAAATCCATAGTATCCAATGTGCTCCTAAATAGAGTTGCCAACCTCCAGGTGGTGGCTGGAGATCTCCTGCTATTACAACTGATCACCAGGTGACAGAGATCAGTTCCCTAAAGAAAATGGCCGCTTTGGCAATTGGACTCTATTATTGCACTGAAGTCCCTCCCCTCTTCAAACCCCGCCCTCCCCAGGCTCTGCCCACAAAATCTCCATGAATTTTCCAATCCGGAGGAGGCAACCCTAGGGAGGGACCAATAGTAAGCAATATGATAAACACAGCTGGAAATAAAGCATGTATGGTTGTTACTACAAACTGCTCTGTGCTGCAGCTCCTGCCTGTAGTAGTACTGATACTAATAGTATTAGCAGCAGCATAGAATGCTTCATAGTAATGCTAACTGCACACAGTCTTCAGGTATTTCCCAAACAGGAGCTGGCAACCCTGCTCCTAAATGAGATGGTGCCAAATGAACCACTGGAGGATTTCCACAACTGATGGAGGGATCAAAAGGAAAGTCCTTTCACAGGGCACACCATTTCATTATATTGATATTTATTTAGAAATATTATATGCCACCTCTCCAGAGAACAATAGTACATCTATCAAAGAATGATAGTTCTGTCAATAGATATATTTGGTTACTGGGTTATCAACAGATTGATACTCTGCTCTTGTTAGACCTCGCCTAGAGTATTGTGTTCAGTTTGGGGCACCACAATTTAAGAAAGATGTAGACAAGCTGGAACGTGTCCAGAGGAGGGCAAAAAAGATGATGAGGGGTATGGAGACCAAGTCCTATGAGGATAGGTTGAAGGAGCTGGTGTGTTTAGCCTGAAGAGGAGAAGACTGAGAGGTGATATGATAACCATCTTCAAGTACTTGAAGGTCTGTCATATAGTGGATGGTGCCGAATTGTTTTCTGTTGCCCCAGAAGGTCAGACCAGAACCAACGGGTTGAAATTAAATCAAAAGAGGTTCCATTTAGACATCAGGAAGAATTTTCTAACAGTTAGAGCAGTTCCTCAGTGGAACAGGCTTCCTTGGGAGGTGGTAAGTTCTCCTTCCCTGGATGTTTTTAAGCAGAGGCTAGATGGCCATCTGTCAGCAATGCTGAGTCTATGACCTTAGGCAGATATATGAAAGGGAGGGCATCTTGGCCATCTTCTGGGCATGGATTAGGGGTCACAGAGGGGGGGGGGAAGTAGTTGTGAATTTCCTGCATTGTGCAGGTTGTTGGACTAGATGACCCTGGTGGTCCCTTCCAATTCTATGATTCTATTATAGGATTTCTGCCAGCATAGGATCTCTCAGTGAGCTAGACTGGTCAATCTGAAATATCAGCCACCTTTGCATCAGTGAAGACAGTCCTTCAGGTACATTTTTAAGGTACATTTTTAGGGTTTCCCCCCCTTCAGCAGGGATTCATAGGAATGTACATTTTTTACCTTTTTATTTTACAACATTTACATGGGTTTACACTACTTAGTTTTTATTCTGAAAACACAGTCTCTGGAAAACTTGTGTATTTTGTTGGACTAGTAGCTGGGTTACAACTAGAAGAAGAAAAGTTGGTTTTTATATGCCGACTTTCTCTACCACTTAAGGGAGACTCAAACCGGCTTACAATTACCTTCCCTTCCCCTCCCCACAACAGATACCCTGTGTATCAGGTGGGGCTGAGAGAGCTCTATCAGAGCTGTAACTTGCCAAGTTCACCAAGCTGGCTTCATGTGTAGGAGTGGAGAAACAAATACAGTTCACCAGATTAGTGTCCGCCGCTCATGTGGAGGAGTGGGGAATCCAACCCGGTTCTCCAGATCAGACTCCACCGCTCCAAACCACTGCTCTTAACCACTGCACCACACTGGCAGACAGCATAAGATTTTTTTGCTATACTTGTTCATTTCTCTCACTCCCTCACACAGGCAATCCAACTCTGTGTTAGAGTCTCAACAAAATATTCTCTTTAAAAACACTAAGGTGCCTTTCATGTCAACAAGATTCTTCTTTGCCTCGTTGGCACATCTGCACAACAAAGCCATATCTACCTGCTCAAACCATCTTGAAGATGTTAGAAACTCCAGAAAGTCATTTGAAATAAAAGTTAATTAAATGAAGGCAATATTAGCCCCATTGTTTCACTTGATGAATCTGCAGAACCCAAACTGTGTAGACAAAGTTGCAGCAAATAAGGGAATTAGCAATGTATGCAAATGATAACAGTTGTCTGCAAGAATTTTCTTTAAAGCTCTAGATCTCCAGTTTGTAATACATCGCAACTGAACATACAGCAACCTGAAGCTTGATAGATACAGAGAGCCAGCATGGTGTGGTGGTCCAGATGCATTTTAAGTAGAATGATTCGATATAAAACTTTTGAGTGTTGCACTGTAACTCTCTTAAAATGAACATATGATAAATATTCAAACCTGAGAAAAATTTATATTTTTTTCAATATGCAATTTGCAGGCACTTATACCACATCTTCCAGAACCCTGTCAGTCATATTTGACAAGTGAGTGGACAGAATGCATTCCAGTCTCCAAATATATATATGTTTTCTACATCAACTAGCATAACAGGAACAGAAAACACAATTCTAGCTCATTCCTGGTATTTCTATTTTTTCCCCTCTCCAAGCTGCAAGTATAAATGCCATTATACAAATCTGCGGTGCAGCTGCATTTAGAAATATTGTGTCCAGTCTTGGTTACCCCAGTCTTGGTTACCCCACCGCAAAAGGGATAACTCTACTTTCAAAATACACAAAAAGGTAACTTGCAGCAAGGTCTTAAGTAGGCTTACTCAAAGGAAACCCCCCACCTCTTTTGTGGAAAGACTTATTTCTGGTTAGGTATGCATAGGACTAAATTGGGGGCTGGTTTCATGTTTGTTGTGACTTTGCAGATTTAAAAATAAAAATATTTTCCGGTGATGTCAATGCAGTCCTAAATATACTTCCCTGGGAGTAAGCCCATGGAGTAGACTTCAGTTTGATTCTGAGTAGACCTTAGGATTGCGTTGCAAATAGAAACATAGAGCCGGAAGGGCCTCAAGGGCCATCTAGTCCAGCCCCAGCACAATGCAGGAAACCCACAACTACCTCCGCTCCATCCCATTCCCCCAGTGACCCCTGCTTTATGACCAGAAGAAGGCAAAAAACCTCCAGGTTCCCTGGCCAATCTGCTCTGGAGGAAAATTCCTTCCTGACCCCAGAGAGGCAATCAGCATTACCCTGGGCATGTAAAGAAGGGCCACGAGAGCCGGGCACTGACTCATCCCTTCCTGCTCCCCCTCTCATGATCTGCCTAAGTTGACAGAATCAGCATTGCTGTCAAATGGCCATCCAGCCTCTCCTTAAAAACCTCCAAAGAAAGAGAGCCCACCTCCTCCCGAGGAAGCATGTTCCACTGAGAAACCACTCTGTCAAACAGTTCTTCCTAATATTTCACCAAAAAAATATTTTGTTTTAATTTCAATCAGTTCTGGTCCGACCTTCTGGGGCAACAAAAAACAACTCCGCACCCATCCTCTACATTTCAGCCCTTCAAAAACTTGAAGATGGCTATCATATCACCTTTCAGTCATCACTCTCCAGGCTTAACATACCCAGCTCCTTCAACCTTTCTTCATAGGACTTGGTCTCCAGACCCCTCACCAAATGACTCAAGGCTGCAGGTACGGAGGGTGGGGAAAGCGAAGCATGTTTAAATATCCCCACACAAAATAAAATCTTTCTTCCATGATATGCTAGGTTTCCAAGTATAAGATAAGGTTGCAAAGAAGAATGCCACCCCCCTCCCCCATCAACCTGCCATCTGAAATTACGCAAAAGTGATTTGCCTCTTAGATCTGCTGGTTTTATACACTGACTTCAGACTGCTGCTCTTTTTGAAGGCCCTGCCACTACACAGGAGCATCCCTGTGTTCATCAAGATGTTTCTGAGAAGCATCTGCGGAGCATCTGCTTGGCATGCAGAAGGTCCCAGGTTCAATCCCTGGCATCTCCAGCTAAAGGGACTAGGCAGGTAGGTGATGTGAAAGACCCCTGCCTGAGACCCTGGAGAGCTGCTGCCTGTCTGAGTAGACAATGCTGACATTGATGGGCCAAGGGTCTGGTTCAGTAAAAGGCAGCTTCATGTGTTCAAGATACCATTCCAAACAACTGCTTATGGTAGCCTCCTGGTAATGCCATCCTTAATGGTTAGTGTCTTCCCGAACTACCTGCATTGGTTTTAAATGCCATTTCAGCTCAGCAAATGGCCTTGAATAATTCAGCGTAAAAATGTAATCGCTCTGTCAAGAACCCCCCAAGTGCAGAATGCTAATTTAGGATTTTAAACAATAATCCCAAATAAATGGAAATGTCATTAAAAAAAGGGAAGGTTTTATTTTAAATTAAGTGCATAAAGGGACATTTTGAATCAACATGGGCCATTCCAAAGACTCCTGGCACGAGCAAAGACTTACAAATGTCACCACTGTGAGTGAGCAAGGAAGAATGGAACTGGGATTTTTTAAAAAACCTTTCTGTCACAGATGCTAATTCATTTCCCATTGCAGATCCTGCTATAATCAGATATACATTACAGCCTAATTTAGCCACAAAAGCCTGAAGGACAACTAAAACGTTTGGATAATCAGGAATTCAGATTTAATTTGAGGCAATGGAAAGGGCAGGATTCGGAATAGATTCATCTGGCTGGAATCAGCTCTGGAATGGCTCAGGGTAGGATCCTGCCAGTACCACTGATATGGTGCTTTTATTTCCCTAGTCGAGCTGACTTTTATTTATTTATTTGGTGTCGTTTTATAAGCCTTCTTATTCACAGAGTCTCCTATTAAGTCGGAATTTTTAAAAAGATGCAAAACACTGCTGTCTAAGTTTCTAGGACATCAAACAGGCAGCCCTCCCTATGGGGCAGGATTTGGCCAACCCCCCCACCCCCCCGACTACTGGAGAAGGGAGGCGGCAACTACCAGAAGCAGGAACATGTAAAGCTGGGAAAGAGAGGACAAACAGCAAAACCTAATAAAAACAAGGGCATGATATTTTCAGAGGGAAAAAGAAGGAGAAGGAAAAGGAAAAGGAAAAGGAGAAGGAGAAGGAGAAGGAGAAGGAAAAGGAGGAGGAGGAGGAGGAGGAGGAGGAGGAGGAGTTGGTTTTTATATGGCGACTTTCTCTACCACTGAAGGAAGACTCAAACCAGCTTACAATCACCTTCCCTTCCCCTCCCCACAACAGACACCCTGTGAGGTGGGTGCGTCTGAGAGTGTGTGGCTAGCCCAAGGTCACCCAGCCGCCTTCATGTGTAGGAGCGAGGAAACAAATCCAGTTCACCAGATTAGCATCTGTTGCTCATGTGGAGGAGTGGGGAATCAAACCCGTTTCTCCAGATCAGAGCCCACCGCTCCAAACCACTGCTCTTGACCACTATACCACGTTGCCCCTCATGTGACTCAACAGAAGAGTCCAGTAGCACCATAGAGACCAACAAGATTTTCGGGGTATAAGGTTTCGATAGTCAAAGCTCCCTTTATCAGATCACAGGATATTTCTCACAAGGATCATCTGAGATACAGCTAAGGGTCAATCAACTTCATGTGGGTGCCCAAGTCAGGTTGCGTGGGTGGGGAGGGGGGCTGATCAGACTTTAGGGAAACATTAGGGAAATCTCATTCCTAAGTGATGTGAGGCTGGTTTCTGCTCACAAGTATGGCAGTGGAGGAGGAGTTTTAGTCTTCCCTCCCACCCTTTCCTCAGGCCAAACCAACAATGGGGTACCTTTAAGATCTGCTCTGGAGCCCCGCATGTACTGACTGGGGCAAACAGGGGCCCTGGTGGCCGTTTCAGTTCAAGAAAATGGTGCAGAAGGAAAGGCTGAAGTCTCCCCCCCTGCTGTGCTCAGAAGCAGAAACGAGCCCATGGCATTCGTGAACAAGAGTCCCCTGATATAATGTGTACTATGAGTCGGGATGGGATTCCCTTGACCCAACTTGGCTCACACATAATTTTTAGTTGAACCATACTGCCTCATTTCAACACCCCTTTGTGATTCCTAGCTTTGACTAAATTCTGCAGTGTTTCAGAAGCAGTACCGTATGGAAAAAGCATACTTGGACTATGTGTACTGACAATGCTTTCTTCAGAGCAATCCAAGTGAGTATCCTCTTACCATTGGTGCAACACAACTCTCTGCTTGCACAGCTCCATAAAGTAATATGAGGACAGGATGTGGAATAGTATAGTATAGTCCAGTCTCATCAGATTGTGGAAGCTAAACAGGGTTGGTACTTGGGTGGGAGACCACCAAGGAAGACTCTGCAGAGGAAGGCAATGGCCAACCACCTTTGCTTCTCACTTGCCTTGAAAGCCCCTTGCTGGGGTCGCCATAAGTTGGCTGGGACTTTACACACACAATATGAAGACTGACGGATCCCTGCAGCAGGACTAACCACAGCTACTTCCCCTCTATCTGGACAAGTCAAGGGAGTATGAAATTGACTAGACCAACCTGAAGCTGCTTGTGATATGATCTAGTCAATATCAAGCTGGAGGGGGGTTCAGACAGAAGCCAGACATTACTACATATATCTCCCCGCCCCTAGTTTCGTCTGGGTAATGTGAGTTTACCCTTTCAAAAATAGAATATGCTATCTAACTCTCCCTCATGTATCTATAATCAGTTTTATAAACGGTTAACAGAAAATGTTTCGTTTTTCATAAACACTGCAGTAAGAGAGTTAAAAAATTGAATGAGTGAATGAATTTATTTATTAGCAGCTTGGCTTCGGGCTATCCAGCCCCATCCTACATCAAAATGTAAAAATATATTTGGACTTGCATTATGTATTATATTTCATTATACTTAAAAATACCAACCAGAAGTAATACAAGAAAAAAAAATAGGAATAAATAAGAATAATCAACTTCAAATAGAGCCTCAATTTACACCATTAAAATCCAGCCGGAAACTATATAAACAGAATAGACTAGACTCAGCCAAGTATTCTTTTTTAAAGTTTGACTGTGCAATCCTAAGTAGAGTTACACCCTTCTAATGGATGGATTTAGAAAGGGTGTAAATCTGTTTAGGATTGCACTGTAAATCTTTTAACCCAGTATAAATATTAACTTTGCCAAGTCCCCCTGTGTGTGTCTTTAGTGCCATTAAGTCGCTTCTGACTTATGGAGATCCTATGAATTGATCTCCAGAATGCCCTCTCATTAACAGCCTTGCTCCAGTCTCGCAAACCAAGGGCCGTGGCTTCCGTGAGTTACTCAGTCTATCTCATGTTGGGTCTTCCTCTTTTCCTAGCATTATTTTCTAGCAATTCTTGTCTTCTCATAATATGACCAAAGTATAATAGCCTCAATTTAGTCATTTTAGCTTCTAGGAAGAGTTCAGGCTTGCTTTCATCTAGAACCCACTGATTTGTTCTTTTTGGTGGTCTGCGGTATCCATCAAAATCTCCTCCAACATTACATTTCAAATGAATCAACTTTCTTCCTGTCTGCTTTCTTCACTGTCCAACTTTCACACCCATACATAATAACAGGGAAATCTATGCCATGAATTATGTTGATCTTGATCACCACAGCTATACATCCTTACACTTAAGAATCTTTTTTAGCTCCTTCATGTCTGCCTTTTCCAGTCTCCATCTCCTGATTTCTTGGTCCCCCTTAATCCCCCTGCTAAAGCTGAATTCTGCTATTAACTTTTTAAAAAATTTTTTGCTAAGGTCAAATTTGCTAAGGTCTGTTAACTGGTATTTAGAAAGAGTTCATATAATTATGAATGCATTATACGTAGTCCTGAATATTAGCACTGGAAAACTGACTTAAAATTAGACACGTATAAATATGCCCGTTTTATTTTTTGTCGCTATACAACATCATTATGAGCTTTTCTGTTTTTGCCCCCTTTTCATTGCTGGTGTTCCTCATTTGTTTCTTTCCTTTGCATCATTTTGGATACCATTTATACACCAGGCACTCATAACTGATGAAAAAAATAGTGTTAAAATTACATTCATTTTAATAGGCAAATGTGTCTCAGTCATAGCAAAAGATGCAAAAACTGAAGCCACAGGTTCAATTCTGAGAGAAGATGGGAGAATGAAATGAGGACCGTCAAGCCAAAAAGGCAGAGCTGCAAAATTCAGTGGCATCCCTACTGACAATGGCTGTTACTGCACTAGGTATTCCCAGTGATGTATCAAGAGTTTGGAAATGTTATAAAAAACATTGCTTTAAAAGGGTTTTTGGATGCCATGGCTAAAAAATGGTTGGAAGACGTCTTCACAGCTAAAGGGGCCAAACAAAGTGCAAACAGTATTTTTTATAACAGTTTCAAACTCTTAATACATCGGTGGGAATACTTAGAAAGTGCGAACAGTATTTTTAATAACATTTTCAAACTCTTAATACATCGCTGGGAATACCTAGTGCGGTAACAGCCAATATCTAGATTCTATAATATTTTAATTTGATGAAATTACTTCTTTTCCCTACCTAGAGCAGACAAGCACCCTCTCTCCATCCTTTCCCCACTCTGTTATTGTAACGGCGTAGCTTAAAAGCAGAGTGTACATTGGCAAAGCTGAGCAGATTTCAGTGTGACCGTGGGAAGCTGCTTTATACCAAATCAGTCCAAGGGTCCATCTGACTCACCATTCTCTCAGCTCCAGTGCCCCATAATTTGTGGTCACTTGTCAGGTCCGTGTTTCAGTTTGTTTCGTTTTCCCACCAAGTAGCCTTCAAGGTTTGTTTTGAATTCCTGGACTCTTTGAAGCCGACAGTAACCCGTGTGAACCATGACACCTTTGTGCTGTTTGTAATCTGTAACCTCTGAAGCTGTACTGTACCGTTGAATGCTTTTTTTCAATGCTTTTATATTATCAAGTGCAAGCCAATTTGCTCCATTGCTGTCTTAGTTTCTTTGTGCTCTGCTACCCTATATGACCAGTAAAACCATCTTCTTTGGACCAGTTTGTCTCCTGTTGTGGTTTGAGGTTCCGGTTAGGCCAAGTGCTTACATTAATGCTGTACATCAATCCATAGGTTTTAGCCCCTTCTACGCTGTGTATGGTCAGGATTTCGGTCCTATTGCTCGGGCAAATGTAACTGAGGGGGAGGGGGATCCCGATGTAGCCTCTTGGACTCAGACTCTCCACACCATCTGGCCCTGGCTGGTGAAAAATCTGGACAGAGCCAAACACAAATATAAGGCTCAGGCAGATAAGCATCGCTCTCCCAGCAAGGACTTTCAGATTGGTGACTTAGTGTACCTTTCCACCAAGAACCTGCGGTCCACCTGCCCTTGCCATAAGCTCAGCGCCAAGTACGTGGGGCCATATCCCGTTGCCCGGATAATTAACCCCGTCACTGTGGAACTGACTCTCCCTAAAACCTTGAGACGTATCCACCCTGTCTTCCATGTCAGCCTCCTCAAGCCTCATGTCGCTTCCTCGAAGTGGCACCCAGAATCACCTCCTGAGCAACCCGTGATGGTGGGGGGTGGGGGAGCATTTTGAAGTGTCAAAGATTCTGGATTCCCGTATACGTCATGGTTCTCTACAATATCTGGTTCGATGGAAACACTTCCCCCCTGCCTACGATGAATGAGTGTGTGCGCGGGATGTCTCCGCCCCACACTTAGTGCACGCCTTCCACACAGCCTACCCCGACAAACCATCCCCCTTGCTAAATGGGAGGGGGCCTTAAGGGGAGCAGAATGTCAGGTCCGTGTTTCAGTTTGTTTCGTTTTCCCACCAAGTAGCCTTCAAGGTTTGTTTTGAATTCCTGGACTCTTTGAAGCCGACAGTAACCCGTGTGAACCACGGCGCCTTTGTGCTGTTTGTAATCTGTAATCTCTGAAGCTGTACTGTACCGTTGAATGTTTTTTTTCAATGCTTTTATATTATCAAGTGCAAGCCAATTTGCTCCATTGCTGTCTTAGTTTCTTTGTGCTCTGCTACCCTATATGACCAGTAAAACCAGCTTCTTTGGACCAGTTTGTCTCCTGTTGTGGTTTGTGGTTCAGGTTAGGCCAAGTGCTTACATCACTGTTGGAATGTTGAAAAAAGGAAACGGGTGCCACCACAAAATGGCTGCCAAAGGGGATGGGTCCAATTACAAAATGGCCACCATATGAAGCTACAGTGAGTAGGGCTGTCGATTCGGTTCATCCCGAACTGAAAAACCGCTGAATTTTCCCCGATTCGGCGGTTTCTACTTTGGATAGAACCGAAGTCAAAAAAGGCAAGAAAACGACGAGCCAAACTCAGCGAGTTCGGGCGGACGCCGAATAAATTCTGTTGTGAGCAGCAGGGATCTAGATACTGAACAGACACAGATCCTGGCTGAGTTGGTAACAGAGGCATAGGCGGGGCCCTCTCTCTCCTCTGAAGTTGGCAGTTTGCCTCCGTCGGAGTCAGACGTTCCCTCTCCTCTCATGATTAACGATGAGGAGAGTCAGCTGGCAAGGATAGAAGATTTACCCCCACAGATAGATAGGCTTCAGGAAAGATTACGCAAAGACTTAGCTACCCATCACAAGCAGGCACAGGAGTATAGACAGACACAAAGCCCTGAATACTGAGAGGAGCCAGGCTAGGTAATTGATGGGGATAATGAGCACACTACCGGAGGGTCATATAATCCCAGGCAGTTGAAAGGTTTCTCCGTGGAAGCAACGATTCAGTTTCCGGACTGCTTTGCATCCACTTTGGCTCCTGACCCTCTCTCCGACCGGCTTGAATTCCTGGCACTCTGACCCTAGGCTTGATTGACGACTCTTCTTCTGGATGCGTTTGGACTCCTGTTTTGATCTCCACTAACTCGACCTTGGACCGCACGACTACCCAGCCTCCTAGCCCCACCCGGGACCTGACAAATTCATACAAATTCGGCACCCCGAAGGAGCATTCTCCCGCGGCCAATCGGTGGCCAAGCTGGGTCTTCTTCTGGCCAATCAGTCGCAGGTGAGTGCGTGAGCCCGGCCGCTGCATGGCCTGGGGAGAGAAAGAAAGAGCATCTGTGTGTGAGAGAGAAAGATCCCCATGGGGGGGGGGTGCACATTTTTTTTGTTGGCTTGCCTTTCAGTCAGACCCCTGGGCCGGGGTAATGGTATGGCCCAACTGCCCGGGGGTCTGACTGAAAGGCAAGCCGACAAAAAAATGTGCACCCCCCCATGGGGATCTCTCTCACACACAGAGAGATGCTCTTTCTTTCTCTCCCCAGACTGCACAGCAGTCGGGCTCACGCCCGGGACCCTCGGACCCAATCTTTACAAAACTTGAGGGTTCTTGCAAGAAAGGTCCCCTCAAGCTACCCTGAAATTTTAGGACCTTTACCCCCAAAAATGCCCCCCGGAGCCGCGGAAAGCAGCAAATATGCTTTAAATGGCTTTATTCGGCTGAATTTATTCCCGAACTCCGAATCTCATGCCGAATTGCATGGATCTGAATCGGGGGAGTTCGGACTTTGGCATTTCCCAAATTAAAACGGGCCAAATTTTGCCGAATCCAAATTTTACCAATTTTTTTTTCAACAGCCCTAACAGTGAGTCAGGTGTTACACAATAATCAGGAAAACCAGCACGTATTTGAGATTCCTTTTCTTTTCCACATGCATGGAGAAACTTTCAGCCTTCCTCCTTGCAGTGATTTTTCCCCCATAAGAGAGAATCTAAAGGGCATCCCGGACCTGCAGGCTGTGGTGGTCTATTTCAGGAATTCTACAAGAAAACAGAAGGCCTCATTCCTTCAGTCTAGGGCTGCAAACTCCAAGTTGGGAGATTCCTGGAGCCTAGGGAAGGTGGGGTTTGGGAAGGGATGGGATGGTACTGATAGCCAGGTGTATAAAAACTCTTACATACAAAGCCCAATGCAAATCTACACAGTTTGCTCAGGTTAAATGGAAGGATGTGAAATGGAAGACTCAACATGGCAAAACTATGTAAAGCATACAGAATTAAATGAGCGATAACCATCCAACCCTAGCATTTCAAAAATAAAGGACACCAACACTATTAAATATTTTTAAAAGTTCATATGGAAATATAGAGAGTTAAAATAAGAGATGAAGTTAGAATAAAACAGAAATATTAGATATAAGTTTATAATGTTCGTAATAAAAACCTTGGAATTAAGAATTAGAAGCAACTAGAGGATGTATTAATTAGTATTAGCATTGCTAAGCATATATGTTAGGTATTGACTAATCGTGGTATTATTTTAAAATGTTAATTGATTGCCCTGAAAGAAGCCCAATTTGTAAACAAATGGGCATGTGTATGTGTAAAAAAATGGTAATAAAAATATTTTTTTTTAAAAAAAATTTCATATGGAAGAGAAGACCATTTTTTCTGAACACGCTGATGCTATGGGACAAGGTAGCAAAGGACTCAAAGACGCCTGAAACCAGTGGGGGATGGGGGTGAAAGAAAAGATTTCTTGATGGATGGTTGAACACAGCAGCATGGATGGATCTAGCTCTACAAGAAATAAATACGCCTGACTAGTAGGGTGCGATCAGCAAGTGAAGCATTCAGAAATGTCCAGACATTTAACTAACTGCGTCTAAGATATAATATTCCCGCATTCTCATTGAAATAAATTGGATAGACATCAACGTAATAGAGAGGGAAAATGAGAAGGTTTTTCCCCCCCTGCTATCTCCCTCACCCCACCTTCCTTTCTCCCTTTCGATCTTTAACCTACAGATTTCAGCTTCCTAACTGTAACCAAGAACAGACAAGCGGGATAGGAGGAAACACTTCTAATTGCATGTACTACACACAAAGCTGAACGTATGCCTGAAAAAGTAACATGGGTGCTATGTAAAAAGGACCCTTTCTAAAATGCCAATTTCTTGTAGTTTTGCATTAAGGTAATAGTAAAGGTAGTCCCCTGCGCAAGTACCGAGTCATGATTGACCCATGGGGTGACGTCACATCCCAACATTTACCAGGCAGACTATGTATACAGGGTGGTTTGCCATTGCCTTCTCCAGTCATCTACACTTTACTCCCAGCAAGCTGAGTACTCATTTTACCTATCTTGGAAAGATGGAAGGCTGAGTCAAACTTGAGCCATCTACCTGAAACCGACTTCCGTCGGGATCGAACTCATGTTGTGAGCAGAGCTTTTGACTGCAGTACTGCAGTTTACCTCTCTGCTCCACGGGGCTCTTAGCATTAGGGGGTTGAAGTAAGTGATGACCACAAATTCTGCTCCAGATGGAGTTAGGGTTGCCAGCTCCAGGTTGGGAAACACCTGGAGATTTTTGGGGTGGAGCCTGAGGAAGGCATGGTTTGGAGAGAGGAGGGACTTCAATGACATAGAGTCCAATTGCCAAAGCGGCCATTTTCTCCAGGTGAACTGACCTCTATCAGCTGGAGATCAGATGTTATAGCAGATCTCCAGTCACCACCTGGAGGTTGGCAACCCTAGATGGAGTTCAGTCGTAAACTCATAGTCCAGTCTACAGCACAACTGCACAGAACCAGTTAAGACATCATGTGGAGAACTGTGTGTAAATAAATCGAAGCATCCCTACAGTTTTTGCAGAGACTCAACACTTTTACTGTACTGGGGCTAGGAGAATCTTACCACTGCAGTCATTCTTGGTAGGTGTCTAGTGTGCCATTTTCACGGAATAGAATATTTTCCTACAGTTTGGCTCCATAATTATAATTTATGGTAAATAATTATTTATCTTAAGACTTAAAGAAATGTAGCACAAAGGGGGAGATCAAATTTTCGCTGGGATCAGAGGCTAGAATCCTAAGAACTTCTTTAGTATTACCCAAGTTCTTGATCATTCTGAAAAGTTTTTTTTAATTTTTTTTTAACCTTTTCCTCTTTGTTAAACATAGGGTTGCCCGCTCAGAGTTGGGAAATCCCTGGAGATTTTAGAGGTGCAGCCTGAGAAGGGTGGGGTTTGGGGAGGGGAGAGACTTCAACGCCATAGAGTCCACCTTCCCAAAGTGGCCATTTTCTCCAGGTGAACTGATCACTGTCACCTGGAGATCAGTTGTAATAGCAGGAGATCTCCAGTTACCACCTGGAGGTTGGCAACCCTGGTTAAACACCTTTAAGGATGACCCACAATTTTCATCTCTGCTGCTTTGATCTGAACATCCTCGTTTCATTTCCACATCTCCTTTGAATTGAACCCAGGGTTCTTTAGTGTCATGCCATTTCCTGTTTCCATGTACTGAATTATTTCCCCATAAAACGGGATCCATTATTTGTGCATCAATAAATCAACATTGGGAAGGGAAACTGTGCTCTATTGAACTCTTTGGGAACAAAAGTGTCCCTACATTATTAGAATAGAAATTATGTCCAATGAAAGTGTTCAACAACACATGGTCCCATTAATTTAACAAGGCCACCAGGAACATACCTGTTTATCAGTTCTTGATTAGTTCTCTCTGTTCTGTGTTATCACCATGAATACGGATGGCTTTAAAAGGCAGCTAGACAGACTCGTGCAGTCCATCAATAGCTACTTGCTATGGCAACTAAAAGGAACCTCCATATTCAGAGTCAGCAAACCTCTGAATACCCATGGTAGGAATAGGGTTGCCAGCTCCAGGGCTTTCATGGCTAGGGTTGCCAGGTCCCTCTTTGCCACCAGTGGGAGGTTTTTGGGGTGGAGCCTGAGGAGGGTGGGGTTTGGAGAGGGGAGGGACTTCAATGCCATAGAGCCCAATTGCCCAAGCGGCCATTTTCTCCAGGTGAACTGATCTTTATCAGCTGGAGATCAGTTGTAATAGCAGGAGATCTCCAGCTAGTACCTGGAGGTTGGCAACCCTATTCATGGCAAGTGAGAAGCAGAGGTGGTTCGCCATTGCTGTCCTCTGCAGAGCTTTCCTTGTTGGTCCCTCTTCCAAGTACCGACCCTGCTTAGCTTCTGAAAGCTCATGAGATCAGGCTACACCTATTCAATATCAAAGTACTGGTATATTAGCTAGAGTGCTATTTTATGTTTCTTTTAAAACACCTATGTTTATGAACTGTTTTCCAAAACTCACCTCATTTTGTGTAGCTTCTTCATTCACCCATAGTTTGTCTTACTGTCCTTACCTAAATATTACTTGTAAATGTAAAAATAAAATAGCCACAGTCATCTGAAAGAGGTTAGAAATTCTCCAATCATAGAGGAACAGAAATTGGAGATTTCTTTAGAGATGGCTTTCATTTGCAAGAGGACCTTAAATGTCATTAAAACAGCAAGTCTCGGCATCCCTCACCAGCATTAGCACTTCTTTCCAAAAACATGCCCTTCTGGCAAATTTGGATGATTTTGTTAAATTAGGCCTGCCTCTCGCAGGGTTTTAATAAATAAATAATTGATCGCACACAAAGCTCTACAACTGACACTATATCAGCAGCACGCGAGAGAGGTGGTTCATGTGAAATGCTGCTAAGGAATTTCGGGGACGCCTACACATTAATCTTCATTTTAAGCAAAAAAATAAAGTTCACATTTCAGCATCAGATTTTGGGTCCCTGTAACTCTCTACACCTTATGTACAATCTCACTTTATTCATTTACTTTTGCAAATCTTTGCTGGTAGGCAGAAATTAGGACTGTCCTCGCAGTTTTTTTTTTTTAATGTTTCTGTTATTAAGAATGCTCTGGTGTGTTCTTTTTTATATATCCATGCTGAAAGGGTAATATGAAACTTATGAAATATTTACTAACTGATGCATAAACAACAAATCACCTCATTTCCATTAAATATTTTTTTTCCGCGAAAGATATTTTTTAATAAAATACTGTGGCTTGCAATTTAATTATAGGGAGTAATTAAAACTTAGAAGATAATCATTTTTGGCAAAAAGTCAGTTTTTGTTAAAATTTCAAGATAGAAAAAAGATGCATATTACGACCATAATACTGTTAGTAATTAAGATAAATGCATCAATTATTAAAGATGCAAACATGTCAAGCAAGCATAACTAATTATTTGAGCATGTTAACAGTTGTTTAATGTTAACAAGCAGTGAATTATTAAAGACCCCATGTGTCACATTTTGGACTGCATAAAATATAATGTTCGGGAAAAGGTTTACGATTCTGCAGGTTTCTCTTAGATCTTTTGAGTCACAGAAGCAATAATGCCAGGACAGAGCTCGCATTTAATCTTTATTTCTAATACTATTTGCTGCATTGCAATATTTCTGAGTACAGGGGACTTCACAAAATTGGCCACAATGGATGCTACATGTAGTCAAATAAATATCATATGGCAAGCTTTCAACATCCTGTCACACAAGCTTTTCATGAAATGGGGTTTCAGGAATAAGCTAAGAAACCAAAGCCCGTTTTACCAAAAACGATAACAGATTATAATGCCAACCAACATGCAGTGTAAGATTAAAGGGCGTGGAGCCCCTATAAATTGCAATATGATAGGATTTCCATCTCTACGGGGAAAATTTTTACTAAATGGGTAAATACAGATAATTATTTTCTCATGAATGAGCATGCCGGGGCCGGTTAATGGTAAAATTCTCCTTACCACTTGATGGATGGTAAAGAACCCCCCCCCCCAAAAAAGTGTTTTTTTGTTGGAACAGAGGCAACAGGGGATTTTGAACTAACAACTTAATGACCTCTGCTTCCCACTTGCCGATAACCCCTCGACTTGACAGCACATACGTGCCATCATGAACATAAGAGGAATCTGCCTTCTACTGAGTCAGATTGTTGGTCCATCCAGGACAGCATTGTCTACTCTGACTGGGAGCAGATCTCCAGGATCTCAGATGGACATCTTCCCTGTTGAGTTGCCTAGCAAACCTCTTGCTGAGGTCGCCAAAGTCAGCTGCAACTTGACGGCACTTTAGATATACACACACAGTTCTGAGTAGGGCTGCACTGTCAGCAACCTGCTTATGCTGATTATAGACCACAGATACCTTCTTCTACTAGAGACAGCCAGCACGGTGTAGTGGTTAAGAGCGGTGGTTTAGAGTAGACTCTGATCTGGAGAACTGGGTTTGATTCCCCACTCCTCCACATGAATGGCAGATGCTAATCTGGTGAACTGGATTTGTTTCCTCACTCCTACACATGAAGCCAGCTGGGTGACCTTGGGCTAGTCACAGCTCTCAGCCCCACCTATCTCACAGGGTGTCTGTTGTGAGAGGCGAAGGGGATTGTAAGCCGGTTTGATTCTTCCTTGTGGTAGAGAAAGTCGGCATATAAAAACCAATCCTCCTCCTCCCCCCCTTCTTCTTCTTCTTGACACATTGAACTGGAACTACAATGATGAAAGGCTGAGACATTTCACTTTTGGGTAGTTAGTCTGCACTCTGCATAGTGTCTAAGTGGTAATTTATCACAAGGGAACATGCAGCCAAGAACTTTCTCACCTTGGGTTGAATTGGCGCCACATATGACAGAGGAAGCATCTTGGGGGCACAGATATGGTGGACGCAGCAGATGCAGTAGTTGAAGTATACTTCACAATCAACATTTTGGCAGCCAGTCTCCCTCTAGAACATTAGAAAACCGCAATATCTGGATTGAAATCAGAGCCCCACTGGAAGAGTTTTAGTCAGGTACTAAAGGAAGATGCTAGGAGGGCAATATCTAATGTTCTAATGGAACTCCAGGAAGACAAGAAGAAGGTCTTTGGCTAATAATTTATTGCTGTCAAGAAATTGTGCACACACAAGCAGAAGGTTGGGGGGCACCGTCTCATGATGCATCACTTCTCATGCAGTTCATCATGCCCAAGCCTGTGCTCCCCCACAATTTTTCTTGCAGCTTCTAGGTGACCTCCCTCTCCTGACAAGGTCTCCCCATGATGACAGTGAGTCCCAATGATAATGTAGGTAACATTCAGATGGAGACCAGGCACTGCAGAAAGCTATATTTCACTCCTGACCTTCAGCTGCCCCTCTAGAGCAATGCTCGCATTACATTTCCCTTCACTCATGGCAAAACTAGTAAAACAATGCCAAGTGAAACGAGTGACATTTCTTTAGCTGTCTTCCAGAGATGAATAACAATCGCATGGCCGGTTCTGCTCATAGGTGTGAGGCTTGCTACTTACCTTATCATGACACATGTTAACATAATTGCTGTAAGGAAGCTTCAAGACGCTTCCCCCATGTTTGTGAGCTATGGCTAACTTGCCTGTCAGTGGTTGGATCTCTCAAACATTGGTAAACGAAACCCACTGCTTCATGTGAATTGACTGCAGCGCAATGCCACTGCCACTCTATGTAAATAGTGCTCTCGTTTTCCATGTGCCTGAAGCATTACCATTTTAGCCAGACGTCTGATTATCCAACATGATGCACAATAGACCAAGAAGATTCCAAGTTATTTTTAGGGAGGAATGCAAGTTCACTTCTTTTTACATTTGTTTATATATTCTTCAATGATTTTGATTCTCTACTTTGGAAATTAGGGGCAGCCAGTGATGTAGATGGGCAGCAGATTCAGAGCCAGGGTGGTGTAGTGGTTAAGAGTGGTGGTTTGGAGCAGTGGACTCTGATCTGGAGAACCGGGTTTGATTCCCCACTCCTCCACATGAGCGGCAGAAGCTAATCTGGTGTTTGTTTCCCCACTCCTACACATGAAGCCAGCTGGGTGACCTTGGGCAAGTTACAGTTCTATTAAGAGCTTTCTCAGTCTCACCTACCTTACAGGGTGTCTGTTGTAGGGAGGGAAGGGAAAGGTGATTGTAAGCCGGTTTGAGTCTCCCTTAAGTGGTAGAGAAAGTTGGCATATAAAAACCAACTCCTCTTCTTCTTCTTCCTCTTCTTCCAAACAATGTGTAGATAGGCTGCCATTTGCCTGCCTGCAGTGGGTAAACCCCCAACCTTGGCCCCAAGCTTCTTCTCCCAAGAAATTAAGAGGTGGGAGAAAAAATTGCCAGAAAATGGCCTCTATAGTAAGTCTCCAGGAATTTCTCCATGTCTCTATTTACCATAGAGAGTAGAGGAAATTCCTAGAATGTCACCCGGAAGTGATGCGACTTACTCCCCAAACTCCACCCACCACAGACACTGCCTTCAAAATCTCCCAGCATTTTCCAAGGTGATGCTGGCAATGGCAACCCTATGCATGGTAAATTTGTGGAAGTCAATACCACAGGATGTAGTGATGATCACTAGTTTAGACAGCTTTAAAAAGGGAATGGCAGATTCATAGGTGGCTAAATGGGAACTCTGTTTTGAGATGTCAGACACCTCTGAATACCAGCTGTTGAGGAACCATACCAAGGGAAAGCTTTGGCCTCTGTGTCCCTGCTTGTGTGTGGCCCTTGGAACAGTAATAGTCATGTTGACTAAAAGGAACCTCCACCTCCATAAGGACCAAACCTTTGAACACCCATACTAGGAGGCAACATGGGGAAATGCTTTGTGCCTCTGCATGCTACTTTTTAGCCTTCTAGAAAGGAAGACCTCCTGACCTCTCTATTGTCTGCTGCCACTCGGCAGGAGAGTAGGTAGAGTTGCCAGCTCTGGGTTGGAGCCTGGAGAGGGGAGGGTTTGGGGAGGGCAGGGGCCTCAGCATGATACAGTGATGTAGAATCCACCCACCAAAGCAGCCATTTTCTTCAGGAGAACTGACCTCCATAGTCTGGGGATCAGCTGCAAAAGCAGGAGATCTCGAGGTCCCACCTGGATTTTGGCAACCCTAACTGTAGAGGAAAAAATAGACACAAAGCAGTGTCTCACCACTGGCACAGAGGGTTGCCAGGTCCCTCTTCGCCGCCGACAGGAGGTTTTGGGGGTGGGGCCTGAGTAGGGTTGCCAGGTCCCTCTTGGCCCCCGGTGGGAGATTTTTGGGGTGGAGCCTGAGGAGGGCGGGGTTTGGGGAGGGAAGGGACTTCAATGCCATAGAGTTCAATTGCCAAAACAGCTATTTTTCTCCAGGTGATCCGATCTCTATCGGCTGGAGATCAGTTGAATTAGCAGTTGGCAACCCTAGGCCTGAGGAGGGCAGGGTTTGGGGAGGGGAGGGACTTGAATGCCATAGAGTCCAATTGCCAAAGCAGCCATTTTCTCCAGGCGAAATGATCTCTGTCGGCTGAAGATCAGTTGTAATGGCAGGAGATCTCCAGCTAGTACCTGGAGGTTGGCGACCCTGGGCACAACGTCCCTTCCAGTGAATACCCAGAAATGATGTCATGTGACTGATGTGACCCTGACATGATGCTCTGGGATTTGGACAAAATCTACAGTAACCCTTCATCCCCACCCACTCCCTTTCCAGCTGGTTGCCTACCAATGGCCGCCAACCCTATTTCTGGTGCATCTTGTGGGCTACTGAGTGATACAGAATCCAGGGCGAGATGGATCGCTGGCCTGATCCAGTTGAGCTCTTCTTTCTGATCAGTGGCAAAAGCAGGTTTCAGAAAATTCCAGATATTTTTTTTTAAGCCGAGAAGGCCTCTGTCATAAATTCTACTTTCCCCCCTTATTACTAATACCAACTGCTGAATTATAGAACATCATTGGCATAAAGCCAAACGTATCTCTGTAGTTTCAGGCTTGAATCTCTTCATATGCGAGGATAAAGTCACTTGTACAGTAGTTTCTTTACTTCCAAGGAATTTTACCATCTGTTTCTATTATGGGAGTTTATGGCACGGAGTACCTCAGACACTAGAGTGTCTGTTCCTTTTTTGTGCCGCAGTTGGAGTGCTGTAGTGTTTTATGACTGGAAATATTTTTAAAAGGAAAAAGAAGAAGAAGAAGAGCCATCTTTCCCCCCCCCCCTTGTCCTCCATTTCCCTCCTCTCCTCGACACCTTACAGAAACGGAAAGGGTTTTGTTTAACAGATCATGTTATTAAGATGAGAAGTGATTTGAAAGAAAATTAGTAAATTATCCGGGACTGTAAAATGTGACTATCAGATAGCTTTTGGAAATCCTTTAAGCACATTGTGATTAAGAAGGGTTTTCATATTTTCGCACTTCAGAACGGCACCTTTTTGGCATAATCTGAAGTTTGCTGGGGTTTTGAGGGGAATATGAAACAGCCTCTATCAGAATACATTTAAAAGCTTCACAGTAACGTAGCGACTCCACAAGGCCTTGGCTGAATGGATTTTCATGAGCAATGTTTCACAGTTCCTCGCACACAGAATCAAAGAAACCTACTTCTCAAAGCTGTGTGCTATCAATACATCGAAAGCCCATCTTATACAAATGGCAGGGAAGAGCCTTTCTTGAAAAAGAAGCTATCATTGGTGTTGTTGTTTTTTTTGCCCTATCTATAAACACTCAGTCAGGAGACATGTTTGCAGCTTGGATAACTAGGGATGCCGATAGAGATCAGTTCCCCTGGAGAAAATGGCCGCTTTGCCAATTGGACTCTATGGCGTTGAAGTCCCTCACCTCTGCAAACCCCTCCCTTCTTAGTCTCCGCCCCAAAAACCTCCTGCCGGTGGCAAAGAGGGACCTGGCAACCCTATTTAGACCATATTATACATCAGAAGTAGGGTCGCCAACCTCCAGGTACTAGCTGGAGATCTCCAGCTATTACAACTGATCTCCAGCCGATAGAGATCAGTTCACCTGGAGAAAATGTCCACTTGGGCAATTGGACTCCATGGCATTGAGGTCCCTCCCCTCCCCAAACCCCACCCTCCTTAGGCTCCGCCCAAAAAACCTCCCATCGGTTCCGAAGAGGGACCTGGCAAACCTACTCAGAAGTACCTATACTCCTCGTTATGATGAGGTAATGTTAAGATATATTCTTTTCATTCCTCTTTACCCAATTTCTCCCTGACATCCAACAATCAATTTTTTTCTTTTTAGACATTTGGAGTCTGTTTCCAATCAATTCAGTTTTGATCAAAAGATACATTTGGCCGGGGATGGGGAGGGCAGGAAGGGAAGGTCTACAAAATTTTCAGAAGATCATTCTGCAGATGCTCAGAGGCAGGCAATGTCTTCCCAAACCTTCCTGCCCTCCTGCTAGAACACCCCCCTGTGTTCTAACCTTGCAAGGGCTGAAGTTACAAATAGGTGCGTAGAAGTATAACAGAAAACAACAAACAAAAATCAAAGAGAAATTAAACATAAATGCTTGTTTTGAAAGACAGTAAGAGGAATCAATGGCTATGTCTAAAAAAAGTGAATTTGGGGGAAAAGAAATTACACTCCCCATAACAACACTATTATGAGGGAATACAAAGCTTTTTTTATGAAGAAGAAAAGAAGGTTTTAATACCCCCCCCCTTTACCTTGAGGAGTCTCAAAGCGGCTTACAATTGCATTCACTTCCTCTCCTTACAACAGGCACCTAGTTGGGTAGGTGGGGCTGAGAGAGTTCTGAGAGAACTGTGACCGACCCAAAATCACCCAGCAGTTTTCATGTGAAAGAGTGGGGAATCAAACCCAGTTCTCCAGATTAGAGTCCACCACTATTAACCACTACACCATGCTGACTCTACATATAACCTTGAATATATTCAAGAGCAAGCCTCTAAGTTGTTTTTGTACCTCAGTCTACCCATTGCTGAGCTTGTTTCTTCCCCTCCAAATTGAAACCTAAACATAAAGCTGCCTTATACCATTAGTCCATGTTGCCTACCCTACTACAAGTGAAGCACGAGCCCCGGCCTCTCCTGAAATTGCCAGTACCCCTATTAGCGTTGCCAACCTTCAGGTGATGGCTGGAGATCTCCCACTATTACCATTGATCTCCAGGCAACAGAGATCAGTTCCCCTAGAGAAAATGGCTGCTTTGGCAATTGGACTCTATGGCATTGAAGTCCCTTCCCCTCTCTAAATCCCACCCTCTTCAGGCTCCACTCCAAAATCTTCAGGTATTTCCCAGCCCGGAACTGGCAACCCTAGCCCCTATGGATAAGCTGTGATTTGTATGCAGGAATGAGCATTCATTCTAAATGGCTTCATCCTTAATGTTTTTAATTATCCTCACTGCATATGGACATGTGTGGAACATGCTGCACTACAAAAAAAAAAAAAATTATACCGCAAATGACAAAAGAACGAACATTGGTGCAACGAAGAGAACGTAGGAAGGTATAGATTTGGCAACTAAATCAGATCTGGACACAAAGAAACACCCCACTTGCCTGTGGCAGGCCCAATCACGTGCAAGCCATCTGGAGTTTTTTGATCAAAATCTCCTATAAGAAGAGAAAGGATCACACTTTTGTGGCAATCTCCGCAATGCATTAATATCTCTTCTGTAAGCACCGCAAGAAAGTGGTGATAAAGAAGACAAAAGCTATCTCTCACATGCTCCAGTTGCAGTCCTTTTTTCCTTCCCCCCCCCTTTCCCTCTGGAGTCTCTGCTCCCACTGATCTAAACATTATGGCTGCAATCCCACACAGTTAGGCCACTTAAATTTCATTGACTTCACTGGGATATAAGCAAGCTCACAGTGAGCAGGATTGCATCCTTTATGGGCAGTTTTAAGAAGAGACATAAAAAAATAGGAGGGTAATTAAGTTCCAGAGTTCATTCCAGAGGGTAGATGAACCTGGTGGCAAAAGAAGACATAGATGAACAAAATGGAGGAGGGAAGAAAGGAAAGAGCCCCTAAGTTTTGGTTTTTTAATATTGCATTCTTGCTCAGAAACAAAGTTTCGCATAGAAGAGCTTAACCTCCATACATTGGATCCGACTGGCTTTTCTGGTTCCCTTGACCACCAAAAAAAGGTATCCTGGAGAGCATGGGATAGGGCTGCCCTGGTGGGGGATGTTCCCCTGCCCCCAGGTCCCATTTCCCACCACCACTTAAAGTAGCAGTGGGATTTAAAAAAAAAAATGAACGCATGAACACACAAAGCTGCCTTATACTGAATCAGACCCTTGGTCCATCAAAGTCAGTATTGTCTATTCAGACCAGCAGCGGCTCTCCAGGTTCTCAGGTAAAGGCACCTACTTGCCTAGTCCCTTTAACTGGAGATGCCAGGGATTGAACCTGGGACCTTCTGAATGCCAAGCAAATGCTCTACCACTGAGCCACAGCCCTTCCTGTGTTTTATGCATACCATGGACCACCAGAAAGTCAAATAAGTGGGTTCCAGATCAAATAAATGAATCCTGATGTAATTGCTGGAAGGTCTTTGTGCAAAGGGTAGCTCTAGGAATTGCAGGAAATCTATCTGTTCAATAAATATGCAGAACATAAGGAAAACTGGATTAGATTTAGATGACGGTGGAGTGAAAATTGGTGGAAGAAACTTTCACAGTTTGAGATTTGCAGATGATACCTCATTACTGGAAGAAAATAAGGAAGACTTGAAGCAACTACTGATGAAGGTTAAAGCAGAAAGTGCCAAAGTGGCAGCGCAGCTGAACATCAAGAAGGCAAAGGTCATGACTATTGATGAATTATACAACTTTAAGGCTGACGATGAAGAAATTGAAATTTTTAAAGATCTTCTATTCCTTGGCTCCATCATCAACCAAAAGGGAGACTGCAACCAAAAAATCAGAAGGAGACCAAGACTGGAAAGGACAGCCATGAAGGAGCTAGAAAAGATCCTTAAGTGTAAGGATGTGTCACTGACAACCAAGATCAACATAATTCATATGGTAGTATTGCTCATTGCTATAGATGAATGTGAAAGTTGGACAATGAAGAAAGCTGACAGGAATAAAATTGATTTGTTTGAAATGTGGTGTTGGAAGACAGTTCTATGGATACCATGGACCACCCAAAAATCAAATAAGTGGGCTCCAAATCAAACCCCAAAAGCCTCCCACGGAGGCGAAGAGGGACCTGGCAACTCTACATACACACAACCTTCCCACCAGTTGCCAGGCAACTCTATCATGGCACCTGCATAGAGAAAAAAAAGCCACATGCACAAGGGTCTGTAAGTAGGGTTGCCAACCTGCAGGTACTAGCTGGAGATCTCCTGCTATTACAACTGATCTCCAGCCAATAGATATCAGTTCCCCTGGAGAAAATGGCCGCTTTGGCAATTGGAGTCTATGGCATTGAAGTCCCTCCTCTCCCCAAACCCCACCCTCCTCAGGCTCTGCCCCAAAAACCTCCCGCTGGTGACGAAGAGGGACCTGGCAACCCTAGTCTGTAGTAAGCAGGGGAAATAGGAGAGATAGAATTTTAAAAGCTGGCTGGATCCAATCCCATATTTTAAAGGTTAAGCATTAATTGGTAGTATACCCCTAAGTGAAAGGCTTTTCCTCCAACGTTGAAATGTTTCTTTACTGTATCATGCTGTGTAACTTTACCACACATACCACAGAAACATTAGAGTCTTGTGACAATTCACAATTCTGATAGAAGGCTAATGTGTTATCTAAAAATTTCTCAATGTAAAAAGACGGAATGAACCGTCCTATCTTTTCCAAATGATGGTCTTCTTAAAAGCGGGTCCCAAAGATTCTTCAGACTCTCATTGTGGGAACAGCCTGTGCTTCTCATTGCTGGAGCAGATACAGAGTTCTAAGGTAGATGGTAAGGTTTCCAGGTACAGCCTAGCAACTAGCAGGAGATGGAGGCAGGATCTTCCATTCTGGGGAGCAATGGTCATACCTGGCACAATGATGCCACTTCTGGTGTAACCTGGAAGAAGTGACATCATCATGCTGAGGGTGATATTCGAGCATTCACCCAAAACTCTGTGTTTTAACCATAGAGTTTTGGGTGGATGCTAGAATGCCTCATATCATTATTGTGTCACTTCTGGCTCACACTGGAAGTGATATCAGCACACCAGGGATGCCAATCACGCACCCCCACCATCTCCCCCAGGAATTTCCTCCTGCTACCCAGCTAACCAGCAGTGGGGAGGAACAGGGGGTGAGATATCTCCTGCCCTCACAACGAAGCTGGCAACCTTAGCAGATGGGATTGCCAGTACCAAAGTCCCAAAGCCCATATTTAAAAAAGAAACAGATGTAAGATATTTCCCAAATACTGGAGACTGATTGATGATTTAAATGTTCTTACAGGGAGGTGTGGGTTCAGACCCCCCCTCTGGGAACCAGCATGGTATAGTGGTCAAGAATGGTAGTTTGGAGCTGTGGACTCTGATCTGGCAAACCAGGTTTGATTCCCCACTCCTCCACATGAGCAGCAGAGGCTAATCTGGTGAACTGGAATTGTTTCCCCACTCCTACACATGAAGCCAGATGGGTGACCTTGGGCTAGTCACAGCTCTGTTAGAGCTTTCTCAGCCCCACCTACCTCACAGGGTGTCTGTTGTGGAGAGGGAAAGGGAAGGAGATTGTAAGCTGGTTTGATTCTCCCTTAAGTGGTAGAGAAATTCAGCATATAAAAACCAACTCTTCTTCTCTCTAGACGACACCACTAGCAATTAAATGTGCTTTTCTTTATTATAGAGGTGGGTGCTCTAGCAGGGCCAGGATGCTTCTTGGCCACTGGGAACTTGACATGACAGTTGAGGAGACACCTTAGAGGCTGCAGCTGCTTCTGGGGTAGCGGGTTTGGAGTCTGCGTCCAAGGAGAAAGGCAGGGTTACCTTCCAAGGCAAGAGAGAGATCCCAGTCTCTTGGAGTGCTTCCTGGACACTGAAGTAGGCTTCTAAAGGTTCTAGAGTTGCCAGGTCCCTCTTTGCCACTGGCAGGAGGTTTTTGGGGTGGAGCCTGAGGAGGGCGGGGTTTGGGGAGGGGAGGGACTTCAACGCCAGAGAGTCCAATTGCCAAAGCAGCCATTTTCTCCAGATGAGCTGATCTCTATCAGCTGGAGATCTGTTGTAATAGCAGATCTCCAGCTAGTATCTGGAGGTTGGCAACCCTAGTATGTTCCCAGGGTGCTGTCTCCTGGGTGGTTTCAGGACCCCAGCCTCCTCCTCATTACAGTCTTTGGATCCTCCTCCTGCCTCAATGAAGAGGAGCCAGTAGACTCCTGCTGCTTCACCCATCCAAAAGCTGCGAAGCCCTAGACTGCTAGTTAAGACAACAGATAGCCAGCCAGAACAGATCTTCCTGACCTAGATCCTTTTATGGGGTCGAGGTACAGAGCCTGACACATTCCAGCCTATTTGTCTGAGGAGATCACCTTGGCTGGTGTTGCTGGTCTCCCACAGCTCCTCCCTTTGACCAGAACATGGTAAACAACGAAGACCCTGTTCCACAGGAATTAAGAACGTGATTGTGTCCTTTTTCATTTTTTTGAGGACATTATGCATAATACATGTACGGATTTTTTTTGTAATTCTGTTTTAAACAGAGACACCTCTTCTACCACTATACAAATGAGCAAAGTTAGAGATTTGATAAAATGGGCCCTCTGCCATTATTTTCAGCAAAGCACACCACAACAAAGCTCTCTTGACTGTGACCATTAGTCATTTTTAGATATAAGCTTATAAATTATCACCTTGAAGTACAATATGCTTAATTTATACTGTACCTGTTTACTAAAGAAAAGCTACTTATACTGAATAAGAGACAAGCAACCATTTGCCATGCAGCTATTAGTGCGGATAACAAATCCATGTTACATGTTGGAGAGGAACCTTATGCATAGGAATCACTTGCAGGAATGATACTATATGAGGAAATAACCACAGGTAATAAAACAAATGCCAAACTCATTTGGTAAGGTAATGTGAGTAATGACATCATAAATTGGTCACCTGATAGCATCCTGGCAAAGTAACTCATTTGTAAGAAAGCTCACCTGTGATAGCAATTTCACAAAAACCAGCTATTTGTCATGATGACCCAATTGCCAAAGCGGCCATTTTCTCCAGGTGAACTGATCTCTATCAGCTGGAGATCAGTTGAAAGAACAGGAGTTCTCCCGCTAGTACCTGGTGGTTGGGAGCCCTGGAAAGAGGCCTCTTGCCAAATCTCCCTCCTGATGTAGTCTTATTTAAACTCTCATTTCTCTTGAAATCAGGGCTGTAAACTGCCCCACTATGAACAATGATTCTCACTATTAACCTTTTTTAATAGTTTTTTTAAAATTTGTGGAATGACACCTTCCATTTGAAGAACACGTTTTTTTTTTAAAGAACACAAACATTTCTGGTTTGTTTTGACAAAAACATATGATAGTCATTGATGTTCTTTTAGAAGTAATAGTGCTCTGAACTTCACCTGCATGAGATGCCCTGCTCTGACTTCCCAAATTTACCTCTGGTTGAGGGTAATTTTTCTTAAGGTATATTGGCATCTAAGCTTGTGTTTAACCCCACTCCAAGAATAAAAAATGCACCTCTAGTCCTTTCCCCTTACCGCTGAGAATATTTTTAGCATACAGAGAGTATGCATGATACTTAGGGCAGTTTTTGATGGTATCGATGAATGGCTAGTAAATCAATAAATCTTAAGTGATTCTTTAAAAAAATTAAAATCCCTGCTCTATAATATGACTGAGCACAGCAAGGTGCTTCCAGGGCTAACTAAAAGAACACACTGTTTAAGAAACTTATTCATTATAAATACGTAAATGTTTTTGAACTTATTAAATGTTCTAATTCGGGCAATACTTTTGATGCTAACAATGTAAGGGTGATCAAATTGGGTTTGGTGGTTTGAAAAAAGCTGTTCAGTCAGTTGGGAGGAAATAAGCTGATTTTCCATTTCTTCAATATGGCAGCCTTACCTAAGCAAGAAAAGCTAGCTAACACCTGCGTGAAAAATCTTACTTGAGGGGAAATCTGAAGGCAACTCTCAAGAAGGCACAGTTGTACAAGGAGGTTACCTTGGGCAAACTGTGGAACACATGAACACATGAAGCTGCCTTATACTGAATCAGACCCTAGGTCCATCAAAGTCAGTATTGTCTACTTAGACTGACAGCGGCTCTTCAGGGTCTCAGGTAGAGATTGGATCATTGTGATTGGATCGTGTGATTGGACTAGGGTTGCCAGGTCCCTCTTCGCCACCAGTGGGAGATTTTTTGGGCAGAGTCTGAGGAGGGAGGGGTTTGGGGAGGGGAGGGACTTTAATGCCATAGAGTTCAATTGCCAAAGCGGCCATTTTTCTCCAGGTGATCTGATCTCTGTCGGCTAGAGATCAGTTGTATTAGCAGGAGATCTCCTGCTGGCAGTTAGCAATCCAAAAGGATTGCTTGTATCCCGGTTGGGAACAGAGGAAAGGTGAATCTGTTGGTGCAACCTATGAATAGATATCCATTGTGGAAATATTGGAACTAAAAAATTGTGTGTGGTTGCTGTTATACTTAATAAGAAGATTAATCATCATTGGAGACAGTATTGGAGCTACTAAGGCTAAAATTAAGGAATAAGTGTGCAAATATGATGACTATATTTTTATTGGTACAGGAACGGGACTGATGAAGAACTGTGAAACGATCGTCTCCCTAGGCATCGTCATTGTGCACCATCCTTCAGAGAAGATTGTATTTTTGGAATGAATGTGACTGTACTTTTTGTAGTAACAGTGTAATTTTCACGTAACATTGGCCTTGTAGCCTTTGTGGATCATTCAAATACACTTATCATAGAGTTATATACTACCTTGCAGTTGGCAACCCTAGATTGGACTGTTGTGATTGGATCATGCCCACAGTGTCCTGCGCCCAGCATATTTCCATTCCAACCCAGTGTCTGACAACTCCACTTAGGCTGGCTTTGCCACACTAGGCCTTGCGCTCCAGAAGAAGCCATCCATTCTGGTTACAAATGAATGAGGGTCACTTTCCAGGGTTGGCTATTGAAATGGATGCCCTTTCATTTACCTCATGAAAGAAACACAAGTTCTTTTTATGCTGATGGATTAGGAAGGACGAAAAAGACTCAATCAGAAGAGACAGAGCGAGTGTAAAAAGAGATTCCTGATGGATAGAGATAGGCAGGGCCGTGTGTCACAATTTAGCAAACAATCTACCTCAAGAATAAATTTTAATTTAATGCAGAGGGGAGTGAGGCTGATACCTGAACCTGCTCTTTGCTATCTATTGTTAAAGGACAGTTACAAATTTCTCTATTTCGCTTAGTATTTTTATTCGGCAAAGTACCGTGTTGTCAGAGAACAGACACTACTACTAATAATAATCCTCTAAGCAAAGCACTGAAAGTTACATTTAAAAAAAAAAACCCACCTTTAAATGTCACATGCCGTTAAGCCTTAAACAAATGGTGTTGGCTTTCTGTTTAGATCAATACAGTTTTAATAATAGCAGTATTAATGTCCTGAAATATATGGCTTTTTTGTGCAAATCACATACATGTGGGGTGGGGGACCCTTTTCATGGATTGGGCCTTCCCCTACCACCTGATTTAGTTATGTGTCAGGCAAAGCTCATTCCCTCATTTTTCTCTTTTCCAGGGCTGAAGGAAATGCTTATTGGATCTGTAGTTTAAATCTCGGCCAATAGAAAGCAATGTTTCACCATCTATCTGCTCCTGACACATATATATATTTAATGTACACTCTGGGTTAGAAAGGGAGAGATGCACATATGTTTTTACCAACACTCCTCTGACTTATAAATGAAAAATGCTGAAGGTTCAAAGAGTTGAATTAACCAAGAATTCCCCTCCTCCCTTTCACGCTGACCCCCCAGTACTCCCACCCCCCAACATACATACTCTCTTTTTCTCTCTTTCTCAGAGCTGTGCTTGATTTATGGCATGATCCATCCCTGTTGGGAGTTGACAGTCACTTTCATTTTCTTGTATTTCCCCCCCCCTCGCCACCAAGGTCATAAGAGAGAGGGGCCCTCCAAGTTTCCCCGCATTCGTCCTCCTTCACCCTTCTCCCGGCCTGGCCTCATGAATCATTCCGTCTATGCATTGAACTCCTGATGCTTCTCTTCCACCAAACTGCCCGACTTCCACAATTTTTCTTCATTCTCACTAACAATTTGGTAATGAAATATTGATTTTTAGTTAGATTCAAATAGATGTTATTAAGTTTGCATTGATAAATCGTTCCCTTTCTCGGGCGGGAAGTACCTCAGTCAAATTCTAGCGGTGCTTTCATACCTGGTGATGTATTAATTTGACATATTTGTCACCCAACCGGCCGGGCTGAGGCGGAGAGAAGGGTGTCCGGTTTAATTGCCCGGGTTTCAATAAGAAAAAGGATCATACCACCAGCTTCAAAACTATTAGCCTTGCCTGTGTGCACACACACAACCTTTTTTTGTGATCGGGGACAGGGGGACGGGGACTCCTTCCCCGATATGAGTGACATTTTGAGTTACACGTGCCGGCCACATTTAGCACGCTGATATTTTGGACTTCGGATTAATTAAAACGAATGATACACCGTCAGCTGGACTACAGCTTGGAAACAGGTGAGCTTGTTCTCTGCAATCGTTCTTCCTTCTTCCTTCCTTCCCCCCCTCCTTTTTCATTGTTGTTGTTTTTAAAGAGAGCCCTCCGTGGAATTACTTGAGCGATGAGATCTTTCAAAAGTACAGTCACTAAAAGACGAGATGAACTATCTCATCTGGGCGAGAGTGAAGGGTGAAGGGCGGGGCAGCGCTGGGGAGTGCAAATTGTATCTGGCTGCTTCCCGAGCTGACCTGTGAACGCAGCTGATATCCTTTTTCCTGAGGAAGGAATGAGGGGAGGCGAAGCTGAGTGATAAAAGAGACCCATAGATAATGCTCGAAAACCAGGGGCCGCTGCAGCTGGGGATGGACTTTCACGCAGCGACAGGTGGCAAGGGTGGTTGACCTGCTTGCTAATAAATAGTACTTTGCATTTACATGGGACTAGTGAACTGGATTTGTTTCCCTGCTCCTACACATGAAGCCAGCTGGGTGACCTTGGGCTAGTCACGCTGTCTCAGCCCCACCTACCTCACAGGGTGTCTGTTGTGGGGGGGGGGTTTGAAGGGAAGTTGATCGTAAGCCAGTTTGATTCTCCCTTAAGTGGTAGAGAACGTCAGCATATAAAAACCCACTCTTCAGGCAAAAACGCATGGTCGCTTTAGCCTCCTTTATTCCGTTTCAGCAAGGATTCAGCCAGGATTGAACGCATGTGTTTTGCCGAGCGTGTGTTAGATTCTGGCTGAATCCTGGCTGAAACAGGGAATAAAGGAGGCTAAAGCGACCGTGCGCTGTTGCCCTTCTTCTTCTTCTTCAGTGGGGAGGGATTATGGATCAATGGTAGAGGATCTGCTTTGCAAACAGAAGGCCCAAGGTTTATTCCCTAGCATCTCCAGAGTGTATGTGATGGGAAAGACCTCTGCGTGAGAACCTGAGGAGCTACTGCCCCAGTCCAAGTAGACAACAGTTTATTAACTTGATAGAATAATGGTTAGACAGCTGGATGTGTATATACTAGGAGTAGAGTTAGGGTTGCCAGGTGCCCGCTGGTGGCGGGAAAACCCCCGGTAATTGACCCCTCTGCCCGCCGACCACCTGAGGGTCGGCGCCACGGGCAAACATGCACATGCATACTGCACACGTCACTTCTGGTTTAGAACCGAATGTTCCGCCTCATGAGGGGCCTTATACCTCTTAATATGGGTGGTAAAGGGACACTTTACCACTCAAATTAAGAGGTAAAGGCCCTTTGCAAGGCGGCACTTCCGGTTCTAAACTGGAAGTGGCGCATGTGCATCGGCACACACACACACTTATACACAAAAGCCTCCCGCCAGAGGAGAAGTGGGACCTTGCAACCCTAAGTAGGGTTGCCAAGCTTCAAGTACTGTGGTAAACAAAGGTTAGTGTGCTGTAGGATACTCAGCAAACTAGAAACAGCACTTCACAAGCTAGACACAATGATTATAAAGTAGTGGTATTTAATAACATATCCACCACTGATAGTATATAGGCAAAAACATGTGTTGTTAATTATTACCTTAAAAGTAACACCAAAGAGAGGACTATGCCTTGTTACAAACAAATAACAGTATTATAGGTAAGTCCATGAAAGGGGGTGCCAACCTCCCTTTCTTCCACAGATATGCTTCTTGAGAGTAGCAATTCAGTAGTGCAGTTGTTCTCAACAGAAGCCCGGTGATCTTTCTGTTTCAGCGATTAATGCCTTCTTCAGGGACCACTATATCATAAATTAGTACATAATACTAATTAACAAATAATAATTAATATAAATATGCTAGCAATTGGCTTAAACAAGGGAGAAAATAGAGAGAAGATAGAGCATCATACTCACATGCTGGCTGTTATTAACATTCTCTGCGTTGGCAATTTACCAAAGATACTGCCCTTAATTTTAAATGGTGCAGTCACAAGCTCCAAGTACTAGCTGGAGATCTCCTGCTTTTACAACTGAACTCCAGACAATAGAGATCAGTTCACCTGGAGAAAATGGCCGCCTTGAACATTGGACTCTATGACATTGAAGTCCCTCCCCTCCCCAAACCCTGCCCTCTCCAGCCTCCACTTTAAAATCTCCAGGAATTTCCCAGCATTAGGGATAAGTGTATTTCCCTAGCTCTGATCCTTTATTGGTGCAGAAATTTGTTCTGTGGTAGTGGCCTACTCTTCCTTAATTGTCTTTTAGTGAACAGAATTATAAAAATTAATTCAAAAATTGGAGGATGCATGGTTTTTCCTCAGCTTTCTGTCTTTTTGTTGCTGTTTACTTGTTTCCTATTCTTTACATTAACAATACGCAGGTGTGCACTGAGAAACACTGCAAAATATAACGCAGTGTGGTTCAGTGATGTGCAAATGCATTTCTATACCTAAGTAAGATACTGTACCAAAAGAATCTTGGACAGCTGAAATCTACAATGTATTGCAATATGGACATGCTCACCATTGAAGCGGAAGAGGAACAGAGACACAAAAGAACTTTGAGATGTGTCAAAAAGTGCATGAACAGTGCACCAGAAAATTTGGAAATTCCATTTTGGCAACAAGGCGAGCTATTATTTAACTCGAAAATCTGAGGAGAAATTACAGATAAAGAGCATCCCTAGTCATTCACATCTTTATAAACTGCTATTATGCCATCTTTCTTCCCTTATTTAAAAGCAGACATTCCCTGTCCTATTTATAGATTAAATTTAATCTTGTTTTTTGCAATATGCTATATAGCATTTGTTCGTATGCTCTGTTCCTTTCTACAGCATATGATATATGATGGGCGCAAGATGTAGTGCATAGTGTTTTTGAGCATCAAACATAATTCAGCTGAAGTTAAAGGAAAAACATTCATTCCTTTCCGTGGGAAAGATTCTACCCCATTTGTAAATTATGAACTCAATAAGGCAATATGTGAATGCCTACAGAGGGCTCAAACCACTTTGCTGCTTAGATCAGCGGAGAAAAAGGAGTCAACAGGGAACGGTGAAAGTCTTCATCATGTAGAGATATGCCAAAACTCTCCAGACAAATGGGGCTATTTTCTTACATATTAGCCTTAAAAATTTGGATAACTTTCTGCAAAGTCTCCTGTTCCTGTAGATAATTTTTACTAAAATGGGATGCTTATCCCAATTCCTTGAAATGGTAGGAAGTTTTAGAGTGGCCTATTTAGATCCTATGTATAGGATATGCTTCCTTGTGATGACAAAGAGTGTAGGGTAACAACATAACATTTTCTATTGCATTTTGAATTAAAAATACCAACAACAAAATGGGATCTGTCATTCCAGAGAGGCTGTGGTTCAGTGAACGATCCTCTGTTTGGGATGCAGAAGATCCTAGGTTCAATCCTCAGCATCTCCAGTTAAGGTCCAAGCAGTACGTAATGTAAAAGGCTTGTGACTCTGGGAAGCTGCTACAGTCTGAGTAGACAATACTGACATTGATGGACCAATACTCTGATTCAGTATAATGTAGCTTCATGTGAGATGTTGGTGTCCATGACTACTGATCTGCCTACCACCAATGAGAGTTGGCTTTGAAATTTTGGGAGGTGTTCAGATGCTGAGTGTGGGAATGAGCATAGAGATTCAACAACCAGAGTAAGACATAAGTCCTTGGTTTCCAATTTGATTTGGGAAATCCCGTTATCAGGAAAAAGTGGCACGTTATGGTGAGTGGGGCTGGCCATAATTGGTATTGCACACTCTAAACTTGGTAGTGAAAGGAACCTGTCATGTCCTTTGGATATTCTACCTGCGAGTGTATTCCAACTCTTTCACTCGTAGAGGTAGGTAGAAAAGTGGTCAAGCATCTGCTTGATATGCAGAAGGGCCCAGGTTCAATCCCCAGCATCTTCAGTTTAAACAAACAAACAAAAAAGGATCAGGTGATAGGAAAGACCCCAGAGAGCCACTCCCAGTCTGAGTAGACAATACTGACCTTGATAAACCAAGGGTCAGATTCAGTATAAGGCCGCTTCATATGTGTTCCTGTTTGAGTCAAAATCTTTGGCTCAGCTCAGACATTCCAAAAAACTCCCCCATGATTTAATTATGATAACTGGAAGTAATGATTCTCTGAATGTGGGCCACTCCACTAACTATGGTTAACTAAGGTCCATTAAACCAGGATCTGGTTTATTAGCCACATTTAGTCAACTATGTGTGATGTCTGAATGCAGTCTTCTGGCTCGTTCTTTGACTGTGGCCTCCCAGGCTGGAGAGAGAAGACAATAAAACCAAGCATTTGCCAAAGCAAACCAAGAGTTCAATTATTTTCTTTAAGCTGAATCCTGGGCCATTTATGCAGGGCTGATTCCCTTGCGGTCACCCCGTCGACTGCTTCAGGGCTTAGGGTTGCCAACCTCCAGGTACTAGCTGGAGATCTCCTGCTATTACAACTGATCTCCAGCCGATAGAGTTCAGTTCACTTGGGGGAAATGGCCGCTTTGGCAATTGGACTCTATGGCAGTGAAGTCCCTCCCCTCCCCAAACCCTGCCCTCCTCAGGCTCTACCACAAAAACCTCCCGCTGGTGGCAAAGAGGAACCTGGCAACCCTATTAATTATGCATGCCTTTCCCAACCATCAGAGGTCGCCTCACTCTCCACACACATTTCCTCACGATTTGCCCGTGTTTTCTGGATGCTGTTTTTGCGAAAGGCATGCATAATCAAAAGGAAGTCCTGAAGCAGTAAGCAGGGGTAACCACAGGGAAACAGCCCTGCATAAATGGCCCTAGTTTCACAAACTAACCATAGTTAAAATAAATCATACTTTCTTGTTATGTCTGAACCAAGCCATTATGAACCAAGTCTGCTCACCTCCTCTGTTTCCTACTCACTTTCTTTCTTTGCTGTCATGCTGAGTCACTTCTGGTTCTTGTTCCCTCAACATATGTCTTCTTTCTGTGTCACTGAATTGTTCCTCCTCTTAGTTCCCTTGCTTATTTCCACCTGCCTGGATTTACTGGAGACTTATGTGTCTATAACAGCTATTTATTTACAAATGCATGCAATGAGACCATATGAATTGACAGGCTTCCCCTCAGAAAGAGCTAGCCTGTGGCTGTTTCTACATAGCGGTTTTGTTCTGTTTTGGTATCTAAACCAGTGAAGGTTTTTGGGGAATATCTACACAATGTCATCCCCAGATTGTCCACTTTCTTTATTCCCTCCTGCTTTCTTGTGATCTTTTTCCAACTTGATTTGGTACAATCTTTTTGGAAAGATGACAGTCAAAATAATGCCATGTGGATGGGGAAAGTGCACATTTTTGCAGGCCCCACCCACTTTGACACCATTTTTTTTGCCCCTGCTTCACCTTGAAGCAATCATTTCCCCTCGCCGCAAAACATATCCCTGTAGCATTATGACATTATAACAATCCATATATTAATTCCTCTGATTTCTGAGCTTTCATTAAATTAAAACTTTTTTTGGTGTGGAAATATGCCTTTCTCTTTATTTCTCCACAAGTGTTCCTTTCCTTTTGCCTTTCCAAAGGGCTTCCAGAACTGTGTTGCCTAGGAAGATATTCGAAGGCTAGAGTGATAATGCTGAGAATTCTTTGCTGTTGTTGCGAGTTTGTATTCTATTAGTATTGGCAGTTGTTTTTCTAATGATAATGGATTTTATTATAAACAGTTTGATTTTTTCATTTGTTTGTTAGCTGCTCTGAGCTTTGGAGAAATGGGATACATTAAAAAAGAAGAAGAAGAAAAGAATAACATAAACTCCTGAAACTAACTCTGTTACTTCTTCTTACCATTACTTCTTTGA